>NW_006788006.1:3671267-3704005 GCF_000442215.2 Lipotes vexillifer
CGCTCCGCGGCATGCGGGATCTTCCCGGACCGGGGCACGAACCCGCGTCTCCTGCATCGGCAGGCGGACTCTCAACCTCTGCGCTACCAGGGAAGCCCAGCTACACAAATTTTGATGTCTTTTTGTTAAATGCACGCCGATATGACAGCTGTCACATACAATCTAACAAAATTGTTTTGAATGAAGTTAAAGACAACTAAGTGCTACTAGAGCCGTCTTATGGGAAAAAAAACCAAACTTTTTGGCCCACCCAATAATTTCATACTAGTTTTAGATCTTGAAAGAAAGTTCCACCCGGAAGGAGCAGTTAGGTGTTTCTCAAATATGTAGTGAATGAGTGAGTGAGCGAATGAATGAGTGAGTGAATGAGTGAACCAACAGATAGATGGACAGAGGCTACTGAGAGACTCTCAGGGAGATGCTGGAGGGACTTTCATGGCAGCCTACAAACAGCGGTCCTGGAGGAAGCAATGTTTACTCACCCATTTGACACAGGAAGAGACTGTCTAGATTCACATCTGGTGCTTTTTTCTCCTAAGACCACAGCTGCCTCTGAAACAAAGACCGACGATTGCCGCCAGCACATGCTTCATCATTTTTACTTCCTTTGAATGTTCTTCAATGGGTTTTCTTTTCAAACTGCATAAGCATGCACTCTTGGTGTGCCCAGGCGCATGGCTGGGGAAGGGATGGGAAGAGCTTCTCCCTCGCCGCCCGCCACACTCCCTGTGACTCAGACAGTTTGGAGCAGACCCCTCTCACTCTCTGCGTGGGGGAATCTGTCTACATTTTATATATTTTCTACAAAAATCACATCACACTTTGCAATTTCATCCTTTTGGATCTTACAAAAATCACATCACGCTTTGGATTTTGTCCTCCAGGGTCTGTTTTGTGAAAAATGTCATCATATTTTACATCCAAAGACCCCTTAACTTCTCCCTACCTTCCCTCTATTTGCTTTGTTCCCAGGATTCCGCCTCGTATCTGTGGACATTGAGAGTCATGCCCTGGGTTGACCTCAGTGGGTTTGCCCCATGAGGGAGAGGATCATGGCTTTTAAAGACGCCCAGATCAGTTGGCAAAAAAGGCTGGAATATGGAGCAAACCCGAGGAAAACAGCTTGGCAGTTCCTCAAAAGATTAAACGTAGAGTTGCTATAGGATCCCGTAATTCCACTCTTTTATGTATAGACCCCAAAGAATTGAAAACAGGTATTCAAGCCAAAACTTATACACGAGTGTTTTCAGCAGCACTATTCACAATTGCCAAAAGGAGTAAACAATCCAAACGTCCATTGACAGATGAATGGATGAGGAAAATATGGTCTAGCCGCACAATGAAATATTACTCAGCCATAAAAAGGAATGAAGCACTGACACATGCTACAATATGGATGAACCGTGAAAACATCATGCTGAGTGAAAGAAACCAGACACAAAAGTCCACGTAGTATATGATCAATTTCTATGAAATGTCCAGAACAGGCAAATCCATAGAGACAGAAAGCAGAGTAGACATTATTAGGGCTGGGGGAGGGGGGACTGGGGAGTGACTGCTAATGAGCATTGGGTTTCCTTTTGGGGTGGTGGGTATGTTCTGGAACTAGATAGAGATGGTCCTTGAACAACGCTGTGAATGTATTAAATGTCACTGAATTGTTCACTTTAAAATGGTGAATTTTATGTTATGTGAATTTTACATCAATAAGAAACAAAAAAATTGGGGTGATCCTCATGGCAGCCAGCAAGGAGGGAGGTGTTGTCCCTGCCAACACAGGCAACCACTGGGCATTAGCAATTCTAACATTTGTCTGGGCGTGTGGTCAGCAAAGACGGCCCTTCTCAGGTACCTGTTGGCTGCCTGCATTGCTTTCCTCCAGATCCCTTGCTCATACACACTTCTCAGCTGATGCTCCAGGACGGAGGTAATCTCATTCTACAAATGAGGAAACTGAGGTTCCAAGGGGTGAAGTGAATATTGTAAGATCACCCATGAGGTCCTCCCATCACATTACGAACTTGGAACTTTATTTTTAGAAGGAGCAGGCCAACAGGAAACCTCAATGACAGATTCCCAGTGTCACAGAACGATGGAAACAGTGCAGTGAACGTTTGTGAGCTTCGAAGCATGCTGGTGCTGATTTGCAGAAGGCTGGCATTAGATACTACCATTTTCCCATTTTATAAATGAGGAAAGTAAGGCTCAGATAGGTGGATCACTCACCCCAGGTGACACAGCACAGGGAGGACATATTAGGACTGAGGACTCAAACCCTCAAGTTCTGCTTTGCTCTGAGCTGCCTCTGGGCAAAGCAAATGATCAAGATGTGGACACTGAAATCCTGAAGCTGAAACCTCAAATCTCACACCTGGACCAGGAATTCCAGGAACTGGGAGGTGGTGTTCCCACAAGTCCAAACAGAGGAATCTCTGGAGAAAAATCAAGCAAAGAAAAGCTCAGCTCATGAGGTCCCCCTCCTTGGGTCCTGAAGGAAGCAGTTGGAGTCAGATTCATCGTGGAGCTGCAATTCCTCAGTGTCAAAGTTCTCAGGGCGGTGAGCATGGGCCTGGTGGGAAATAGGAATGGTGCGTATGCATGCATGTGTGTGTGTGCACGTGTGTGCACACATCTGTGTCTGTATATATACATGTGTTTTTGAGCCTGCACGTGCACACGTGTGTCTTTGTATGTGTGTATGTATGCATGTACATGCACACATGTGTGTATATATGGGGAGCTTCAAAACCAGATGAGACCAACTGGAAATCCTGGTATTTAGTGTAAGTCTGGAGTCAGGCTCCCAGGCCTCAGTTTCTCCACTGGGAAATGGGCCAGTTTCTGCTGGATGTGAAGATTAGAGTCCAGAGAGACCACTATCTATCAGAAGATTTGTCACAGTATATAGTCTGAGCTACAGGCTGTGAAGTTGACACCTGTGATCTCCTTTGATTCTCAAAGCAAACACAAGGCTCAGTTTATCATCCACGTTTTCATAGACAATGAATTTTTGTCACTCTAAAATCATGCAAGCAAAGCTTTCAAACCACACAGAAATGTATGAGGTAAACAGGAAAAATTCCACCCGCAGCTCAGCCCACTTCCCAAGGAACCCCTGTTGATAGGTGGGTGTGGAGTTTTCCAGATTTTGTCTGTGACGGGGCATGGTGCAGGTAGGTATATATTTTGAGTTTGTATCTCTATTTCCATATAGTTCAATACAGTGTATTAAAACAGCGATGTATGGGAATTCCCTGTCGGTCCAGTGGTTAGGACTCAGCACTTTCACTGCCACAGGCCTGGGTTTGATCTCTGGGTGGGGAGCTAAGATCCCACAAGCCGTGCGGCACGGCCAAAAATTCAAACAAACAAAAAAACGGCAATGTAAATACTGGAAAAAAGTGGCTTTTCAATTAATGGTACATTTTGGACTCCCCGAGCTCATACATCATCATCCGATGTTATGGATGAAGGAAATGGAGTCCCAGAGGTCATGGAGCTTGCTCAAGGTCACCCACTGTCGTGACCCAGGTCTAGGACTTGACTTGGGTCTGCCTGTCCCACCCCAAAGCGGGTCCCCTTCAGACACTGTACAAAATACACTTGTTTGGGCTTCCCTGGTGGCACAGTGGTTGAGAGTCCGCCTGCTGATGCAGGGGACACGGGTTTGTGCCCTGGTCCAGGAGGATCCCACATGCCGCGGAGCGGCTGGGCCCGTTAGCCATGGCCGCTGAGCCTGCGCGTCCGGAGCCTGTGCTCCGCAATGGGAGAGGCCACAGCGGTGAGAGGCCCGGGTACCGCAAAAAAAAAATTCCTTTCTGCCCCAATTCAACTGGGTTAAATGCTCCTTGAGGGCAGAGACAATGCAAATGCACTCAGAGCAGTTATAAGCCTAAACCGTTCTTCCCAGATTTGTTAGTGCCCCTTGGCTTTTCATGAGCCCCAAAGCTGGACAACTTTCATGTTCCTGATGTGCCTCTTCATTAAACAAGAATGACTTCATTTCTCTTGTAATGAACTCTGCTCTGCTTTTAGACCACATCCATTGGCGTTTTAATTGTGTTGATGGCTGCCTATTAACAGCTCTGTTTTCACGTGCTGAACTTCCACCCTATGGATGAAGCTCTTGGCCCAAGAATGAACTGGGGCATGCTGGAGGTTTAAAGACAAGAAGGCCCAGGTGAAGGAGCTCTCAACCCAGGTGAGACAGGGCCAGACTTGGACGCCCCAAGCCAGGGGTGTAAGGGACAGACCTGGGGAAGCCAGAGGGGCAGCGGGGCCTCTGTCAGGGAGAGCAGGGAGGGCTCCCTGGAGGAGGAGACATGGGAAGTGGGCCTTGAAGGTTGAACGGAGGTCCGGCAGGCATAGTGGAGCCTGGGGGCAGAGTGGAGAGTCACTCCCACTGATGGCCAGGTGCGCAGCTTAGGAGTTTCCCTAACACTTGACATCCAGGAGTAGGAGCCAATACTTGGCCCCAGGCCTCAACCGTAAGTCCCAACAACAGGCTCAAAAGTTTGCTGCCTGGGCTTCCCTGGTGGTGCAGTGGTTGGGGGTCAGCCTGCCGATGCAGGGTACGCGGGTTCATGCCCCGGTCCGGGAAGATCCCACATGCCACGGAGTGGCTAGGCCCGTGAGCAAAGGCCGCTGAGCCTGCGCGTCCAGAGCCTGTGCTCCGCAACAGAAGAGGCCGCAGCAGTGAGAGGCCCACGTACCGAAAAAAAAAAAGTTTGCTGCCTGCTGCAGCACAGTGCCAGCCCTACCCAGATGGGGAAACTGAGGCTCAAGCAGGCACTGAGACTTTGGAGAACTCATTGTGCAGCCTGAGACTGGGCTCTTCCCCTTTCTGGGCCTCAGTTTCCCCATCTGTACAATAGGACAGGACAGCTGGCAGAGTCATGTAGCCGGACAGGAGTTTGGCTCCAGTCCCAGCAATAACTGTCACCGCTGCTCCTCCCCTCCGACTGTCCCCATGCCCCAAACACATGGGAGTTTGACAATTTACCCCTCTCCTAGGGGCTGGACCCTAGGCCTCAGCCCCTCCTCAGTGGGAGGGGGGCAGTTTGGGGGTGTGACCCCACCCTCGGGCTGGCCAGGGAGGGGTGAGGATGGCACGCAGTGAAGGGGGTTATGGATCCTCAAGGACAACGCCTACTTAACAGGTGGGGAAACTGAGGCCCAAGAGGACAGGATATGGAAGGATCAGTAACAAAACCAGTCCCACTAAACCCTCTCTAGGAGTGGTCCTGGATTACGCTGCAAATTGGCTGTACCATTTCACTGGAGGAAACCAGGCACATTGTCCCACCACCTGCTGTGGCAGGCTCCTCTTCCCCTTCCCCCAACTCCCAGCTGGTGCATATCCAGCCCTCATGATGCCCCTTGGGTGGGTGTTGGCCAATTACTGGATAGAGGGGGAAGTCAAGGCCTGGAGAGGCAGGGTCCCCTGCCCAGGCCGATGGACCCCCTGGGAAAACCAGGTCACCTGCTGCAGCTGTGCTGGCTCCAGAATGGTCAAAATTGGAGGGGGGGGGTGACGGGGTTAGAGGGATCTGGGGGTAGAAGAGAGGGGTGGCAGCTGGACCTGTGTCCTGAATATAGTGCAAGGACATGGTCCAGAGGGGTCAGGGCTGCAGGCTCTGGTTTGCAGTGGAGCACTTCCCAGGGTCCACAGCCCCACTATGCCCTGGCAAGGCAGGCATGGCTGGGGAAACAGGGGAACCCCCAGGGTTGCCCCCAAAGTCGGATGACACAGGAACACTGGAGGGAGGCAGTGAGGTGGGGAGACCACAGAAATGCCATTTGTAGGGCTTTATCCACAAAGGTGTTCTAACTGGGGCCAAAGTTTCGGGTTAACCCATATGGCTATGGATGGGGAACTTGTGAGATAAATGACAGTCCAAGACATTGTTATACATACTTAAATGTTTTTTGGAAAGTTAAGTGGAAAAAGGCAAAACAGAATGTGAAGTATAATTTTCATTTTTAAGAAGGTCTGTATCTAAAATATGCCCATATATAAAATCATCTAGGGACTTGCCCAGCGGTCCAGTGTTTAAGACTCCACGCTTCCACTGCAGGGGGCGCAGGTTTGATCCCTGGTTGGGAAACTAAGAGCCCACATGCTGCGTGGGCAAAAGTAAAGAAAGAAAATAAAATAATCTACACATAGGGATCTGATACCTGAGTGCTGTGTCCCACAGAACACACTCCTCTGTACCTTCTGACTTTAGCCAGGCATTACTTATTCACAAACAGTACTTGAAATTAAACTCATGTGGAAAGACTGTTGAGACGACGAGGAAGCAAGTCTCTAGGCGGCATGCATGGTAAGCCTTAAATTATTAAATTTATTTTTTGTTATTTTTACATGGGAGTGGGAAAGAGGGGAAACCTCTGTGCTTTGTTCCGCATGTATCTGGGTCTTGCATTTTCAAAAATCTTTGACAATGTACTCATGTTGCTTGAATGGGCACGTTTGCATGTATTACGTGTGCAGGCATAGCAAAGGCCTGCTTTAACACTGGAGACTGGAGCTCCTCCGGCAGCACCCTCTGCCTCTCAGGGTCCTGGTCCAGAAGGCTTCCAGGGAGAGGAGAGGCTGTGGGGGGAGGACGTGGAGGCGAGGGGCCCTCCAGGCTAAGAATGGTATGTTCAGGTTCCAGTTAGCCCTAAATGACAAGGTAGCAGAGGAAGAAATCCTCCCCGAATCACAGAGGGGAAACTGAGGCCTGAGGTGGAGAGACCTGCCGGAGGTCAAAGCCTGAACAGTGTCCTGGGCTGGAGAACCTCATTCTGTGTGCCTTTGTCCAAGTGGCCTTCCCCAGGCCTGCACAGTGATAAAGGGGAGCTGGGAAGGGGGTCTCCCAAGAGGGAGGAGGAGAATGCGTGGGGTCCTTATAGGTTCTGAGCAACTTTCTCAGGGAGCGGCACTAAAGCTCCCGGTCAGACACCAACCTCCAGGGCTCTGGTGAAGATGACAGCAAATGTGTGGGAGGCTCTTGGATGACAAGAGCTCCCATCATGATCATATGGGTCCTCGTCATTCCTGAGTGTCCTCTGGGACACAGTGAGAGGAGAGGTTCAGGGGTCTGACACCAGCTTCCTAAGGGGCCCTGTCTCCTCCTTCCCCCACCTTTCTTGCTGACAAAGGCCCCCCAAACCCTTCCTGGGCTCCCTGCTACCCCGGGCACAACCATATCCCAGGCTCCTGCCCATTACACTGTGCTCAGGTGGAGGTCCCTGCAGGTCCTGTAGGTGCCAGGCTCACCCACCTATGTGCTCTTTACCCTCCCTCCTCACCAGAAGGGCCAAGGGGCTGCTGATGGAGGAATCATACACAGGCTGGGCAGAATATGGGAACAGCAGGGAGCTTTGAAGATGTCCCACAGGCCAGCTCCTAACTCAGGGGGAAGCCCAGGTGGGCCTTGGTCTAACTGGCAGCTGTAACCCTGACCCTGAGATCAGGGAAGGCCTTGAGGTGGGCAGGTGAATTGTGGGCAGCTCAGGTAAAGCTCCCATGTCCCGACACCCTCTCAAAGGCAGATTTCTGTACCCAGCAATAAACCCCCCTCTCCACAGAAAACAGAGTGGACCCACCCAATATGTTTGGCCCTGATCACGACCTGCTTTCTGGCACCCTCTAGGCTTTCCCAGTGACTTACCAGGCCCCCCAGCTGCAGCAAGCCAGTCAGAAAGGCCCCCGCAGGCAGAGGGCATGCCTGGGAGGCAGCAGTGTTTACGATCTGGCTCCACGTAGGCCCTACAACATCTACCATGTGTTCCCCAACCAGTCTGATTTAAAAACACATCAACGGAGACCATGGAAAATTAGGTTTCCTCTACATTTATTTCAACTGCTAAATGATTAACAACATCCACAACTTCTTAGATTAAAAAAAAGAAACAAAACCCAAAGCTTCCATTTTGTAACATCACAAACGTCTTCTAGGTTTTACCAAGGACCAAAAACGCTAAATTTCTCTATATGATTTCCAGTGATGGAAACAAGGCAGAGACAGTAAGCACCCAAAGTGGTGAGTTAGCACTTTCCGGATGCCTGTCGTCCTCATGGAAGAGACCCTGGAACTAGAATGACAGAAAAGACACTGTGACTTTGACAAGGCTATGCAACTGCACATCGCACTTGCTCTCACACATGCTCTCCGCAGAGCGGCCTCTGCTGGAGAGGGCAAGGGCGGGCACAGAGGGCCAGCGCGCTGGTCCCCAGCCGACAGCTGGCACAGGGACGCACCACCACGCTCCTCCCCGGCCCACACGACGCCTTCACTGCCTCAATGCCAACTCCACAGAAGCGCCACCTGAGTGCTTACAGGACTTTCCAGGCTCAAGAAGTAGGTGCTCCCTTTGACGACTGCCAAAGGCTCACAGTGTCAGCTCAAAGCAGGACACCCCCAGGAGGAGGAGTGGCAGGAGGCTGTGGGAACAGGGCTCAAACCCCGGGAATTCCTAAAGTATTTTACTTTAAATAAAAGCAGAGGAAAGCCAAAAATGAGTATACTAGGACAAAGCGAATATGATGGTCAAAGCTATGCTTGAAAAAAGAGCCAGGACCCATGCTGGGGGGTGCACACCTCACTCAGCACCGAAGGGTGCTCTGTGAAAGGCCATGCGGGATCAAGGCCCTGTTCTCAGAGTTCTATCCCTTTACCTGATCCCCAGCCAACATGGAAGGCTGTTGGAAAGATTAGAAAAGAAAGGAGGTGAACCCCCATAGCTGTGGTTCCCCCAAACCACACCATCCCTGCAGGCTATTTCAACTCTGCTGAAGAACCTCCAGCATGTCCGTGGCCATAAAGATCTGCCAGTTGCCAAAGCAACAAAAGTGACCAGAAGCAAGCAGAGCCCTGGGGACTACCCGTGGCATGAAGAAGGGCAACATCAGGCGGGCACGTGAGATGCTGGCACAGGCCCGTGACGCTGTGCTGGTGAGTGTGGGCCACACAGACAAGACAGATCCAGAGGAGCCTGGGACTACAGCCCAGGAGGTCTCAGGCTTTGAGAAAGCAAGGATTTCATAACAGTCAATACAAGTGGCTGACAGGGTAGCTCACTGCTGTGTCCCCCAAGCTTATAGTATCAGCAGGATCCTGTTTTCCAGATTTTAGCATGTATTTAAAACTTCAACACTGCTGCTTCGTGAGGAAGGGCTGAGAGATTCCCACAGCCTGAGAATTTCGCATGTAGTGGCAAGAGGCAGAGTGCGAGAAGCTGGAAGGGGCGGCAATCATATGCCTTGAACTAGCAAACAGCTGCAGAGCTCACCCCAAGAGGATACTTTCTGCTCTGTACAAAGGCCCTAATAAAACAATTCTTTACACTGCCACACATGCAAAAAATGAAGAGTCTTGAAGAGTTTACACCTCCCACCCCTTTGTAGGAGAGACTCCATATATGGTTTAAGAAAAAAAAAACTAGTTTGCTTTGTGGATTCTAAGAGACACGTAAATTTGGGGAAAGTTTCATCGGTGTAATGATTACTCCCCACTGAATACAGCTGCTGAATACATTGCTGAAATTTCGTCAAGTCTCTTGGGATGCATTTAAGAGATGAGACTCCATAAATAACACGTTCATTGAATCCAGTACCTCCACTTGTTTAAAGAGCTTCAGCACTCCAACCGACAGCTGTGGTACCAAAGCACAGACCTCATTATTACTGATTTATATTCCCTATTTAAATTTGAGAAGATATGATCTGTGACTGTTTCGGTATCAAGTTTGCAAGCAGATCACTTTTAGAGAGCAATGTGTCCCAGGACAGAAAAACCGACAGGAGCTGGTTCCTGAGCACTTAAAGGGTGCTGGTGCTTTCAAGGGCAGCCCCACCTTCTGAGCGGAACCAGGGGAGACTTGGAGAAGACTTGCTGCCAAAAGCATTTGGAAGAGGGTGAAAGGCAAAAGCAGATTGGAAATGGTGTGTTCTTTTTTTGAGAAAAAGAAAAGCCAGCGGGTGGAACCTCCGCACCAGAAACTGCAGAGATGTTTGTTTTTCGTGTACACACCAAACCTACTTGGGCACTGGTTCCAGGGCAGATCCAGGACAGAGGTGGCGTTTTAAGAGTAATTGCTGCTTCAAGCCTTATCTTTCTCACCAATGGTTTTCATCTATTCAGGGAGAGAATGATTTTGTTCAAAACTGAGAGGAGAGGAGAAAGATAGGAGAAAGATAGGATATTTATAGGCCAAAGGCCCCTCAGAAGGAAAAGGATTTGAAGACCCTCAGAGAGGGAGGAGGCAGAGTGGCATCCTCTGCAGCACCAGCTTCCAGGTCACCCTTTACACTTGTAAGACACCAGGCCACTCCCGTGGTGGCCTGTCTCCACAAGATGGCCACGTACAGTCGCACCTGGGAGCCCAGTGCGGAGGCCGCACCATGGGCTGCGTGCAGTGGCGCTTGGCGAGCATGGGGCTCGTTTCTTCAGCCTGGAAGGTGAGAGGTGGGACACATCCACATCCAAACACTCCTTTTGTTTCCCTCACAAAATTTTATGATCTTTTGAGGGGAGTGATATTTTGATGTTTGGGTTTTGAGGAGTGGGGCACACTAACTTTTCTGGAGGAAACTTCTCTGTGTACCAGAACATCAGCTTAGGCAGAATGCCCCCCACACTAGCTCACATACGTACCTATTTGTTGGCCCGTTTGTGTCTGTACATCTGCATCATCCTCTGACGGAACACATCAAACGTGTCTTCTTTGTGCTCCTGCCCGTCGGCACCCAACCCCTCCCCTTCCGAGGCAGTTCCCCTAAGGAGCAAAATGGAGAGTTAGCCACACCTGAGCCCAGAGCCCGGCCACCAGGAGATGGAAAACAGCCTGAGTCATCTGAGTGGGACAGAGGTATGAGGGACACACAACAGTGACAGCAAGGGAGAGGGAAAATAAAGACACAATTCACAGTGGGGAACAAGGGATACTCACCCGTGCAGGCATGTGAACTTTCTGAGAAGTGTGCTCAGAAGCCAGCCCCTGATTACAGCAGAAAGCCTCCCCAGCAGGTGCTAAGCTCAATTTTAACTGAAATGCTTGCTGGATGCTAATGGGGCTTAATAAACTCTGGGCCATGCTCTACCCTGTCTAGTCTGCATGTGGACTCCTGGAAAAGGGAAGTGGCTCTTAGCGTAACTACCCAGCATTACCACTCAAGCTTTTATGATAATAATGAATGTGGCCAAATGCCAGGGACCAAGTCTATGCAAGTGCAGCAAGGAGCTGTATGAACACCTGCATATGTAAATGATCTGCTATAAGCCATGTTCGACATGAAGGAAACCAAGGATCAGGCTGCAGGTCAAAGGACTTAGGACCAGAATCCCACAGAAAGCCTCATTTCCCCAGGCACGGTTGCCCATCCCCACCCCTGGCCCCCAGCGCCCGCTGCGTACACACTGACGGGCTCCCTGATGCCCTTCCCACAGGAGCCCAGGCCGTGGCCCTCCTTCCAGCCCATCTTCTGTAGCATCTGGAACCCCAGGTTCTTGTCGGTCAGTTTCTGCTGGGCGAAATCAAAGTCCTGGGGTTTCTGAGGAGAGAGAAGAGTGTGGCAAGTGAGGTGCA
Organism: Lipotes vexillifer; assembly: GCF_000442215.2. Taxonomy (NCBI): domain Eukaryota; kingdom Metazoa; phylum Chordata; class Mammalia; order Artiodactyla; family Lipotidae; genus Lipotes; species Lipotes vexillifer. The sequence continues at coordinate 3,682,845 of NW_006788006.1, forward strand.
GCAAAGCCCCTGGAGCAAGGGTCTGCCCTGGGTTACACCTGGACATGGTCCAGTACTAACACCCCTAATGCCTCCCTGACTCCACAGATGCTCAAGATCAAGCCATGGTCCTGGCAACATTCCCTAGGTGCGTTGAGACCTCTAAAGGTTGGAGGTCACCAGCCTGAGGTATCCCCACAGAACCACGCCAGACCAGCCTCTCAGGCTTCACCGTGACCACTCTTGTTGCAGTGTTGAGACTGTGAATTAAACTTCGTGAGGGGATGGTGGGTCCTGGGGCCAAAGGGTGAGTAGGAAGAACCCAGAGCAGAGACCTGGATAAAGAGAGTAGCCTTGTGATGACCAAAGGGCATATCCCAGGCTGAGGGACACAGGGCACAGGACTTGAGGCAGGAAGGCCCCTGGAGTGCAGGAGTCAGAGGGGCAGCAGGGCTAAGGCAGAAGGATCCAGAAAGGCAATGGAGAGAGGCTGTACAGAAAAATCGGCTCAAAGGGTCCTCCCTATTTGACCCCCACTCCTCTCCCACTGCTTCATTAATTCCCATGGGCTTCCAAAACTCTGAGCAGTGACCCCATCCTGGAAGCTTCCCTGGCTGCCCTCAGGCATTACTCAGCAAACCTGACTGACCTATGTGTCTGTCTGGTCCTTCCCAGGTCTGGAGCTCTGAGAGCTCCCCAAGGGCAGGGACCGGGTTTCACCTGGACTCTGGGGTCCATGTCTAGCACAGAGCAGACCTCACTGAGAGCCAGTGCAGCTGGGAAGAAGGATGGGGCCTGGGAAAGACCTTGTGGGTGGAAAGGTAAGAAGCCCTAGAGGAAGTCTGGGCTCCAGAGCTGACTGTGGGAAGACAAATTAAAAAGCCTAGAGGCCTCTGGAGGAGGAGCCTGCCCAGTGTGAGCAAAGGGGATTTCCATTCACTCATGAATATTCATTAGCACCCACAGTGTGCTGGAACCGCTGGGCAGCTGGGGGCTCAGAGTCCCTGCCGCCTGAGCCTATTTCTTTAATCCGTTTACTAAACACTGAACACAGCCTGTCCCCAGGGCCTCACATGCTCCCAGGGAGAAGGTTCCTCTGTCCTGATCAAGGCAGCTGGGAGTAGTGGAGAGGGTCTGAGCAGGGGACAAGTGTGGGAGGGGAAGAGGATGGGGAAGGCAGAGGGAAGGCTGGCCACGGGTCCCCAAATGGCAGGCTTGCATCCCCCTTCAGGAAAGCTGTTCAGGTAGGAGCAACAGGAGGAACAGGGGTCCACTCAGCTAGACACATCTTTTTGAGTGTTCAACTGTGTCTTAAGAATCACCCTGCCTGGTTTCTTGGGGCTGGAGCAAAGCCATGCACCATAGGCCAGGCTGAGGTGTGCACAGAGAGCTGCAGGGGAGACCTCCTCCCTGCCTGCAGTCATCCCAAAGAGAGACCCATGTTTGCAGGACACCAGCTGGCTGCACACCGGGTTAACATACATTTCATTTAATCTTCAAGGTATCTCCTACCTGCAGGATAGGTGCAACTGCCCCACTTTACAGATGTACAAAACCTCAGGATTCACATGCCAAGATTAGATGGCCAGGCTGAGCCTGAAAAGGCTGCCTTCTCACCAGGCTGTGCCTCACCCAGGCCACCAGATGGGTACCCGGGTGCTGGGTCAGCTTAAAACCCAACACAGCTGTTAAGACCACAAGCTTCGGGTACAGGAAGGTCCCTGCTCTCAGCTGTAACTGGGGTCACACTGATGCTTCATTTGGCCATTGATATTGACGCAATGCTCTCAGAACAGGTCTGAGCCACAACTTGGGCTTTGCTCACCCCCTGACACCAGCAGAGACCTCGCCTGGTTCCCCACTCACCTCCCTGACCTCTAGAGACCTGTGATGTCCCCACATGTATCCCAGGTGAGCTTGTGTAGCCTCACCTGCCCCGACATGTGTCAGCCCAGCTGTCTGGAGTGTGCCCCAGTCTCCTTCTAATGACTTGCTCCCACAGGGGCTCCCCATTTCAGTCAATGGCAGCTCCATTCTCTTAACTGTCCAGGCTGACAACTCTGGAGTCACCCTGGGCTCTTGGCTTTCTCTGTTCCACATCCAATCCATGAGCAAGTCCCACCAACTCCACCTTCACCTCTCCTGGCCCCCCGGCTCTGCCTCGCCCCCCACCCCACAGGCTGCTCTCAACACAGCTGCCATAGTGGCCATGTCTTCCACTCAAATCCCCACCGTGGTTCTCCAATGCCTCTCCCAGAGAAGGGGCCACAGTGCTGACATCCATCGACAAGCCCTATGTGACCTGGGTGCTTGCCACCTCTACTTCCTCACCCCATCACTCCATTCTAGGCACAAAGGGCTCCCTGCTGACCTGTGACTGATCTGGGGCTTCTCCTAGGCCTCCCTGCTTAAAGGGTACCCCCCAACCCACCTTATTGCTTGCCTCCCTTTGACCTGCTTCTCTGCACCCACAGCACCCACCATTCCCGGTCCTGAACATTTCTATTGCTGCCAGCCGCGCTCATGGCTGCCTCTAGGTGGGCAGATGGAGCTGGGAGCACAAGAGGTGCTGACCAGTTAATAAACACACATGCGTATGCACATGCGCTCGGCTTACTAGCAAAGTAGCGCACTCTTTTAACCACAATTATAGTCTACTAAATCTGAACTTCTCATTGGCTGAGACATTATCTTGTTCATCTCTCCAATCCATTGCACATATCAGGCCTCACACATCTGTTAAATAGACTAATTACTCCCTCTTGTGGTCTTGGGCAATGCAAAACACTTTTAAGAAGTCCCGGGAGAGAAAAGGCTGTGTGTTGTGCTTTGTATGCTGACACCTGGCCTGAAGTATGAGTACAGCTTAGTCACGCCAGTGCCCTTTGGAACTCTGGCAAACTCTGACTACGTCACACGTGAGGACTCACAGCCACACTCACCTTCTTCTTGGTCACGGGACGACCCCGAGGCCTGTCATAGGCAATTCGAACTGGTTCGTGAACTGGAAGACAAAAGAAATGTATATGTATATATACACATATATGTACTTTCCCCAAATTATTTAGAGGATGAGGGTGCTGCAGTTTTGGCTTATAGCTCCTCTGCGGACAGAAGGTGGCTAGGAGCTGCACCACAGGGCCAGCCGTTTGGCCCTGACTCCTCTCAGGAATCTTGTGACCCACGGAGTGCAGAGGCAGAACAGAGGCTCAACTGAGGGCTGCCTTGCTATGGGAGAGTCTACCTAAGCGTGACTCCCACGTTTATAATGAAGGACCTGACACGTGGATCATTTTCCATGACCATAGGAATACATTTTGCTTCAACAAATGAGCTATTTACAACACTGTGCCCTCCTCATGTCCCTGTAACTGTTCCATAGATAAAGAAGTAAAGTCCACTCAGAACTTTCTAGTAAAAACAACCATGCTTCTCATACACAGCACCACATCACGCTATTATTATTGTTATTATTATATTTGACAAAGAAGAGATCAGCAGGTCTGGTACTATCTCATCAACCACCCTATCAAAATAACTGAGAGCTTCTAAAGTAGAAAGAATTCTACTTTCCCCCCATGAAAGCCATCTTAACAAGCATTCTGATGTGCTACCATACTCTGATAAGTTCTGAAGGACATAAGAGTTTAGTAGAACAGTTAGAAATCCATTGCAACACCAAGGTTTCCAAACACAAACCACGAGAACTGTTCCTTTAGCAGGAGAAACTATACTGACACTGCTGGGTGTGAATATGATGGTCTCAATAACATAGAACACAGGGCTCTCCGCACACAATGGAGCCCTGTTCACCAAAACCACCTGCCACACAAGCATCGCAGCATCAGCCCCACACAGGCCCGGCTGTGTGGAAACCTGGGTGGGCAGCGAGCAGCCCAACAAAAGGCAGGACATGATGTGATTCGCCTACTGACAGCCTAGAAAAGGCAAAAAGACAAGGCCAGAAGATGGTCAGTGGCTGCCTGGGCTGGGTAGAGGAGAAAACTGCAGAGGGACACAGAGACACTTCTGGGACGAGCTCCAGCTCGGCCGTACTGGGGGGCTCATGCCTATACACATTTGCCAAAACTCCGTGAACTGTCCACTTGAAAAGGGTGCACCTTTACTGCTGGTAAATTGTACCTCAAGAACCTTGACCCTCCCCACAGGCAGGAAGGAGATGGCCTTTCATGGCCAAGGCTGGCAGAGCATGGATTGCACAGCTCCCACTAACCGCTGCCCAAGACTGATCCCGGTCTGTGTCCTCCTGCCTCATCGTCACTAAGCAGTCATCACTACTCGGGGGTCTTTGGGGAGATGGGGGCACTCAGAAAGTTGGGCACGCCTCAAGATCACAGGCAGGAAACAGCCAAGATGACCCAGGCCCATTCCTTCCACAGCCAGGACTCCCCTGTTGGAAGCTGAGCAATAATGGAAAATAACAAGCAGCATGTGGGGTGCTAGAAGCCAAACGCAGCATCTCCTTAGAGTGCCAACCTCAGACCAAATGGAAACGTCAGTTTCTCAAGAACATTTTGGACTGTGTGCAAAACCAATAGGACTATTTTAGGTTAAAAACATAAGACCGAAGAACCCCATGTTGTGTTAGCCCTGGGAGTGTTCTGGAAGGTAATGTCCAGGTTAGCTGGAGTAATCAGAGGTGGAAAGGGTGACGGAGGCCAGCTGGTCATCTTGCATCTGAACTTGGGCTGAGGGCCAGGTAAATTCTTCAAAACAGTCAGACAACGTCTCCACAATTTTTCATGGCCCACAACCGAGCACCATGACTCCTCCTCAGGTGTTAAACAGAAGACCATGCTGGGAGCACTGTGTCAATAGCCAGGCACTTACCTTTGGGCTCCTGGATGAGACACAGCCTCTTGGGAGCCGGAATCATGCCGACCTTCAGCGACTTGCTGCTGACTCTCTTCCGGGGGAAGCAGGCCCCTGAGGAGGACTGTGACAGGGTAGGCGCACCAGCCGGGCCATCCTCGGCCACCTCACTCAGGAGGCCATCAGCTGGGGGGCTGCCCTCCGAGCCCTCAGACTTGGTCGACCCTCCTGCCGGCCTGGAGGCCCCTCCAGGAGTGGGGGCCTCCTCACCCCCTTCCTCGTCCTCCTCATCCTCCTCCTCAACCTCGTCTTCCTCAGGCATCACCTCTGGGCTCTCCAGCTCAGCCTTGTGCTGAGAGGGCTCATCCTCAAACTCTCCTTCCCCCTCCATGGGCTCCAGGGGGCTCTCCTGAGAATCGGCGCTTTTGCCGGCAGGAAGGTTCAGCGGAGATGACGTAAAGCAAATCGATGGGCACAGTTCAAATACTTTCTTTCGATAGAATTTGAAAGCTGAACTGTTTTGGTCATGTAGAAACCTGGGATAAAGATGAAATACACTGGTTAACCAGAGGGTTCTCTATAAACATTCGTATTTTCTGAAACTGTCCAAATGGACTTGACAAAGCTGGGGGTGGGACAAAAAAGCGAACACATGACCTCTTTCCACCAGCTGTGGTTGACGGGCAGCTTTACAATGAGACAGAAAGCTTGAAGAGTACTAGTAATTTAACAAAGTAGCCAGAACATAAGAGGCCTTATTGCTTTCTCGGGGAGGGAGCTGGAGGAAGAAGGTATGCAGGGACGACCAGAGAACATGCTAGAACGAGCTCTAACACTACAGCCAGGAGATCCGACCTGGGCCTTACCTCACCTCTTTCTGATTATGTCACCCGCCACTCTGGGCCTGCGTGTGCTCACTGTGACTCTCTGGTTCCTCCCATACTCCAGCAATGAGATGGAGAGAGGTGTGTCACCTCCTGCCTCATGTCCTGCAGCAAAGCTGCGTGAACGTGCTGGCAAAAAGGCCTCTCTGAGCCTCGGAGTCCAAAGGCCCTAGCCACAGCTTGGAGCTGCGGCTGGTGTGAGAAACCGAAAACACAAAAAATTTACTTGGGCCAAAGGAAAGACAGCCCTTGTTCTTGGACAGGACAACTAAGGCTCATAATAAAGTCAATTCTCCCTTAATTAAATATTAATGTATAGAAGTAAAAGCATCATTTTTTTCTGGATCTGAACATGATTCTTAAGTGCATATAGAAACATGAGTATGTAAGACTATCTAGGAAACCCCTGAACAAGATCAACAAGGGGCCCAGTTCCACCAGGTATTACAAGGTGTGAAAGCCTCTATAGTTAAAACAGTGTGGTACTTGTCTATGGACAGACAGACCAAGAGAAAGGCCAGCAACACAGTATTTGATGAAGGTGGCCTCTCAAATCACTGTGAAAAAGAACAGTCTTTTCAACGAATGGTGTTGGGACAACTGGGCAGCTTTTTACAAAAATATTTAAATTGGATCTATGCTGTACTCTCTGCTCCTGCATAACCCCACACCGATCAGCGATCTAAATGTAAAAACCAAGCCATACAAGTTGTAGAAGAAAATACATAAATGTCTTTATAATCTGAGTGTAGGGAGATTCTTTCTAACTGTAACTCTGTATCCAGGTGCAACGAGATAAAACTGAGAATTTTACTAGATCAAACGTTTCTGCACTGCAGAACATACCATAAGTAAAGTGAAAGATAAATATCCAACTATGAAGGAAATAGATACAATTACATTACAGCTAAAAGGTCAGAGAAACTAGAAAGAATAAATCCAAAAATCCCAATCGAGAAAAGGGCAAAGATTAAGAACTTCTGCCCTCCAAAAGACACTGCTAGAATGAGAAAACAAGTCACAGACTGGGAGAAATTATCTGCAAATCACACACTTGACAAATAACTTGTATCAAGAATACATAACAAACTCTCAAAATTCATTAATAAGTAAATAAACGACCCAATAAAACAATAGGCCAAAGATCCGAGCAGACACTTCACTAAAGAAACACATAAGCACATGCAAAGATGCTCAGCACTGTTAGTCCTCAGAGAAACACAAATGAGAACCACAGTGGAACACCCCTCCCCCACACCAAGAGGGCTAACATGAAGAAGACTGACACTATCAAGTGCTGGTGAAGATGGGGAGGAACCAGAACTCTTACCCAAGCTGCTGGAAATGCAAAACTGTGCCACCACTTAGAAAGACAGTCTGGAAGTTTCTTCAAAAGTTAAACACAGACCCACCATGTGAGCCAGTCTTTCTCTGCCTCAGTATTTTACTGGAGAGAAATAAAAGCAGACCTTGTACATGACTGCTCACAGAAGGTTTATCTGAAATCGTCCCAGAATGGAAACATCTCAATGCCATCAACAGCTGAACGGGTAAATAACTGTGGTCCAGCCATACAATGCGATACACTCAGCAATAAACAGGAATGAACTATGGATACACACGACATGGATGAACCCTAATAATTATGTGGAGTAAGAAGCCAGACAAAAGGAGAGAACAAACTGCATTTACACAAAATTATAGAAAATGCAAACTATTTACAGTGAGAGAGCCCTGATCAGCAGCTGCCTGCAGGAAGGGATGACAAAGGGCACAAGGAAACTTTTGAGTCATGGATGTGTTCATCATCTTGATGGTGGTGATGGCTGCATGAGTGTAAACACGCATTAAAACTTATTAGACAGGGACTTCCCTGGTGGCGCAGTGGTTAAGAATCCTCCTGCCAATTCAGGGTTTGAGCCCTGGTCCGGGAAGATCCCACATGCTGCAGAGCAACCAAGCCCATGTGCCACAACTACTGAGCCTGCACACCACAACTACTGAGCCCACGTGCCACAACTATTGCAGCCTGCGCACCTAGAGCCCGTGCTCTGCAACAAGAGAAGCCACAATGAGAAGCCCGCGCTCCGCAAGGAAGAGTAGCCCCCGTTCACTGCAACTAGAGAAACCCGCGCGCAGCAACAAAGACCCAATGCAGTCAAAAATAAATTAATTAATAAAAAAAACTTATTAGACAAATATGTGCAGTTTATGGCATGTCAATTATACCTCAACAAAACTTTTTTTAAAAAAAGGGCAAATGATATGAACAGTTTACAGAAAGATATTCAAAGGACACAAGTTTATGAAAAGAGGTTCAATTTCACTCATAAGAAAAATGCAAACTAAAACTTCACTGAGAAAATTAGAAATTCCTCACCAATCCCACTGGCTCAAAGGCATGCCAAAAGGTGGGGGGTGCGGACAGGCACTCATGACACTCCTAGGAGAGTGGCCCTCAGGGAGGGGAATCCGCACTAACAAAACTTAGTTTGCATTGAACTATGATTCAACAATCCCCTTCTGGAAGATACCCAAAAATTCTCACCACAAACACAAAGAGATTGTGCGTAAGGCCAAACTAGAAGTATGCGCTTAGCCACTACTGGGTCCCAGAAATGCTCCAGGAAATGTAAAGTTTTTAACTGTATTCTTAACTAAGCTGAGGCACGACTCTCTAGCATGTTGGGAACAGGGTGAGCGCCCGGAACCCCTAGCTGGCAATAGGACACAATCCACACAGCGTGGGAACCCCACACTCCAAGGGGAGCCCAGCCGGGTTACGGCTCAGTACTGGGAACACATGGCCCTCAGGCAGCCTCTCCCTGAAGGAGAACCCACACCACGCAGGCAGAGTGGGGCTCTGGTTCTCTGGCCTCTGGGCTGTGTAGTGTTGAATGATTACGCCATCTGAAGAATGGAGAGGAAAATGGTGCTCCCTCCTGGCACAAGGGTGCCACGCCATCACTGAGTGGAAGTGCTTGCTGCTCACATCTGGACCAAAACCCACCAACATGCTACATGAGCAGCACATTCTCATCCTGCCCAGAGTAGCCAGCATGACCAGGGACAGTGCCCTCCTCCTCAGACTCATGGGTGAGGACACACTCTCCTCTTTGCCTCTGCAAAGGTCCTGGGGAAACTATAAGTCCCTCGGCCAGGGCATTCTCTCCCCCTTCCCCTGGCCAACACCCATTGAACCTTCAGATCCAGCTTAAACTTCCCTCCGGGGGAGGCTTTTCCTGATGTCCCAGATGAGGGAAGGTCTCCCAACAACCCAAAACAGATGCTCCCTAACAGCCCTGAGCTCAGCAGAAGTGAAGTCGTGATTTATTCCAGGGCGACCCGCTGTGGGTTCTCAGGACACTCATGGGGTGAACTCCTGTGGGCTCTCAGGACACTCATGGCCTCAGATTAAAGGGGTGTGATGGGTACATACCAAAGGTCGGGGTTGTCAATGCTGTTTTCTATGCTGAATTGTTCAATCTCTGGTCCCACCTGAGCAACAAATTTGGCCAGTTTCTCTGCGGTCTCCATTGTCTTCGTATCAACTACAAAATAAAGCAACTGTCATGTATTGGTTCTGAGCTGCCAATTCCCATGTGAACATTGTGGGGTTGCGGAGACTGATTACAAAGACGGCCCCTCACTGTACCCTTGCCCTTTGCCATGTGACTCTGCAGCTCTGTCCAGCAGAGGTGGACTCTCTTTTTTCCCCTTGAATTGGGGCTGGCCCTGGAACTCTTGCTGGCTACGAATGTGACAGAAATGTGGAGTCCAGGCCTGAGAGGGCTCAAGCACCTCCTCTGCCTTTCCTGGATGGCCAAACCCGACTGTCAGGTGAACTGCTGGTGGGTGACAGGCATGTAGCCCACTACCCCTATCATCTCAGCTGACAGTTCCAGACAACTGGTCGCTGCCTGCAGACAGTTTGCAGGCCCAGCCCAGCTGACTCAAAGCAACACTGTATGCCTCCTGTTTGAAGCCACAGTTTGGACTGGCTTGTTATGTAGCAACAGCTAGAGAAATGTAGCAGTTGTGTAGATTTTTTCCCTCTCCATTCCCACCTAGTGCTCAGTGGGAAGCACTGGCCGGAGGGCAGGCCTGTTGCAGTAGGAGACGGTAATGGCTGGGAGAAACAAAAGAAACTGCTGGTCAACTAACTCTAAGGAAGGAAACACAGAGACCTTAGCGGGGAAGAGGAAGCAGAACGAGAACACGGGCAGCCTTATGGAACATATAATGGGCAAGAATAGAGAGAAATGCATCAAGGAGCTCAAAGCCCTAAGCACGGGCACATGGCACACCCTGCTGGCCAGCAGGAGGACCTTGCAGGGAAGCACAGAGTCACCAGGCAGCACCTTGTGTCAGCTCCACACTCAGGATAAGAGGAAGGGTGCAGCAGGAGTCTAGGGCCAGCCCCTTGAGGAAGCAAGAGGAGAGAGAGTGCCCGTGTGTGTGCCATCCTGGCCAGGTTCCTTTCGCTGCTGCCTGCTGCCCAGCCCAGCCCAGCCCACTGAAGTCACCTGTCTCTGCAGAGAGCCCTGGGGATAGATAAGCATTGGGGCTGGGGCCCAGAGGAGGAGGACAGGAGTGAGCACTCACCATCAGTAGACAGGCAGGGAGAAGAGGTCTGAGGGGCTTCGGAGACATCCACTTCTGCTGGCTTGGGGGATGGGCCTGAGGCTTCTGGGCTGGGGTCCCGAGGAGAGGGTCCGGCTGGGTCTGGCGGGCAGTCCTTGGCAGCATCATTTCCATCTGGTTGGGGCGGCTTTCCCTGCAAGGAGCCTGGAGCCTGCCGGCCATGGTGTTTCAGCCTGGTGCCTGAGGAGAGGAGGGTCTGGGTCCCGGTGGTCGCTCTCCTCACTTTCCAGCCCCGGAGTCCTTGAGCTCGAAGCAGCCCCCGCCGCCGCCCTGGTAGGAGCCTCTTCTTGAGGCTCCGGACCGCCCGGGAATATAGCATAGCCCGGACTGCACACTCTGCCGCCATCGGCTTCTGATCTGCTCCTGGCAAGGCCTGGCTCATCCGCTGCATTTCTGCCAGCTTCAGCTTATAATATTTATACTCCAGACTACTGTCATCAGATAAAAACCTGTATAACAAAACAGGAATAGCAGGACATTTGTGAATACACCAGCACGACCAAATTGTCGCTGTAAATACACTTCTGCAAACCCTTTCTACTTGGTGGCCTCCCTGCTGTTGGAGGCTCTGCCCGGCTCCACCAAGGACCCAGCACTGGGCCCTGGTCATCTGTCCTGCTCAGAGTGACCACAGGGTGACCAGGAGCTCTGACCGAACACTGGTCGATTCCTCCTCAATTTCCGTCATCAGCAGCCATGAAGGAGCTCCCAGCTCCTGGTAGCCTCACAATACAAACTAGTTACCCTGAAACCATGGAAGCGCTCTGCTGTCAGGGAGTGGCAGGTGTTGCTCCTGGATATCACTTTCAGGAGATGACGCCCTTCAAATGGTGGGCACTCAGCGACCTTTTAACTACATCATTAAGGCCAGTGTGCCACCGCTGTGAAATCACGTGCCAGAGTCATAATGAGAACATTACAGAAAAGAGGAGTTTGAGTTACATGTACTAACATAGAAAGAGATCCGTAATATAGCCCACGGAGAGCAAACTAGAGAAGACCAACATTGATACGTACCATATGAAACTGCTTTGTGTACATGACATCCACGTATATTTGTTTTTTTCACATAGGTTGAAAGAATATAAAGCAAACTTAAGGACTTGCTCAAGGAATGGGTTAGAAAGAGGAATGACTGGATTAGAAGGGGAAGGTCACATTATTTACTTTGTTGACCATTTCATTAGCACTTTCTTTCATCTCTATTAACCCTTTCCTTGTACTCTCCGGGCTTTTTGCACCATTTCTTTCTTGCTTCATGAACTGAATGCTTACCTTCACTCTTTATTTCTGATACACACACAAGGTCGCACCTTTCTCCCAACCGCTGTTACCGCTGCATTCTATATGCAATGCTCTCCCTGCTACTTCCTTCTGAAGAGTTTCTAATTCCAATTCTAATTCTCTTTCATACAAAAGTTATTTAGAAGCCTGTTTTATTTTGGTTGTTGCTGGTTTCAACTTCTATGCATTGCACAATGTGGCCCATGTGACTTCCCTCTCCTGGGATATTCTGTAATTTTCTACACGACCTCATTCATAACAAGGTTTTTGTGAACGTTCAATCTCAGTTTGTGTTAAAGAACGAGTACTGTTTGGTGAGTATGGCAATATTTCATGCGGCTTTTGGACGCTTGAAGTTGAGATCATATATTAGATGAGGTTCCCAATTACCAATAACAGAAGCTGATTGGCTGTGAGGTGGCAGTGCACAGCAGGACGCTGGCAGCACCGTGTGATGTGGCATGTCCCTGGTGGGCAGCTCCATATGAAGCTCCTGTTGATGCTCACTGCACAGTCAAGGTCTGGCTGGATCTGAGGAAACAGCCTGTGTGCTGGCTCCTCTGCTGCCCTGGACACTCTGCTGGGCCAACAGCAGCATCCTGCAAGATTGCACCCTAACAAGCAAGGGTTGCCACATAAGGGAAGGCTGACCAAAACAGAAGCTCCAGTTCTCAAGTCAAACACAGCCCCTCATTCAGGGCAGAAAGTGGAGTCAGTGCCCAGGTGACCTAGATCCCCAAGATGTAAGTCCCCTTCCCCGGTCGGTTCTAATGCCAAGTGCATGCAGTGTGAGGACATGTCACAAACCCATCTCCCTTAGTTCTAGTGGAGCGTAACATCAAGAGCATAGAATACTCCTAAGCTAGCCTGCACGGTTCAAATCCCAGTGTAGCCACTTATTAGCTGTGAGATTTACTAAATCTTTCTGTGCCTCAGTTTCTCCATCTGTAAGATGAGACGGATGATAATAATAAGCTACTTCATCATGTTGCTGTGAGGCTTGAATTATACACTTTTCATTATAAGGAAAATTCTTTGGGGAATTCCCTGGTGGTCCAGTGGTTAGGACTCGGTGCTTTCACTTTCGGGGCCTGGGTTCGATCCCTGGTTGGGGAACTAAGATCCCACGAGGCCTGCATCGTGGTCATAAAAAACAAACAAACAAAAAAAAAGAGCAACATAGGCTTATCATCTCTAGAGATACAGAAGTAACTGTTAAAAGTAGTTTAATGAACTAAAAGCGACTGTCTCCAAGGAGTGGAACTGGGGACTTCCCTGGCCGCCCAGTGGTTAAGACTCTGCACTTCCACTGTAGGGGGCATGGGTTCAATCCCTGGTCAGGGAACTAAGATTCTGCATGCCGCATAGACACAGCCATGGTTTCTGCCATCGATATCATGGCAGAAACATTTTGCCGTTTGTGTTTACTTCATTTTTTTGGTAAATCACATACAAGTACTACTTTAACTTAAGAATTCAAATATACACACCAAAAACCTAAGTTTACTAGTTCTTTAACACTGTTTTTTGCACACTCCTTCTTCTTACAGTCTCTGCGTAATTCTTTCTGAAGGAAGTCACAGGTGATCAAGTCTCTGAGTCCAGCTCCCTAATCTGTTCTTCATTCAGGTCGATTCTATCAGCCGACCACTGAGATCATTTCAACAATCACATTTGTCAATTCCAAGATCCTTAATTGGTTCTTTTCCATAACAAGCAGTTCCTATTTCATGGATACAATATGCTATTATCCACCCAAGACTATTAATTACACATATGTACTTGTAGACAATCTTCTTTTCCTTATAGTAACTTCTTAGGTGCCAGATCTGCTGGGTTGGGTGGCCCTCTTTCATGCTGCCAGTTTCCCTCAAATACTTGGTTTAGACCTCAATGCACATTTCTGATTTGCAACCCCCTCCCACCGCCACACATATGCCCAGCTCTGGCTATGCTTCCGTCCGCCACCCCTGACTGTCAGAGATCATGAACCTGCTGGGTAGTGCGCAGCGGTCATGCGGCAGAGAGGCATGCTCCTAGTCCTCTCAGGGTCCCCCTTCCCTCCAGCCCAATCACCTCGGCAATCACCTGGAAATTGCCCCTGAGTCTTCCAAGTCTAGGTGACATCTTACCCAGAGGATTTGGTCTCTACTTTCATCTGTCAATCTGAGGCTATCTAGCCTCCTTCCTTCAGTATGAGCGCTGGTTGAGACCACAGAGCCAGAATGTGAATCTCAGCTCTGTCTTTTACTAGCTGTGCCTCCTTGAGGCAAGAGGTCTCTTTTGAGCCTCAACTTTTCTGTCTGTAAAATCAGGATGACAACATACCTACCTCAAAAGGTTGTTTATGAGGGTTCGGCCAGCTAATGCTTAAAGCAGTAAAGTGCTTAGAACGGTACCAAGTGCACAGAAAGCAAAAGTATTTGCTAAATAAAAAGTATTCAATAAATGATACTGGGGCAATTAGGTTACTGGGTTTCTTTTCTTTTTTTTTTTAACCTTTTAAGTTACATGCCTATCTTATTCAACACAGGAACATAATCTTGATGAATTCAAGAATTCTGTAAAGCATTTCCCTGGTGGCTCAGTGGTTAAGAATCACCTGCCAATGCAGGGAACACGGGTTCGAGCCCTGGTGCGGGAAGATCCCACATGCCGTGGAGCATCTAAGCCCGTGCGCCACAACTACTGAGCATGCGTGCTGGAGCCCACGAGCCCCAACTTCTGAGCCCAAGCGCTGCAACTACTGAAGCCTGCATGCTTTAGGGCCTGCGTGCTGCAACTACTGAAGCCCACGCACCTAGAGCCTGTGGTCTACAACAAGAGAAGCCACTGCAATGAGAAGACCACACACCACAACAAAGAGTAGCCCCGCTCGCCACAACTAGAGAAAGACCGAGTGCAGCAACACAGACCCAGTGCAGCCAAAAAAAAAAAAAAAAATTCTGTAAAAATAAAACCAAAACAAGTTCCAACTCTTCTCCTGAAAAATCATGCTGGTTAGGACCAAAGCCCTGGTGCCATTACACAGAAATTTACACCTTTCAAGCATCTTTAGAAATTACAACAACAAGAATAGAGAGCTTGGTATGGATACAACATTGACTATACCAGACCTGAACAGACCACTCAAAAAAGAGGAACTACAACTAGAAATCCTATGAGTAAACACATAATCTTTTTAGTTAACAAAAGAATATAAGGTAAAACATCACACTATGAAATTATCTTTAAGTCAAAAACACTCATGTGGGGGCATGGCACATGTACGGAGTGGCAGTGAGGGTGTCAATCACGGAAAATAAGCTGATGATAAAGATCAGTGGTCTCCACCAGGGACAACTCTGTCCCCCAGGGGACACTGAGCAATGTCTGAAGGTATTTTTGGCTGGGATAGAGGCTTCTACTGGCATCTAGTGAGTGGAGGCCAAGGATGCCCAGGACAGTCCCCCTGCAGTGAATTATCCAGCCTCAAACATCAATAATGCTGCAGTTGGGCTTCCCTAGTGGTGCAGTGGTTGAGAATCTGCCTGCTAATGCAGGGGACACAGGTTCGAGTCTTGGTCTGGGAGGATCCCACATGCCGCGGAGCAACTAGGCCCGTGAGCCACAACTACTGAGCCTGCGCGTCTGGAGCCTGTGCTCCGCAACAAGAGAGGCCGCGACAGTGAGAGGCCCGCGCACTGCAATGAAGAGTGGCCCCCGCTTGCCACAACTAGAGAAAGCCCTCACAAAGAAATGAAGACCCAACACAGCAAAAATAAATAAATTAATTAACAAACTCCTACCCCCAACATCTTCTTTAAAAAAAAAAAAATAATGCCGCAGTTGAGAAACACTGACACAGATCAAAAGCCTCTAAAATGAGCTTTCTTTTTAAACTAGCAATTTTACTCCCAGATTTTACCATAATAAACTGCCAGAAATGCAGACATAAATAAAAGCAAAACAACATTTATCATAATGTTATTAGAATCTAAGAATCCACCAATGGGCAATGGTTGAGTGTAGTATACTGTGTAAGAAGGAATAGTATGCGTTCATTGATAATAAGGACAATTATGTTAAGTTTAAAACACAGGACACAACTACAGAGCACACACTGTGGGGGAAAAGTGGGAGAGCTCTGAGTAACTCCATCTTTGCCTTTTTACTTTTCTCTATTTTTACAAAGGGCATATGCCACTTTGATCATTTTTTAAAAAGTTAACGAAGTACAAAACCTTTCCACATCTAGCAATCTAATCTAGAGATAATTCTAAACACACACAGAAATGTGACACATTAAGCTATTCACAGAAAAAATTAAAAATAGTGTACAATCAAAAATATTCTAAAAATCCAACAAGAGAGGAATGGCTAGATAAACTGATCACCTACTCTGCGAACCGGTAAACACAGCCATCTGAAATGTTTACAAAAAGTAGGGAATACGAGCATTTTCCTGTGTTATCTAAAAGGAGTAGTGTATATCACAGCATAATCACAACTGTGTTAAAAACCAAACAGCTCGCAATGAGCAGAAAGACTGGAAGCAAATACCCAAAAATGCCAGTGAATGCCAGTAAGCACACAGGTGGCTTTGCCCAATTTTCTGTTCTTCTTTACCTTCTCTAATGAGCAAATACTGTATTTATGGTGAAAACTTTAATTTTAAAAAGTTCTATTCAAGTGAAGAGGCAATAAAGCAAAAGGAAAAGACAGTTTAACGAACAGTAGCAATAAATCACAAACAACTGCTGATATATTCCTTATCTTACACTCATTCTTTGCATACACCTCTCACCTCATCCTCAAACTAGCACAGCAGGGACAAAGTGCTCCATGTCCCGATGAGAGAAGGCCACATGGCAGGTAAGCTGCAGAATGGAGCTTGAACCCACATGAACCTGACTCACCCTCATGCTCTTCCCACTGACTACACCACAGCACAAAATAAGCACCTCACCCTCTTCTCTGGGCATCATCAGAGCAACAAAAACATTGCCATGTACTTTATGGGAGGAATTCTGAAGAGCAACATTTAAAGACCTACCAGTAAGCAGGGTCCTCCTTGAGAAGAGCTCTTTCTTTGGGAGACAGGCTGCCTCCAACAACACGTGTGACCAGCTGGTCAATGGTGTCCACCACCTTGTGGTCTGCTCGCTGAGGGACCTCTGGAACACACAGAAGGGCTTTTCTGAGAAACACACTGGACCACATGGGGCCTGGGAAGACCAGGACAGAACTGAAGGCTTAGGATGGGGCCTAAGCAGGCACCAGGAACTGAAATCCTCGTTCATGACAGACCAGCATTGAAAAGAGGAAAGGGGCCTGTTATTCTCGAAACCAATATGCAAAATATCCTCTCAAAAGCTCTAACAGCATAATCGCTAGGAGAGAAACAGTCACAAACTTACGATGACTGTACAGAGCAATATATATACATATTCTATAGGAGAAAATGGTGTGTAGCAACTCCTAACCACTTTTTGCATACAACTTAACTTGAATGTTCACAATATTAAGGGGAGAACAAAAGACATAAAATGTATCTAGGTATAAAATATGTAAAAAGTATATCTAAACTGTGAGTTGCAATACGAAAAAAAGGAAAAGAGATACATATATACAGACACACAGAAAAAAATTAGATGGAAATATACCAGAAAGTTAACAGAGATTATCTATGTGTGGTAGATTTATCAGGGATTTCATTTTTTGTGTTTGCTTTATCTATAAAAGTTAAACACACATGTGTTTTGTAATCATAAAACATATACATAAATTTACAAAGAAAAATTTCCCAATTAAAAAAGTCAGCAGGGCTTCCCTGGTGGCGCAGTGGTTGAGAGTCCACCTGCTGATGCAGGGGACACGGGTTCGTGCCCCAGTCCGGGAAGATCCCACATGCCGCGGAGCAGCTAGGCCCGTGAGTCAAGGCTGCTGAGCCTGCGCGTCCGGAGCCTGTGCTCTGCAACGGGAGAGGCCACAACAGTGAGAGGCCTGCGAACCGCAAAAAAAAAAAGTCAGTAGTTCCAAGGTAGGTGTTCACAGAAAATATCTGCTGAATGTATGAAAAAAAAACATTTCTTAAAGTGTGAATTTCCTCCAATGACTTGTAATTTACAATGCCAGCAACACAGAAGAGCATTATGTCCTTAAACACTAAGATTGTTTAGTTTTCTGATATTTGCTAGTTTTAATAGCACAGATGGTCTATTTGTTCATTCATTCAATAAAAATCACCCCTGAACTGGAGGTTTTCCAGTTTGTTCTGTGGAATGGTATTTTAAACATCAATGTGAGTTCTTAACATAGGATGAGTCAATCCTTCAACTGTCATGTCATTTCCCCTCTGAAATTACTTTCCCTTTTTTTGTTGTTGGCTCTTATTCTATAGAACTGCTAGTCTTATATGATTTTACAAAAGAATAAGAGATTCAAAGTCAGAAGCTTTCAAAGACAATGAAATTTGTGCATCATTGCAACCATCTCTAGAGAAGATGACCATAGCAGGGCCAGAAAGTGGGTCCTACTTTTGGTCCAGCAATCATTCTGTGAATATCTCCTTTAAGGGAGGATTCAAAAACATTTTTAACGAAAATAATAGCAATAATAAATGCAACCAAAGATGTCATCCCAGCATTTCTAACAGTACTGAAGTAATGGCAGGGCAGCGCCCCATAAGACGTGGGCGCTGGTGCTGTCTACCTGCTGACCAGAAAAGGAGCCAATGCTTTGCAGATGCCAATCTCATGGGAACTGAGCTCTGCTTAGCCTCAGAAGCCTCTAGTAAAAGGCACTATGAGTCCAACCTCAAGGGAGAGGTGAGGTAAATTCACATTTAGTCATGATGCTGCAAATGCCGCAGAAACACAGAAAAGAGCCTTTGATAATTCTGTAAAAGAGCAGACTGTAGTGTTTTCAGTACAGCAAGACTGCAGCTACAGGCATGCCTGCATAGCAGCACAACCAGGGGACGGTGGCAGGCAACTTTAGGTTATGGGGGACTTTTTTGTCCTTCTTACAGTTCTTCAATATTGTTGTTATACTGACTTTCCACCCCACTACTTTGGGGGATGTGGGGAGGAGAGGTCCTGCTTCAGCCCTGAGCCCACTACTGGAAGGCTCTCTCTCTGGGAGTAGGTGTGGCCGCCCATCCGTGGAGCAACCTACCCAGTGCCTGTCGCAGTCCGGGCTCCACAAGGGTGGAGAAGATTGAAGAGACTCAGGGACAAATGAGACTTCCCAACTTGGCTGGGGCAATGGAAGCTGAAAACTGTATCAGAGGGAAAGGGGACTTCCTAAATGGCCACATAGCCACTATGTGTGCTCATGACCTCTGGGATGTCTGGGTTGTGAGAACGTCCATCCTGAGAGCAAAGGGGGAGGGACAAGGGATACCAGCCAGTCATTTTTATTTCTATTACCTTCTTCTAGGTCTTTCCCCTCCCCAGTAAGCCAACTCGTTAACTCCAGGTTACCAGGTACATCTAAGTGATCTCTCAACCTTTAGCTAGTCTAGAAAAGCGAGCAGGTGAAAAGGTGCCTCCACCATGCATCCCTCAAAACAGCTCAAACATAGCCTTCCTGACTCCCCATGCTGAGCTGAGCTGGGGCCTCTCCTATGGCCCCCTTAATCCCAGCAAAGGAGGGGCTGGGTTTTGTGACTTCTTTCCCTTAGAAGCCTGGGGAATTCTTGAGAGACTGTGCCCAGCATTTACTCTCCCTTCTAGTAATAACTTGGCGGGGGCGGGGGTAGAGAAGGGGTGCTGTTGGAACAAGGCTTCTTAAAACTTGGCTGCAGGGCTTCCCTGGTGGCGCAGTGCTTGAGAGTCCGCCTGCCGATGCAGGAGATGCGGGTTCGTGCCCCGTTTCGGGAAGATCCCACATGCCGCGGAGCGGCTGGGCCCGTGAGCCATGGCCACTGAGCCTGCGCGTCCGGAGCCTGTGCTCCGCAAATGGGAGAGGCCACAACAGTGAGAGGCCCGCATAACGCAAGGAAAAAAAAAAAAAAAAAAACAAAAAAAAAACTTGGCTGCAGGATGACACAAACACCCCAGAAAGTGCAACATTGTGTACAAACATATATGTATTTTCCCTGGTAAGGACCACAGCTTTTCCTCAGATTCCCAAAGGAGTCTGTGACCCAGAAAGTCTAAGGACTTCTGTAACAGACAGAAGATTCCTAACGCATGCTTACAGAATGAATGGCAGGCATGTATACTGGTCATTGTGAGTTTACTACTAAAATTCGGATTTGTTTCCAACTGGCTAAAGGAGTTTTATGTACAAATATCAAAGAGAATGAGAGACATTACAAGAAAACATGAAAAGCAAGCAAATCGCAACAAACAGAAACTTTTGCTGCTTTCCTTACCATCACTCAGACCACTCAGAGCCTTAGCCTGAATTTCAGGTTTGGTAGGAGGAACCGTTTTCTCCTGATCTTGGGTTGGCTCGGGTTCGGCTTTCTTGACCTGGAGTGGACACCCACTGCTGACCAGCCAGGCCTTCAGGTGATCGATGTACTCTCTCCCAAACAGAGTAGAGTCCTCAAAGTTTGGAAATGCGGCAGGAGAGGGAGCTATATCTTGGAGGCCGACGGCTTCTAAGATTTTCTCTTGCCGGAAAGAAGAGGCCAAGGAGAACGTCTGTCCCAAAAGAGCTAAAGACTTCCGGCAGAGAGAATTGGTGGTCTCCAGGGCAATAGCCAAGTCCAGGGGGTTACTGAGGGTCTTCATCTTGACACTCAGCTCATAGGCATTGCAGGCCATGAGCAGGGGTGTGACACTCTTCAGCAGCCGGTCTTGTAGCCTCATTATGTACTTATCAAAGGGCTTTATGATTTCAAAAAAGCAATTTTTGGTCTTCACAGCACCTTTGTCTAAAAGCATGTTTAAAAACTCGTTATCGACTCTGGGTGTTTTCAAAGCAGAGTGCTTTAAAAATTTGATAGTAAAAAAGCAAAAATCTCTGTGCTCTGGTTTTAAGGAGCATTTGAATGAGGCGAGCATTTTAGCACAGGTTTCGGTTTCAAGTTCAAAGAGAGTCTGGAAAAGCTGGGAAAATTTAACATCATCTTTTATGGTGTGGAATCCTGCCCATTTGATTATTTCTATCCCAAACCTTGAAAAAACATCAGACTTATCTATCAGATCGAAGCTCATCTTTCTTCTGGGGAGCCGAATATCCTTCAGATTAAGCCCCAAAGGGATTTTCTGAGTGGGGAATTGGACATCTTCCGTCCCTGGGTTTGTCCCCAGGGTCAGATCAGGACTTGGGGTGGTTTTCTGAATTTGGTTAGTGCCCTGAGTTTTGGGAGTGATACAACTTACAGTGGGTACCTTTTTTGTGCTCACATTTCTCAGCATGACAAGTTTCCCGACCCCTCCTTTAGGCGTGAGCAGGCCTTGAGTCTCCCCCTTTCCTAGGAGGGCACCCTCCTGGTCAACGATGTTTAGACCTCGGCCTCTGCCCTGGACTTGGCTGCTGCCCCGGAGCACAGTGTCTGCCTCTCCTGGACGGTCCACGTCGTAATCCCGACTCTCTTTC
>NW_006788006.1:3704016-3718447 GCF_000442215.2 Lipotes vexillifer
ACTCTTTCTCAATCAGCCTGGAGGAGCCAAAGTCCCCCAGTAATGCAGAAGGACCAAAACTATACTCCTGTGACCAGGAGGATTCTTGAGAAACTGAATGGCCAAAGTCTTGTTCCCAAGAGCCACGGAGTGCAAATTTCCAGTCCTGAGAACGGAAATGTCCCAATTTCCGGTGGCCGAAGACCTGGTCTCGGGAGTCAGGGTGGGAAAATTCCAGGTCCCGACCACATTCTTTGCGAAAGTAGCTGTCGTCACTTACAGAAGGGTTGCTTGATCTGAAGGAAGGTCCTGGAAATATATCACCTCTCAGGCCTTCTCTCCCAGTGTCTTGAGGATGAGCTACAGATCCGCCCAGAGTGTATCTGCTGTTGCTATGAATGTCATCATACATATCTGCTCTGGCTCTTGGGACTGTCCTTAGAAGATCTGAAATAAACAATCCAAAAAGAAACACAAAGGTACTTTAGACCACAGGATGCAAACGGATGATCCACAGACCACCAGCCAGCAGGGGTGCTTTATCAGTCAGAGTGCATTTCAGAAGCTCATATTTGTTGCCAACATTTAAAACATGTGTGGTTTCACTTAAAAATAGATTTACTACTTATAAAAACAGAAGACCTACAAGTACTGGGCCTGCATTTGCCCTGATGACAGTCCATCGAGGCTGGGCAGCAGTGCCTCTCACTCATTCAGATCTCCTGCCCTGGCTCTGTTTTACAAGCCCTCTTTTAGACTCAGGGAAGGGTATTTGGTCCCCAAATAACCTGGGCTTCTTTACTGTGACCAGAACACCTGTGTATTTCTACTTCTATCACACAGTAGATGGGTTTTCTAGAGGATGTCTGCTTCCCCTGCTTCCTATGAGGAACTCTTGGCCCACAGTGCCACTGAGGCAGGAGCCATATCTGACACTGCACCCACCACAGCTGGCTGGGCCTTGGCTGAGCATCTGACCCAAAGTTGGCTGATAGGCTCCCTCAGAAAGGTCCATTAGGCCAACCAATTCCTGGAAAAACAGAGACTGAAGCACAAAGGAGGGAAGACAGAAGCTAAACAAACCACAACAACAGAGGCCACAATGGAAACTAAACACTGTGTACTTTTGTCCTCCTCTGTGGAGAAATGAGAAGAATAGGAAACTATGTTTGCATTTACTCATTTGTGCATAAAGAAACTGTAAGGGAAATTCCCTGGCAGTATAGTGGTTAGGATTCCATGCTTTCACTGCTGAGGACCTGGGTTTAATCCCTGGTGGGGAACTAATATCCCATAAGAAGCATGGTGCGGCCAAGAAAAAAAAAAAGAAACTGTAAGAAGCCAGCAACAGAAGTGAACTATGGGTATATGGCAACAGTGGGCCTCAGGGAGACTTTGCACAGAGTGCCTTTCTTACTTTCTAGCTTTTGAATCAGAATCTATTACCTAGTCAAAAATTCAAATGTAAGAAAAGGGAGAGAGAGATGCCAGGAAGTAGTGATGGGCCAAGAGGCCACAGGAAGCCAGGGCTTTGTATAAATCCAAGTTTATTTGTCCAACCAGTACTTTCTAAGCACCTACTGCATGTGAGCACTGTTATAGGCCCTGAAATTACAACAGGGAAAGGAGATAGCAAAGACCCCATTTTCCTGGACCTGTCAGTTGAGGGAGCCAAACACAAAAAGTCCTTGAGGTGTAAGGAAGTGCCAATAAGAAATAAACAGGTGGGAACATGAGGAGAGAAGGACATTTTTAGACAGGCTGGTCAAGGTGGCCAACTCTGAAACAATGTATCTGAGTAGCAGAGACCTGCTGTGGGGGTCAGAACCGGCAGTTGTGGGGAAAGCCTACCAGGCAGAGGGAGTGTGAGGACAAAGCCCTGAGGTAAGACGAGGAGGGGACAAATGTGGCCAGAATGGAACAGAGGGAAAGAGGGGCAAAGTGGTAAGAAGGCAGAACCTAAACTCTGCTGCACACTGAAGTCCCTGGGGCATCCTGACTTAATTAACTAGAATGAGGTGTGACCTGGGCATTAGGGTTTTTAAAAAGCCCCCAAATGATTCTAATGTGCACCAAAATTAGGGAACTATTATGACAGAAGATGTAAACAGAACAGGGTGGGTACCAGATCAAGCCAGGCCCTTGACGGGACTCTGGGGTTTACTATGAGTGAGACAGAAAGCCATGGGGGTGGAGGGTGAGGGAGGGTTGGAGCAGAGGGACGACCTCACTGGCTGCTGTGTGGGGAACAGACCACAAGGGACAAGAGTGGATGTGGATGTTCCAGCAAGGGGTCCACCAAGATAATCCAGACAGTGATGGTTACTGATGGCCTGGTGAGGGTGGTAGCACTAGAGGTAGAGCAGTGGCTGCATTCTACACAACAGGATCTTCCAATGACTTCGTTTACAAGTCATTGGAAAAGTGCAGAGTAGAGCACACACACAGAGAAAGGCTGACCGATGAACCATGCAGCTCTGTGACAAAGAGACGGTTCCAGAACCATCTAGCACCCTACTGGGTTCACAGTCTCCCCTGCCCCCAACCTTTCCTGAGGTAACTTAAGATACGTATTAGTGTTTGAGTCTCTAAAGATAAACCAAGATTAAAATACCCATATATATACACACACGTTTATGTACATACACATATATATGCACGTACATATACACACGTATATGCATATATATATATATAAAAACACATTAAGTATTCAGGATTCACATATGGCTAAAAGAATTAAAGGATGCACAAAACACCACAGATATGGTTACTTCTGAAGGTAAGGAAACAGCAAAGAGGCTTTTTACATCCTATTCTTAACTACTTAATTCTTCCCATCTTTTGTAACAGGAATGGTTTTGTCTGCTACTCATTTTTGAAAACTCAGAATCTGGAGACAGCCTCTAAGCCTCAGTTTCTCCAGGTCCAAAGCATATAATAACAGTTATCCCTACCCCAAGCACTTAGGCTCATCCAGCCAACACTGAGAAAGCCTCCTCTACACCTCAGCTGGCTCAAGGGCTGGTGCAGCAGCAAACAGCACAGGCCCAAAGGAGGACTGGAGGAGGCCAGCCCATGGCAGAGGAGCAAGTACACAGTGCAAAATCCATCTCCAGGCCTACTAGAGCCTCCTGGGGGAAGGCACCTGTGAGCTGGGTCTTAGTGCCTGAGGGAATTAACCATGCAGAGCTGGGATGAGGGATTCAAAACACAGAGAGGCACACAGTATAACTGAAACAACAGGCCCAAAGCAGTGGTACGTGGGCCTCTCACTGTTGTGGCCTCTCATGTTGCGGAGCACAGGCTCCAGACACGCAGGCTCAGCGGCCATGGCTCACGGGCCCAGCTGCTCCGCAGCATGTGGGATCTTCCCAGACCAGGGCACGAAACTGTGTCCCCTGCATCGGCAGGCGGACTCTCAACCACTGTGCCACCAGGGAAGCCCCATGGGCACCATTTTTAATTCTGCTGGCATTATGTTTCAAAACTTTACAAAAGGAATGTTTTAGGCAGGGCCTACGTTCAGCAGCTCCACAGGCCCCCCAGGCCCTCCTGTCTGGCACATACCAGTTACTCAGCTGCTCCTGCACTTGTCTGAGGATATAAACCCAAAATGGGGAGCCCCAAGGGTCCAAGCAGGGACTTGGCCCAGCAAGGTTGGCATTAAGAGATCTGTGGGGAAAGCAGATTTGAGGAAATGAAGCCAGAAGCTGAAAGACCTTTCAGGAGGAGATTATTGCAATAATCCAGGTGAGAACTGATAAGAGCTCAAACCTGGGTAGCGATGGTGGGGATGGAGCCAGGAGGTTTATTTAAGAACCCATCTTTAGGTGGGGGAAGGTGCTGTGGGAGAAGAACATCGAGATAATGACAATACCTCCTTCTACATAATGATGTGACATGACAGGTGGACCAAGAGAAAATTTTCTCTCCCCTTAACAAATAAGAAGGTAGGATCTGAGGAGTTGCAGATCAGGGTCTTGTCCCAACCCTAAACACACGCTCCATTCCCCCAAGAAAAAGAGGCACTTTAATTTACCTTGACCTTTAAACTGAAGAGCTTCGCCTACAGCCTCACCACTGGGATCCATATGATATCGGTTAGCCTTTTCCTGCAATACAGCATCAAAAGTCTCCTGTGCAATTCTCCTTGCTGCCATGTTTCTCTGACCTGTAGTGAGAAGGGGGAAACGAAAGACACTAAGAATGACAACTAATGGTCACAGAGCCTGATCTGTTTCACTTAATCCTCAAAGTAACGAGGCAGTAATCCATAATCTGGCATGGTACTTCAGAGGGAGGCTGGATTATTTTAAGGGGCGCTCTGCCCTCATGAACCTCACAGGTGTGTACTGGCTAAGAAGGAGTAAGACAAGCATGTTGATCTTGGATAATTTATTTTGCATCTCTGAGCCCATTTTCCCAGAGTCCCTTAAAAGAAGCTCTATAAAAGCAGTCCTATCTCCGGGACTACATGAAGCAACACACATAACTAAACACAACAATGTAGGGCAGTAGGAGCATAACCCTTGCAAATGGTGGTTAGGAAAGATGTGATCTTTCCCATTTCCATTTTCCTATTTTCACAGACATGGCGAAGAGGCTCTGAGAGCTAATTTCCCCTCTGAGAGAGGTGTCTCAACGAGTGAGTGGAGAAATCCCTAACCAGTGATGATGACCTACTGACAGAGCTTATTCTGTGCCAGGTCCTGTTGCAGGGGAGGGACTCTCACAATCCCGTTTACTTCTTGCAAGAACCCAATAAAGAAGTGGGTCCTATTATGAATGAAATTACACAAAGATACAAAAGGGAGATTCAGGCTAAGTGACCCATCCAAGGTCAGCCAGCCCAGACAAACCTGGCAAACAGGGCACTGGAAGTGGGGACAAAGCCCTGAAGACTGAGTAGAAAAAGACTGAAAAGCAACACTGAGCAATCCAGTGGCAGTGTCCTTACCCACCAAGATTTCCCTTCCATCTTGAAACCTCCAGCCTCAAAACCCAAGTCTTCCCCTGCCTTACAGTCATTTCTTATAACCATCACGCCCTTTTACTATCCTTCAGCCCTTTTCCCGGGACTCCCTTGTTCTCTACTACCGAAGGGCAGGGTCTCCTGGCCAGGTGGCCCGGGATCAATTCAAGTGACCTAACCTTTCCGTTCCTCCGCTTCCCCATCTATGGAATGGGCAGCTCACGATGGGGGTTGCTGTGGGGACGGAACCAGTTAAAAAATGGCAAAGAGCCGGATTCAGCGCCCCGTCGCCGTTATCGCCCCACCAGAGAGGTCGCTCCCGGCTCAGGTTGAATGAATGAACGACCGAACGAATGAACCCCTTCGGGCGCGGCCTGCCTCCTACCGGCCTCCGAGGACTAAGAAAAGGGGGCGTCGGGCCCGACAGGCCGCAGACAGCCCCCCAGGCCGACCCGGACGCGACGCAGCCGCCGCGCAGCCAAGGGCCGAGCCCGCTGCGCCATCGTGGAGACCCGGCATTCCCGGGGTCCAGCCCAAAGCCCCCACCCCGGGGCCCATCCGTCGACAACGCCCTGGCCCGGACCTCACCCCGAGCCCACCGCGCGCGGAGCCACCCCCACCGCCGCCGCCTCAGGTTCCTCACCCGCCGCCGCCACCGCGCGAGGCGGGGACATGCAAATGAGCCAACGGTCTCCGCAGCGCCGCGCCGCGCAGGCGCAGGCCGCCGCCGAGCCTTGCACAGGCGCAGGCAACCGCCGCCAAACCCTCTTGCGCAGGCGCACTGCCCCGTCTTCAGGGCGGACACTCCTGAGGCAAAAAATTTCGCTGCCTGGAGCTACGGCAACGGGGACCGCCCGAGAAAGGAGACAAAGACGCCGCTGCCGCACACCTGTTGGCTCCCTCGGCTTTACCTGCACTCACGTTCACCCTTGGTCACCCCGGGAGCAGTTCACAGGGCTGAGGGAGGCCGAGGCGAGGCGGCGCCAAAGCGCCTGCGCAAGTACGGCAGCCGAAAGGGACCAGAGGCGCCGCAGCCGGTAACAGCCGCGAACCTCACCGTTTCCCCACGAGGCCGCGGAGACCGGGTGAGGAGCGGTGGCCGCCGAGCCCCCTCGTGCGCGAGGCAGGGAGTGGACGCCGCGGGGTCGGACTAGTGATTGTGGCGCGCCCTTCTGGGACTTGGTTTTGGGTAATGAAAGATTGTTACGGAGGCCGCCCAGCGACAAAATCACCCACTTCCCTGCCCTTCGCTTTTTTTCATTTATTCGTTCTTTCGCTACTTGTGTATGTACTGACTGCCTGCTGTCAGTACATCCTAGGCATCCGGGCCCATCCTAGGCATTGGGGGGGAAGGTGTTTAACAAAACGGGCCCCAGCTCTCATGCAGGTTAAATATCATTGGGGAGGAGACTAGAGAGTAAAAGCAAATAAATAGATGAATCATTTCGCTCCATGTTGAGATAGTATTAAAATACTAAAAGAGAGTGATGCGGTAGGAGAGCGGGGCTGCTTTAAACAAAGTGGTTATGAAGGATGTCCCTTGGGTAGCTGGGAAGAATGAGAAAGAAGCGGGGAAGCCCAGGTGAGAAGGTGTAGGTGGGGAAAGTGTTGGTAAGGGAACTGGGTTTTGTTCTGAGAGGGTTGGGAAGCCACTGCAGGATTTTGATTAGGTGAATGAGGCGGTCTCTGTGCTTTTAAGTCTCCCTCTGGCTGCCTTGTAGAGCACAGAGGCACAGGGTATGGCAGGGAGGAAGCAGGTGAGGCCACCTGAACCAGGGTGGGTGTGGCTGGTGGAGGACGATGAATCATTCAGGGTCCCCGGTTTGTCAGGGCACCGTTTTCTTGATAAGCAGAACCATGGCTTAGAGAGGGAAGCAGACTGTCAGTTGAGAGCCTTGATAACTCCCTTCCCCTCAGCATGCCTTGGACGCAGCGTGGGGATCGGTAATGCTGTTTCCTCTCCTGGCCTGGGCTGTTCCCCAGGTGGCTCCCAGATGACCATTCCCAGGCACCATCTTTCTCATGAGCTGTACTTTCATCCCTGTCCCTGCCCCCCACAGGTCTGTGCTGGACCCAGGGGACCCTGAAGGACTGTCCTAAGTGGTGGTTCCAGAGCCAGACACTGACCTCCCCAGCTCAGGGATCTCAGGGCTGAGCAAAGGAAGATTCTTGGGGCGGGGAGGGTGGGGGGGTACTGAGAGTACACAGGTTCTGTTTGAGTAGCTAGGGAACGCTTCCACGAGGAGGCGGCCTGGAAGGGCTGGTGGAAGCTCCGCAGAGGACATAGGTGGAGGGAAAGTGTTAATGAGACAGGATAGGATCCTGGCCAGGCCTCTTGCTGCCTCTCTGAGCTTCAGATTCCTCATCCTTAAAATAGGCACAATGACATTCCCCTTTAGGACTGTGCTTCTATGACTGAGTGGCCACTCATCAATGGCCCACTTGGGTCTGAAGCATGGCCAGAGTAGCAGAAGCAATGTCTGGTGGCAGAGCCAGAAGCAGAGTCCCTCCAGCAGCATCCAGCCCCTCAGAGCTGGCCAGGAGCACCCCACCACCACCAGCCTGGGCTCCCCAGTGAGAAATTCTTTATCTTGAAACAGAAAATCCTTATTCTTTTCCTCCACCTTTGATTTGGAAATCCTTAGCAATGCCTAAACAAGCTCCCTGTTCTTCTGGAGAGTAAAGAGGGGGATATCTGCAAGGGAGTGAGGTGAGGTGTTTGATGCCTTATGTCTGCCACCCCCCAGTAAACTGGCTGAATTACCTCTTAAGCAACAAAGGAAAAGAACAACTAGGTGATGTTTATTGAGCTCTGTGCCAAATCCTGTTCTAAGTGCTTTGTAGAGATTGACGGGTTGAATTTTCACTGCAGCCCTCTAGGTAGATTCTGTGTTTGTCCCTGTGTCACGCGTGATAATTGACCAACAGTGAGGTTAAGTGTAGGGCTGGGGATTTGAGCCCCCCTGGCTGGCCCTGGAGCCTGTCCTCCCCACGACCCCCAGCCCAAGCATATGCACAAACACAGATGGAATAGTCACATCCTGTGCTGCCTCCACAAAGAGAAGTGAGGGCATGGGTGGCTTGTTTCCCTCACAGCCCAAATTTGCACATTCCCATGCCACAGTCCTAGTGCCCCCATGTGCCTTTGTCCCCCTAATGCATTTTCTGTGCTTTCTACGGTGCATGATTCTGGAATGGACTCGGGACCAGAAAAAACAAAACTGTTTTAAAAGACGATATTACAACAACCAAGAAAGTCCATCGTGTGCTATATGTTAGAAAATAG
Organism: Lipotes vexillifer; assembly: GCF_000442215.2. NCBI lineage: Eukaryota > Metazoa > Chordata > Mammalia > Artiodactyla > Lipotidae > Lipotes > Lipotes vexillifer. The sequence goes on from NW_006788006.1 coordinate 3,712,257, forward strand.
CATTGTATCAGTGTTAACTTTCTTGTGTTAAATTTCAGTTTTGCCTGAATGTATAAGAGAGTGTCCTTTTCATGCTGACATCTGTAGGAGGAAGGGGTCCCATGACTGGAACACACTCATATGATGTACGTGTCACACACTCGTAGGCACACACTCACTCACATAAGTTAACATGGCAAAATGTTAACAATTGGTGAAGCTAGGAGATCCTTCCACTTATACAGTGCTCCTTGTACTATTCTTGCAACTTTACTATAAGTTTGAAAAGTGATGTATTTCTCATTTTTTTAATTTTTGGCCATACCACGTGGTATGACCCCAGTGGTCTTCAGAAGCTTCTTTGCTTTCTGGTCTCATTTGATGCTCCTGGCTTCTCTGGCCCATTTCCTGCCCAGACCTGGAGTCAACTCTTACTCTAAGAGCCCTGGCTTCTTTGGTGGGAAATGGTATTTAGAGACCACAGTTGGTATTCAGGGTGCTGCTCATTGCTGCTGTGGTGTCATTTCCTCCAGGCATTTTCAGTTCATATTAATAGAAAATTGGTTATTTGCTCAAGAGAAAATGCATCATGAGTTCATATCACATTTCCAGTTCAAATTTAGGAGTTCTGAGTTTTTACTTCTTTGATTTTATGTTAGAATCTTTTTTCTTTTATGCTCATTCCTAATGATATAAACATTATTACTTATTTGCTACATCTATAATTGTTTCTGAATAATATTTCTAATGTGGTTTCCAATAATATGATTACTGAAAACTGTTGAAGATTTTCTTTTGCAGTTTTATCCTTAGGGTAGATCCCAGTGAGAATATATAGTCATATCACTGTGTTTTAAAATTGCATAAAATGGGCTTCCCTGGTGGCGCAGTGGTTGAGGGTCCGCCTGCCGATGCAGGGGACATGGGTTCGTGCCCCGGTCCAGGAAGATCCCACATGCCGCGGAGCGGCTGGGCCCGTGAGCCATGGCCGCTGAGTCTGCACGTCCGGAGCCTGTGCTCCGCAATGGGAGAGGCCACAGCAGTAAGAGGCCCGCGTATCGCAAAAAAAAAAATAAAAAATTGCATGAAATGATCTGATCCACGTAGAAATACTGTTAGGTTCATGGCTTTCATTTTGCTCTTGATTTTTAGGGATTGCTTTTATTTTTACTTTGGTTATTTTGGCGTATTTCTTTTCCTAATCACATAAAGCATTTAGTTGAGCTCCAAATTCAAACCTGTAAAACAAGGTATGTTAAGAGAGAATAATGCAGCTTCTATTCCTGCTCTCACCATCCTTTTCTCTACCTCCCTTTACAGGTAACTATTTCTATTAGCTTTTGATTTACTTTTCTTTTTATTTATTATTATTTAGTAATAATAATAAATATAGTAACAGTAATAAACATTACTTTTTTTTTTTTTGGCTGTACACGGGCCTCTCACCGCTGTGGCCTCTTCCATTGCGGAGCACAGGCTCCGGACCCGCAGGCTCAGCGGCCATGGCTCAGCGGCCCAGCCGCTCCGCGGCATGTGGGACCCTCCCGGACCGGGGCATGAACCTGCGTCCCCTGCATCGGCAGGCGGACTCTCAACCACTGTGCCACCAGGGAAGCCCTTATTGTTATTATTTAATTAAATAAGTATTTAATATCATTTTTTATTTTATATTTTATTAGTGCAATGGTATGCTATCATAACATTATTTCATTAGATAAGTACATTTGAAGTACATAACTATATAATAGAGTAATATGTGAATGATATTGTTTATATTGTAATATTATAGTATATTATAATCATATAACATACAATATAATATTATTAAGATATTTTATATTTATTTTACTGTTGCTACTTTTTACTATAAGGACATACATTATGTTAACATTCCCCATTTTTTAGATAAAATATACTGAACTACCTGCCCTTGTCTGTACTTTTAGATATTCTGTGGATGTTGGGAGATCACCCTTTCCTGTGACTCAGGTTGTAAGAATTTTTCCAGGGTGGTTATAGGCTCTGGCCCCTTGGTAGATGCTCCCTAAGTGGTAGCCAGGTTCTCATTTGCCCTCTGACCCTTGATGATGCTTACTTCTCACCTTCTCAGCTTGGGAGCAACTACTGGGTGTCCTTGACCCCACACAGAGGAGATGAAGATGACCTCCAAGCACATCACCCAGGAGACCTTTGATGCAGCCGTTCGGGAGAACATTGAGGAGTTTGAGATGGGGCCAGAGGAGGCAGTGAAAGAGGCCGTGGAGCAGTTTGAATCACAAGGTAGGGCGGTGTGGCTCAGTCTCAGCGCTGGTCTGGCTCTTTGCCCAAGAGTCGCCTCCAGTCCATGGCTCTTAATGTGAAAATAGTGGTATCCTGCCATGACCACATCCCTTCTGGCAATGACAGCCCTGGGCACTATCTTCTGTCTACACTCTGCCCCAGGCATGCTGGCCACCCACTCCCACCTTGCTGGAGCCCACCCTCTACTTGCCTGGACCTTACCCTGACATCTGCAGGGCTGGGTCCTTCAAGGTGGGTCTCATTTTAACTGTCACTTCCTTGAAGAGACTTTTCTTGACCACCTCCCGAGAAACAGGGCCACCTGTCTCCCTGCCCCACCTGCACCCCAGCTTGAGTTCATGGAGGCAGAAGGGGTGTTGGTCACCAGCCTCTGGAAACAGGTAGCATGCTCCAGCCAGGCCTTGGAAGAGAGTGGTTAAGAGGGAGCTCTTTGCAATAATGTGGGCAGGGTTAGACCCTGCTAGCCACAGCAGGGACCTCCCCCTTCCCATGACAGGCCAAGGCAAGGGATGAGGGTCGTCTGATAGAGGCAGAGGCAGGAAGCTGGGGATGAACACCCTGCCCTCCCACTCCTCCTGCCCCTGATCTTGAGTCCGACTTCCCATTGACCAAACCCAGTCAGACGCCAGAGGGCAGGGGAGACTGGGGATCCAGCATTCGAGGTCAGAAGCTGGTGTCCCGGGCACAGAGTAGTGTATAGCCACTGGACAGGGGCTGGTGGGGCACCTAGACAGGTTCTGCACAGTGGGGGCTTCCTTCGGGGGTGCAGATGAGGCTGGGGATGCAGCCAGGGTGAAGAACAATGGGAGCCCCAAGGGAGAAGGCCATGGGTTCCCCTTCCTTCTCAGCCCACCAGTCAGAGTATGTCCCTCACTGTGGCACTGGTTTGTAGCTTCACTACTCCTCTGCTCCCATTGGCTGGGGCCAAGGTACAAAGACCCCCACACCCCACACCCCCGTGTGGGCGTGGCTGCTGGGCCCTGCCCAGGCAGGGAGGGAGTGGGGTGGGGAGCTGGGCAGATCCCTGAAGGCCTCCAGAGTAGGGTGGTCCCAGCTAAAGGGACATGAGGTGTGACTCCAGCAGGCCCATGGGGATGATGGCTGTCACTTGTTTCCTGACTTCCCCATCCCCCGCAGGGGTTGATCTGGGCAACATTGTAAAGATGACGCCGAAAGTCTCTGCAGATGGACCCCAGGAACCCACACATGACATCCTGCAGGTAGGAGAGGGCAGCCCACGTGGGCCTTACACGCATGGTCCTGCATCATCTAACTCTGTCGGGGGCACCCTTTCCCTGGTTCCCAGATGGCAGACACAGATTCAGAAGGTCAGAGCCTACTCAGCAAGCACAGGCAAGCCTGAGTGTGCAACCAGGGCTCCTTGAGTCCACGTCAGAGGGCCTCTCAGGGACCACTGTGATCTGTCCACCCACCCACGTGCCACATTCTGGGATTGGAGCTGTTAGAGTGGACAGGGAGTAGGTAGCACTCCAGACATAAGAGGCGGACAGCATTCATGTTTGTCTTGGTATTGGGAGCCTTGGGGTGGACGGCCCCCTGGGGGAGCCTCTCTCTGGCCTCCCAACCACTGAATTTTCTCAGAAAATTAGACAGGAATCCCAGGAAAAGAGAGTGCAATCATAGTAAGGCTGTCACTTACTGAGCACCGACTCTTTACTGGCACATTACAGCCCATCCCCTTAGCACTCAAACTGGCCTGCAAGGTAGGTGGTGTCATCTCTGGCTTCCTGATGGGGAAACGGAGGCCCAGAGCCTGCCCTTGCTCTCCAGTGACCCAAACAAGGACAGTACAGCTCACAGAGGTTAAGCCCTTTATTTAAGGTCATCCATCAAACTGGTAAACTGTTGGTAAAACAGCAGAAGGTTCTAGTGTTTATTGAGAACCGGCTGTGGACTCAGTTCTGTGCCAGGTGCTTTCCTCATGCCATTTCAGTTATTCACCCAAAGACACCTGTGAGGTTAGGGTTATCATCCCCATTTAAAGGATGGGAAAATTGAGATCCAAAGAAAAATGATCCCACAAGCCACACAGCACGGACCACCGCCCCCCCCCCCCAAAAAAAAGGAGGAGGTGGAGACAGCCGTGGATGTGAACCTAAGGGAAATCATACAGTATCTGTCCTTTTGGAACTGGCTTATTTCACTTAGCATGATGTCCTCAACGTTCATCCGTGTTGTAGTATTTGTGGTTGAATAGTATTCCTTTGTATGGTTGAATAATATTCCATTGTATGGCTATACCACATTTTGTTTATCCATTCGTCCATTGATGGACACTGGGGTTGTTTCTGCCTTTTGCCTTTCTGCCTTTCAATTATTTTAGGTATATATCCAGAAGTGGAATTGCTGGATCTCTTGGTTTAATTTTTTGAGGAACCACCATACTGCTTTCCACAGCAGCTGCACCATTTTATATTCCCACCAATAGTGCACAGGGTTCCAGTTTCTCCACATCCTCACCAACACTTGTTATTTTCTGTTTGTTTTTCTTTTCATAGTAGCCACCTTAATGGGCATGATGGTGTCTCACTGTGGTTTTGATTTGCATTTCCCTAATGATGTGATGTTGAACATCTTTTCATGTGCTTAGTGGCCATTTGTGTATCTTCTCTGAAGAAATGTCTATTCAAGTCACACACACAAATAGGTTTTAACCTATTTCTTTCACCTTTTAAAAATTTTCCTTTTTTATTGAAGTAGAGTTGATTTACAATGTTGGGCCAATTAACCTATTTCTTTTTTTTTTTTTTTTTTTTTTTGCGGTACGCGGGCCTCTCACTGTTGTGGCCTCTCCCGTTGCGGAGCACAGGCTCCGGACGCGCAGGCTCAGCGGCCATGGCTCACGGGCCTAGCCGCTCCGCGGCATGTGGGATCTTCCCAGACCGGGGCACGAACCCGTGTCCCCTGCATTGGCAGGTGGACTCCCAACCACTGCGCCACCAGGGAAGCCCTAACCTATTTCTTAATATTCTGTCTCATCATATGTTTAGTTAAGTCCACAAATCAGCTTAGCAAGGGTTGGCTGACAGGCATTCTTGACTTTCATGGCAGTCGAGGCCAAATCAAAGCACTTCGGGCTGATGGTATCTGTAGACCCACCCTCACCAGGCCTGGATGCAAATGATGACATAAGCTCCAGGGGCATGGGTTCATCTTGAGCTCAAGCTGAGACAGGTCCTCAGGTCATGGCATTGAGTGGCCACTAGACTTGTGTGCCCTATTCAAATTGTCTTCTCTCATTATAAGCTTTTTCCCCAAGGGCTTAGAGTTGAACATCGGTAAACCAACCATGTGTACAGCATGATTTCATTTGGCAGGTACTCAGTAAATATTTGTGGAGTGAATGAGAGAGATGAACAGGAGGTATATGATATGGGCAGGACTGGTAAAGGTGGCTTTCACCTTTCTTAGAGGGCTAGCCATTGGTTGGTCAGTTAGTTATGACTGCATAACGAACAACCCAAGGGGAATTCCCTGGCAGTCCAGTGGTAAGGACTCCTTGCTTTCACTTCTGTGGGCCCGGGTTCGATCTCTAGTCGGGGAACTAGGATTCTGCAAGCCACGTGGCATGGCCGAAAAACAACAAACAACCCAAAACAATAGCCATTTTATTGTTTTTGATGATTTTTCTGGGTTGACTGATCTCAGCTGGATGGTTCTTCTGCTGGTCTCACTTGGGGGCCTCTCATGCAATGGCAGCTAGACCTAGAATGTTTAATATCTGTACTCATGTGTGTGGCTCCTTGTCAGGGACACTGAGATGGCAAGGCCTCTCTCTTTCTCTCTCCCTCTCCCTCCCTCCCTCCATGGCCTCTCAAGCTCAGTGGGAACTTCCCTGGTGGTCCAGGGGCTAAGACTCCATGCTCCCAATGTGGGGGGGGGGGGCGGGG
>NW_006788006.1:3718495-3729379 GCF_000442215.2 Lipotes vexillifer
GTGGCTAAGACTCCCCGCTCCCAATGCAGGGGGCCTGGGTTCAATCCCTGGTCAGGGAACTAGATCTCACATGCCACAACTAAGAGTTCGCATGCCGCAACTAAAGATCCCACATGCTGCAACTATAGGATCCTGCATGCCGCAACTAAGACCCAGCACAGCCAAATAAATAAATATTAAAAAAATAAATAAATAAAAGCACAGGTGTGGAAGCTGCCACAGCTGGAACTAGCCCCATAGAACTTCCACCAAGGCCCAGATCCCACACAAGGGAATCCCACAGGGGTGCAGCACTGTCACTGTGACCGTCTTTGGACTGAGCTGACACTGAAGTTTCTCCCATGTCCCTTAGGCCCTGGATGACCTGCAGGAGTCCATGGCCCGCTCTCACCCCCAGGAGGTGTCAGCACACCTCGCCCGCTTTTGCGAGCAGTGCAAGCAGCAAAAGGCCTGCCGCTTCTTGGCAGCCGAGAAGGGGGCCTACCCCATCCTCCTTGCCACCTGGAAGTTGGCCACAACAGGTGACCAGGGTCTCCTGCTCCAGGCCCTCAATGCCCTGTCAGCCCTGACTGATGGCCAGCCCGACCTCTTGGACACGCAGGGCCTGCAGCTCCTGGTGGCCACACTGGCCCAGAATGCTGACTCGGCCAACGTGACCTGCTCGGGGATCCGCTGTGTGCGCCACGCCTGCCTGAAGCACGAGCAGAACCGGCAGAGCCTGGTGAAGGCCGGTGTGCTACCCCTGCTGACTGGTGCCATTGCCCGGCACAGCCGCTGTGCCAACGTGGTCAGGGAGGCCTGCTGGGCCCTACGCATCATGACCTTTGATGATGACATTCGTGTGCCCTTCGGCCGTGCCCATGACCATGCCAAGATGATCGTGCAGGAGAATGGAGGCTTGAAGGTGCTCATTGAGGCCGCCAAAGGTAGGAGCAGGTGTGGCAAGAGTGAGTCAGGGTTTAGGACTGCTGCAGGTCTGGCTGGCTCTGGGCACCACTTGTATTTGTAAGCTTGGTCCCACCTGCATGGCAGCCCTAGCATAACAGTGTCCTTACTCCTAGTTGCTCCAGGAGAGTTCCAAGCCAGCACTCATTGGCCCACAGCACATCCCATGCTCATCTCTAAACCATTTGGGGAGGGGGCTTGGCTCTGTCCAGCAACACAGACTGAGAGTGGAAAAGAGGGCTCCTCAAAGGGAAAAATAAGGGTGCTGTTTCCCGAAGATGGGGGAGTGTTGCTGGCACTCACTGTGGCCGCTCTCAGGCGGAGGTTTACGCTTTGGTTCATACTTGGCCGCCCATTCTTGTGCATGTCCATGTGTCTAACTCTGGGGTGACCCTGATGAGGCAGCCAAGGGAGGTCACAACACTGACGTTTGGGCACCAAAGCCCCTGACCTCTGTCCACTGCACCCACTGGAAAAGGCCTGGCTGGGGTCTGGTGCACAGAAGGTGCTAGAAGAATGAGTTCCCCTTTCTAGCCTGTCCTGTGGCTCTGGCTCTCTCGCCAGGCCTGTGTGTGCGACTCTGGCCCTGTCTGTGGGGGAGTGGGGCCTGCGTCATTCTCCCCTTCGCACCTCCAGAGAGGGTGAAAACCAGCTGCAAAGTTGGGCTGCTTTTCCAAGGGGCACTTTGCATCTTCCTTGTTTATTTGCAGGAGCTCCTATCAGTGAGAGTGCTACCACAGAGACAGAACCAGTAGGGTGTGTGTGTGTGTGTGTGTGTGTGTGTGTGTGTGTGTGTATTTTTGTATATATATGTATACATATATACGTGTATATATATATATACAGAGAGAGAGAGAGGGAGATTTATTGTAGGGAATTGGTTCATGTGGTCGTGGGGCTTCTGAATCTGAAATTTGTGAAGCGGGCCAGAGGCTTGGGCAGGAACCAACACTGTGCTCTGCGACTGAGCTTCTTCCTCTTCGGGGAGACCTCAGGTTCCCTCTTAAGGTCTTTGGCTGATCAGATGAGGCCCACGCAGACCGTCAAGGGTCATTTCCTTGAAGTCAGCTGGCCGTGGATGTACCACATCTAGAGAATGCCTCCACGGCACACCTGGATTAGTATTCATGGAGTCACTGGGGACTGTGGCCTGGCCAGGGGCCCTATAAATGGCCATGACGGAGCTCTGTGTCTTTATGGCTCTCCGTGCCCCCCTGCTAACTCGCTAACTCTCCTCCCCCATCATTCTCAGTCATGCCTCTCCTCCCTGGTGCCTCTGAGCTTTGTCTTCAGCACCTGTGTTTAATTTTGCTCAGGTCAACTCTATCCATATGTCCCTCTGCAGCTTCTAGGTGTCCTGTTGCAGTTAGGAAGGTCATTCCCTACCCAAGGTCATAAAAATAGTCTCGGATGTCTTATTATAGCACTATTATGGTTTTCTTTTTTTAGCTGAGATCATCAGTTGGTCTGGAATTTATCTGGGGCACAGTCCTGTGTCTTCCCCGGCAGCCAGCAGGGGGCACTGCAGGCCCAGGCAGCACCCCGCCCCCACCCCCGCACCTTGTGGTCCCTGGGGCCCTCCTGGTACCGGCAGCCACCCGCCCAGGCAGAGGGGCCAGGCTTCGCTGGTGGAGCGGGATTCGGGATTCCTCCCAGGACTACTGGCTCGGAGTGTGGGCTGGTTTTCTCTCTCCTCACCCCGGCGGTTCCTCCTCCTCCGTCTGCAGCGTTCCCTGACAACCCCAGCATCCTGAGTGATCTCTGCAGCACCCTGTCCCGCCTGGCTGTCCGCAACGAGTTCTGCCAGGAGGTCGTCGACCTCGGGGGCCTCAACGTCCTGGTGGCCCTGCTGGCCGACTGCAGTGACCACCAGGTGGGCGTCCAGAGCTGTCTTAGGGTGTGAAGTCCTCTCGCCTGAGTTTCACTCTGTCATTTCTCCCGACACCTGGGGAATGCTCCGGGCCTCCCAGTGAACTCTGCCCCTCTAGAGCCCGATCAGCCAGCCAGGCTTGAGTCAGAACACTCTGGCCCTGTCTGCTGAGCCCAGATCCAAAGATCAGTTTTCACTTCTCATGACCCATGAGAAGGACCTCAAATTTAGGGGGAAAACAAACCCACCCACACTCTCTCACTGTCCTTTAGTGGTGGGGGGGCTGGTCCAGACCCCAGCTTAGGTGTGTGATGCTTCAGTGAGGCCACCCGTGCTCTGCTTGCTGGCCTGAGCCAGCCACACGCCCGTCTGTGTGTGTTTTGGCGGGGGTTGAAATCATCCAGACGCCTCGCCTGGACGCACGTGGCCTGAACCACAGGGTCCACTTCCCCAAGCCTCCCCTGCCTTCTCTATACAGCAAGTGATGAATAACCCTGCTCTTCCATGCCAGCTGCACACCCCGGGGTGGCCCCACCTGTGTTCAGACAGCAGACATTGAAACAGCCCCAGACCCTCCCTCGAGACCCCCTCCCACAATCCAGCAACCAAGCAGTTAATGCCTGGGTGCCTCTCAGAAGAGGGGTGTGGCCGAGTGTGACCTGTGCATTGCCCTCTCTTCAGGACCTTGTGAAGCAAGTGCTGAGCGCCCTGAGGGCTATCGCAGGCAATGATGACGTGAAGGATGCCATTGTCCGTGCTGGCGGGACAGAGTCCATTGTGTCCGCCATGACCCGGCACCTGGCCAGTCCCCAGGTACCCACCCCAGGGCAGGGGGGACACACAAGGTGGGGCTGCACGGCTGGAGTCCCAGATCAGTATCTGTAGCTACATAATGGTCTTTCCCATCTCCTGAAGCAGGGCCAGGCCTAGGGTGAGGTCAGCGAGCAAGAGGCTGGGGGCAGGGTGAGTGAGGTCCAGGGTGGGGTGAGCAAGGGGCCTGGGGTGAGATCGTCACCCCTAAGAGCTTGGTTGATGCACCTGCTGTCGTTTCTGTTACTTCTGGTCCAGTACACACGTGGACTGACAGCGGTCTATCCAGGTGAGGTTGCAGGGTACTCACCTGGGGAGCTGGTGACAGTGGGGGTCTGTCTGCCTCCTCTCGGCCATCCCCGTGACCCACCCCGCAGGTGTGTGAGCAGAGCTGCGCGGCCCTGTGTGTCCTGGCACTGCGCAAGCCAGAGAACAGCCAGATCATCGTGGAGGGCGGCGGGGCCCTGGCTGCACTGCAGGCCATGAAGGCACACCCGCAGGAGGTTGGCGTGCAGGTAGGTGTGGGGGACAGGAGGAGGGGACGGGAGCCTGGTGGGCAGGTGGGGCAAGGGGCCAGCGTGCACGTTGCAGGGGGCGGGAGGGGGAGGGTGCAAGTCCTCTTTGTCCCTGTTCCATCCCCATCATGACCCAAGACTCCAGGGTCTCCTTCCTTCTCAGCCCCTGATGTCCTGCATCTACTTACCATCCTCCAGAAATGTGCTGAATTCTGCCCGCTGCTGTCTTTACTCTTCTTGCATTTGCTCTTTTCCTTTCCTAACAGCCTCTTTAGAGGGATCTGAGGAGGAGGAGGAGTTGGGGGGACCAGCAGCTGGGGATCTGCTGGGGTTTGGGAAAGGTTCCCTGCCCCATCTTAGGCTGCTGCTTTGTGTTTTGCATGTGGGGCCACTGTCCACGCCTTGCTGGGGAGTCAGCAGAGGTGAAGTGTAGACAGGGCAATGCACAGCCCTGCCAGAAACCCACACTCCTCCCTGCAGCAGCCCCCAGGGCGCTCCCTGCCTCCCACCTTTCATACCTTCCCAGCACAGGGGCCTCCTTGTTGGTCCTGAGACACACCAGGCTTGGTCCCACTGGGGACCTTTGCTCCCTCCTCCAGGATGCTGTGCCCTTGGCTGGCCCATCACTTTGTCCGCTCCTGACCACCCCGGCCGGGCAGGCCCTCACACCTCACCTGCTTCTCACGTGCTCTCCCACTGGTTGTGGATGCCATGTTGGGGTGCTTCTCAGCACCCACCCCCGGCAGAGACACAGAGCACAAATGCCAACTGAATGAATAACAGTATAATTGACAGATGGACCCTGTACACAACCCCGCTTTTCCCACTGTTTCCCTGCCTTCCTCCCCTGCCGCCCGGCCAGGCTGTTGCCAGCATCAGGGGATGTTGCTCTGAGACTTTGGGTCTTGCACCTCAGGGACCAGCCCCACGTGCCAAGCACTTGGCTACCCTGAGCTTTAGTCTCCTCACCTGGGAGCTGGGGTGATTAGCCCTGCCTCCAGGGCTGCCAAGAGGATGAAGTGGAGGCATGAGTCTAGCCTGATGAATCATAGCATAGGCACCTGCTGAATGTTGGCTACAGCCATGTTGTCTTATGATGAGGACTCCAAGGTCAGAGTGGACCCCAACCCCGGCTCCCACCTGCTGGCTCACAGCCACTCGCCTTCTCTCCCTTCTAGAAACAGGCCTGCATGCTGATCCGAAACCTGGTGGCCCGAAGCCAGACCTTCTCACAGCCCATTCTGGACCTGGGGGCTGAGGCACTCATCTCGCGGGCCCGTGCCACCCATCGCGACTGTGAGGATGTGGCCAAGGCCGCCCTGAGGGACCTGGGCTGCCACGTCGAGCTCCAAGAGCTGTGGACTGGCCAGAAGGGTAACCTGGCACCATGACCCCAGGCTCAGTGTGAGCTGTGACTGAGTGAGTCATGTGACTCAGGAACAGCTGGGCAGAGGGTGGGGGCAGGAATCATGTCCTGCTACTCTGCCTCCAGATTCCTCCCCCATTAACAGGAGGTGTTTTCTGATGGGTACCAAGCATTGGCCAGTGGGTGGGAAGGGAGCATTAGTGAGGTGCCTACACAGCAGAAAGCAGCCCCTGGGTCCCGGCCTCCCCGCATGCTGTTCTGCTCACCGGCTGACAGCATCAGCTTCATCCATCCTGTGCCACCCAACCCCACTGCCCTTTCCTAGTAGAAGCACCCCCTCAGCATTGCTTAGGGCCAGAGGTCTATCTGAAACCTGGAAACCATACTGGCCAATCTCATAGCAGGATAGGGATCCCACTTCTGTTCCTACAAGTCCATTCTCATCCCTGCTACTGCTTCCCTCACCTGTAAAATGGATCACAGATGCCTTGCTGTGCTGAACAGAGGGCAGGGACCAAGGCTCGTTTGTCTCCAGGTGTCCCAGGCCAGCCAGTGATGCCTGGTAATAAAAGACTGTTGGTTGATCAATGGAAGGGTCTCTTCCATAGCACCATGCGGCATGGGAGCCACAGCCAGTGGCCTCAAAGAACAGGGTAGAGGGGTGCATGTTTGGGGAGGTCAAGGGTTCACTGAGGAAAGTGAAGGGGTTTTGAGAGCAGCCTGGGATGTATGATTCACTGTCACCCTCAGAGGGGTGGGCTGCTGGGGTCATTGTCAGACTTGGGGTCCTAGGGTGCCAAGGTTGCTGTGCTCAATGTGCATTGAGTTTCGGGGGCTGGAGCGCTCAGTGTCTAGCCCCCACCCAGCTCTGTGGCCTTGAGCTGGTGACCTAACCTCTCTGAGCCTTGATTTGCTCCTCCGTAAATCAGGGAGAGGGGAGGGGATAGAGCCCCCTCCGAAGTGTGTTGGAGCAGAGCTGGGCACATGGGAGACACCCGATCATCTAGCTTTAGCACCCAAGACACCCTAGGAGAACCGTCCTGCACTCTCCCGCCTGGCCACGTTGAGGTCCTCGCTCACTGGTTAGCTTGGGCAGCCTGGCTTTCCTCTCTGAGCCTCAGTTTCCCCATCTGTAAAGTGGGCATCACTGTCGCTGCCCCCAGTGCCCAACCTCCCCAAATGTCTTGGAGGGGTCACCAGGCAGCGGTGCCTGGCAGACCCCAGCTCTCCTTCTCTGCATTCACCCTCGGGGTCATGTTGTGGTCACCTGGCAGCTCATGCATCCCGCGTGGCCCAGTCAGGGTCAGGGCAGCCTCAGGCCCCCTGGTGGGCTCCAGGCGCCATGGCTGACACCTCCAGCTCATACATTAGGAGCTCCTCTCACCTCTCAGAGTCCCCACCCCACTACTGGTCATTCACCTCCTCTAGGCTGAAGAATGTCTTGAGTTCAGTCCTTGACATCAACTCAGGCCCTTGCCCAGAAGGCTTCTAGTTTCTATGGAAATTGGCCCATGCAAATAGCTATGGGGGGAGCATCACCCTGGTCCCACCTTCCTGTGGTGTCCAGACCTCCTCCACCCCTGGATGGGGGGGTGGGGCCCTGCCAGCTCAGTGGGGCTGATGAAAACCTCTGATCCCGTCACCCGGCCCTGACCTTCCTCACTGGGGACTCAGCCACACCTGCTCCAGGCTGCCCTGACTTGACTTCTAGGTTGGCCGCCAATGTGACCTTGGGTCATTCCTGTGACCTTGGAGCAGTCCTTGGGCCCCCGTGAGCATCATGTTTCTTCATCTGTCTCGTGGCGTGGGGGTGGGGGGATGCTACTAGTTCATTTCTGGGGAAGTCTGAGGTGCCAGCCCTGTAATTCCTGCCTTAGCTCTGCTCTCAACCTGCCTGTGGCTCCCCATTGCCCTCTCTGTAAAACCAAACTGTCCTCCAGGCCCTACCCACCTCCCACCCGCATCTTCCCCATGCTCCCATTTAATCACAGTTTCAGTCACTCCAGCCTCCCCACCTCAGGGCCTTTGCACATGTACGCTGCATGGAGCATCCTTCCCCAGCCCTCCCTGTGGCCAGCTCCTTCCAGCTCCTTCCTGGCACCAGGTTCCAGATCACACATTGCCTTCTCAGAGATTCCCTATTGTTCCCCTGCCATGGCACACGACCCCCCCCCCACTCCCCTGGCCAATCACCACTTGTGCTATGTCCTTGACCTCTGACCCCATCTAAGGTCACCTCACTTGTGGGCTTTTCTCCTTTGTCTGCCCCTCCCCCCCATCCATGAGCTCCATATGGGCAGGCTTCTGGGTCCCCGCTCTGCTCTAGTTTCCCATAAATGTTTTTGAATGTACACCTGAATAAATTAATAGGTACGCAGGGTGGTTGGAGGGAAGACCTCTGCCCCTGCAGCCCCAGTGCCCTCCCCTGGGCTTTCAGCCAGCCTTCCTACAGCTGCAGGCTTCTTCCAGGAGGGGTGGCTCCTGCTTATCAGTCCTCCCCACCTTGCCTGAGGGCGTCTTCAGCGGGTGTGGGTCACGGCCTGTTTGGACATCCCCAGGCTGGGTGAGGCCCCGCCTCCAGCTGAAGACCCCACATTTCACTGAGGTCTGCCAGGCCTGTGTTCCAGTCCCTCCTCTGCCACCTCAGGTGAGCCTCTGCCTCCTCACCTGGAAATGAGCTAAGTGTGTCACTGCACAGGGCCACAGCAAGGCCTGGTTCAGGGGGTGCCTGGCACAGAGCACTCTTTTTGTTTTGTTTTTGTTTTTGTTTTTTGCGGTACGCGGGCCTCTCACTGTTGTGGCCTCTCCTGCTGCGGAGCACAGGCTCCGGACGCGCAGGCTCAGCGGCCATGGCTCATGGGCCCAGCCACTCTGCGGCATGTGGGATCTTCCCGGACCGGGGCTCGAACCCGTGTCCCCTGCATCGGCAGGCGGACTCTCAACCACTGCGCCACCAGGGAAGCCCACAGAGCACTCTTTTAAGGAGTGCTTGCCTTCCTGTCCTTGTTTTTGACACAGAAACATGGGCTAAGGGGGAAACCGCTACAAGGGAGGGGTCAGCACATTCAGTTCTGCCTCTACTGTTGTGTGCTTTTCGAAGAGGGGCCTGACCTCTCTGAGCCTCTGGGAGGCTGAGTGAGGCTGCCTGTGAACCAGTTAGTCTTTTTTTTTTTTTTTTTCCTTGCGTTATGCGGGCCTCTCACTGTTGTGGCCTCTCCCATTTGCGGAGCACAGGCTCCGGACGCGCAGGCTCAGCGGCCATGGCTCACGGGCCCAGCCGCTCCGCGGCATGTGGGATCCTCCCGAAACGGGGCACGAACCCGCGTCTCCCGCATCGGCAGGCGGACTCTCAAGCACTGCGCCACCAGGGAAGCCCGAACCAGTTAGTCTTGACTGTCGTTGCTGTCAAGGATGTGTCCCTCCAGCCAGGGAAGGGCCCAGCATCCTGGGAAAGAAACACTGTTGCTTTTTCACTGTGAACACATTTGAGAGGCAGGGCCTGTGAACCCCATTTTCCAGATGAGAAACAGACTCGTCGGCAATCAAGGGGCCGACGTGGGATGAGAACCTGGCTTGGCCTGCCTCCATGTCCCTCCTCTGTTGCCAGCGTTGCTAACATGACCTTGGGCAAATGGCTCTCTAGCCTCGGTTGATTAAGCCCTGTCACCGTGCCCAGGCCTGGCTCACGGCCGTCGTGTCAGATGATTCCTGGGATTCCTGAGAAGTAGCGGGAACTGGCGGTGCAGAGAGTCAGTGTCCTGCCCAGGGGAAGCCAGGCAGACAGGGAAAAGCTGGGATCCCCTGGGCACCCTCGCCAGGTATAGCCGAGGTGCCCATGATGGGGGGTGTCAGTTGCTGATGCCAAGAAGCACTGCCTGCCATTGTTGGGAGGTGGCAGGGAGGTTGGCCAGCACCAGCTTGCTGATGAGTGAACAGAAGCCAGAGCCCAGCCAGCGCCACTGGCATCAGGAGAGGCAGCCCAGTGCTGGGCCACTGCCTGACACTTGCCTCAGTTGGCACTGTCCCTGGGGGTACTGTGAGACCTTCCAGGAGCTTACTGCCTCCCTCACAGGACCTGGCAGGTGGGTGCTGCAGGTGGGGACTCCTCCAGTATAAATATCTCCCTCTTTGGGTGGCAAACCATGGTCTGTGTCTACATTCCATCAAGTGCTATTTAGAGAGGGAAACAGAGGCCCCGAAAAGAACAGTTTATCCAAGCAACACTCAGCAAGCACTTGCTGTAGACCAACATGTTTGTGGTTTGCTTCCATTCATTTCGTTAATGCTCCCATCAACCCTGGGAGCTACTTGGAGAAACTGAGGCAGGGAGTTTAAGTCACTTGCTGAAGGTCCTGTGGCCAGCTAGTCAGGAAGAGCAGGGATTCAAACCCAGCCCCAGGCCCTTCCAGCAAGAAACAGTGGTTGCATGAAGCTCAGTTTTCCCATAGCAAAGTGGGCACCATCACCCCTATCTGGAAGTCAGGTCATGAGATGGTATTTGAGAAATGCCTGGCTCAGCAAAAACCTGACACCCAGTAGGTGTTCAGCACTCAGCTCCTCCTCTTCTCCAGAGGGCAGAATGGAGACCAGGGCAGGGCCTGGAAGTTGCAGGGAAGCCAACCAAGTTGGGAGATATTTGAGAGGAGGCTCAGGTGGGAATATCCTGGGAATATCAGGAGGCAGATGGTAGCCCCAGGCTAGTGACTCCCACTAGTGAGCCCCCCATTGTTTCCTCACAGGGGCCCTTTGAGAAGTTATAGATTACGCACTTAGCAGGGGGCTTGCACAGCCCTGAAATGTGAGCCATTATTAGGGCCTAGCTCAGCCTTACTCCCTCTCAGGATTCCCTGGTTCTGAACTTGATCTCCACCAACCCCAGCCCACACCTAGAGGAAATAAGAGCCAGTATCTGGGAACATATGTAATCCTCTCTGCCCTAGCACTTGGTGAGTCAGAGAACAGGGTAGGCTTGGGGGATGTGCCAATGACACAGCCTAGCACTGGACAGCAGCTGCCTCCCTATCTGCAAAGAATCCCATGACCCCGCACCTCACAGAAAAGCTGGGGCTCACAGGCCAGATGTGACCTGCAGAGGGTCAAAGCTTTCACCAGAAGGTCAAGGTGAGGGCTGGAATACAAATTCTCCCAGGGGTGAAGCCCCAGAGAGGAAAGATGAAGGTGTAGGAATCATTGTCCCATGAGGAAACTGAGGCTCATAAATTCCTTGCTCAAGGTTATGCAGTCAGACAGTGGCTGGACAAGTATTCAAACCCTAGTCACTCAGGGCCCCAGTGGCTGTGCTCTGACACTGCCTTACCCCTTTTCCAAAAAGCAGGCTACTTTGGGCCTGCTGAACTGCAGTGTGACCCAGGGCAAGG
>NW_006788006.1:3729524-3731928 GCF_000442215.2 Lipotes vexillifer
CTGCTGAACTGCAGTGTGACCAGGGGCAAGGAACTTGACCTCTCTGTGCTCTGATTTCTGTAAAGTGGGGCCAGTGGTCTCTTTGACCTCATGGGCTTGTGGTTAGGATTCGGTTAATTCACCAAAGGCTTAGCAGGCAGGTGGTTCCGACAGGGAGGTCATTTGATCCTGTGGAGGAGAAAGCTTGAACTCTAAGTCAAACATTTCCAGAAAATCACAAAGTGCGTGAGTAGGA
Source organism: Lipotes vexillifer (assembly GCF_000442215.2). Classification (NCBI taxonomy): domain Eukaryota; kingdom Metazoa; phylum Chordata; class Mammalia; order Artiodactyla; family Lipotidae; genus Lipotes; species Lipotes vexillifer. Next base: position 3,729,760 of record NW_006788006.1, read on the forward strand.
TTCCACCTATCTCCACGTCTTCGCACTACCCGGAGCTGCAGCTGAGTGACCTCCAGCGAGTCTCTGCCCTCTCCGTATCATTTGCAGGGGAACAGCGGGTAGTGAGGAGATGAAGAATTATCCACGAGTCCTTCAGCCGTGATGGCCAAGCTCAGGGCCCAAGTTGGAGGTCCTGCTTCTGCGTTGGGTGGCCCGAGTGTCTGACTTCGCCATAGCCTCAGAGGACCCTGCGCGTGACCCCCGAGGCCACCTCCGGCCACCGCGCTCACGGCCAAACTCTGCACCTCGTTTGCTCCAAGTCTTGTCCAGGGCGCACGGCCCCTACGATTGGCCGCCGGCCCTGCCCGTCTTTCGCATCGCAGCCAATCTCCGTCGCTCTCCGGGCTACGCCCTCCGTTCCTCTTGCACCAGTAGCGCCAGCTTCTTCGGAGCCCCGCCCTTACCCCTCAGCGATTGGTCACCAGGGATGCCCGTCTTCTCCCAAAGCTCCAATCTTCGCCCGCCTCCAGGCCCTAGCCTCCCAGCTCCTCGCGCCCAGCAGGACCACCCTGGGGACCCACTGTGTCTCCAGATAGCCCCGCCTCTTCTCCTCAATGATTGGCTTCAGGAGCTGCCCGTCCGCTTCATGTCTACCAATCTCAGCTGTCTCCAGAGATGGTTGGCCAGCACGCAGCCAATCGGAGTACGGCGTGGACCCCTCCCGCGGCGCGCGCGGAGGGTGCGCGAGGCGGGGCTGTGGCGGTCGGAGGTGGCGGCGGCGGCAGTGGCGGCAGTGACACGTCCCAGTTGGTGAGGGGGCACGCGGGGCGCGGGGCGGCGCAGGCGTCGAGGGGGCCCGCGCCCCTCGGGCCGACCTAGGGCGAGGCCCATTGCTGTCATGGGCCCGGGGCGGGGGCGGACGAGGCGGGGCGTGACAGCAGCATCGCGGGGACTGGGAGAGGTTAAAGCCTCCCCCCCCCCCGCCCCCAACACCGCTAGTCTGGTGCCCCCTTGGGGCTTCCACAGCCGGATCGGAGCCTCTCTCCGTCAGCCCACACATACCTGACACCACATCCCTTCTCGTTGACATTTCCCCTCATACACCTGAGACTGTGCGCCTCGCTGACATCCCCCACACCCCTGGGGCCGCGCCCCCAGGCGCCCCGCACAGTTAACTCTGCACCCCTACACGCACCTGACTCTGTGCCCACACTTATATTCCCCCTCACACACCTGATACCGCTCCCCCGCTCATGAACACCCACCGACACGTCGTTTGAGACTTCCCCTCTATGCCAGCCCCACACCACAGGGCGTCCTCACACACACACACACCCGGTCCCCGCGCCACCACACCTCGGCCTGCACCTCCACACTCAACACCTGAGCCTGTGACCCCAAACTCACCGTCCCTCACTTACATCTGTGCTTGTTCCTACCCCCTCGCTGGCTTTTCTCACAGCCAAGTCTGGGCCCCTCTCACTGCCCCCCACCTTAAGTAATCTGGGTCAGTGCCCTCAGGTACTCCCTCCACACATGCACATGCCTGCCCAGTACCCCTGGCAGCCCCCTCTGACTCGAACACCCCCAGTCTGTGCACCCACCCGTACTTTCTTAACACATTCACCTGTGTTTGTGCCCCCTCCGTAATCCAGGTTTTCCAACATTCACCCAAGCCTTGCTATCTCAGGATCACTGCAACCTCCACCCACTCCCCCCGCAAAGGAAAAGCGCACCCAGATGTTATCTTTTCACTTATCACGGTCTATAAAGTGATTTCCGGGCTTAAAATAATCCCATGGGCCAGACAAAACTGGAATTATCTCCATTTTACCAGCAACAGACCTAAAGCGATTTGAATTGGGGTGGCATTGCCCACCCTTTCCTGAGCATTGCTGCTGACCCTTCTCTGCGGACCTCCTCCACTTTTGCCCATCTGTTGTGTTTATCTCTGAGGGGTTGACAGGGGAGGGGAGGGGAGGGGACCCCCACCCTCCCTGCAGCTGTTACTCAGGAGTCCTGTCTTTGACTGGGTCCGGAAAGGCTGAGCTGGAAGGGGCGGCCCCTGGTTGCTTTCTGAACATGTGTCTCAGAGACCTGGGGCTGGTGGAGACGGGGGCCCTGTTGCAGCTGGGCTTCAACACCTAGGGTGCCGCAGGCCCAGCTGGTAGGGTCGCCTGGGGGGGGGGG
>NW_006788006.1:3734617-3762749 GCF_000442215.2 Lipotes vexillifer
CCGATCTCCCCCGCCCCCAACACCGCTAGTCTGGTGCCCCCTTGGGGCTTCCACAGCCGGATCGGAGCCTCTCTCCGTCAGCCCACACATACCTGACACCACATCCCTTCTCGTTGACATTTCCCCTCATACACCTGAGACTGTGCGCCTCGCTGACATCCCCCACACCCCTGGGGCCGCGCCCCCAGGCGCCCCGCACAGTTAACTCTGCACCCCTACACGCACCTGACTCTGTGCCCACACTTATATTCCCCCTCACACACCTGATACCGCTCCCCCGCTCATGAACACCCACCGACACGTCGTTTGAGACTTCCCCTCTATGCCAGCCCCACACCACAGGGCGTCCTCACACACACACACACCCGGTCCCCGCGCCACCACACCTCGGCCTGCACCTCCACACTCAACACCTGAGCCTGTGACCCCAAACTCACCGTCCCTCACTTACATCTGTGCTTGTTCCTACCCCCTCGCTGGCTTTTCTCACAGCCAAGTCTGGGCCCCTCTCACTGCCCCCCACCTTAAGTAATCTGGGTCAGTGCCCTCAGGTACTCCCTCCACACATGCACATGCCTGCCCAGTACCCCTGGCAGCCCCCTCTGACTCGAACACCCCCAGTCTGTGCACCCACCCGTACTTTCTTAACACATTCACCTGTGTTTGTGCCCCCTCCGTAATCCAGGTTTTCCAACATTCACCCAAGCCTTGCTATCTCAGGATCACTGCAACCTCCACCCACTCCCCCCGCAAAGGAAAAGCGCACCCAGATGTTATCTTTTCACTTATCACGGTCTATAAAGTGATTTCCGGGCTTAAAATAATCCCATGGGCCAGACAAAACTGGAATTATCTCCATTTTACCAGCAACAGACCTAAAGCGATTTGAATTGGGGTGGCATTGCCCACCCTTTCCTGAGCATTGCTGCTGACCCTTCTCTGCGGACCTCCTCCACTTTTGCCCATCTGTTGTGTTTATCTCTGAGGGGTTGACAGGGGAGGGGAGGGGAGGGGACCCCCACCCTCCCTGCAGCTGTTACTCAGGAGTCCTGTCTTTGACTGGGTCCGGAAAGGCTGAGCTGGAAGGGGCGGCCCCTGGTTGCTTTCTGAACATGTGTCTCAGAGCCCTGGGGCTGGTGGAGACGGGGGCCCTGTTGCAGCTGGGCTTCAACACCTAGGGTGCCGCAGGCCCAGCTGGTAGGGTCGCCTGGGGGGGGGGTTTGCTGGGCTTCCACCCTCTGGCCCAGCTCTTACAGACTGATGCCCCTCACTGACCCGGGAGAGCTCCTGGGGCCTTAAAGCTGATAAACTGAGAGAGTAAGGCAACACTCTTCAGAGTGAGAGCTAATGTTTCAGCCGCTTAGACACAAACTGCAAAACTGGAGCCTGGCATGGTGCTGGGGATAAAGATTTTTCTGGAACTTTTCAAGTTCCCTGGAGGGTGATTTGCAAGTGTGCAGTGTGGAAAGAGGCTGGTGGCTTTACTGTTAAAAAAGCAATAACATGCCGTTTCCTGTAACGCTTGCATAGTACTTCTTATCCCTCTCCTGTCTCTCCCTGCAAAGATGGTGCTGGAATGTTCTGGAGGGTCTTGTCACCTTCGGCTTCATTGGAAACTGAAGCCATTGGGGTTTTCTGTCCAAATTCAAAAGGAGTCATTTAAAATGTGTGTGTGTATGTGTATGTATATACATGTATATATGTACATATATACACATGCACACATTTTATATATACGTATGTACATGCATATATTATATATATATACACACACACACACGTGCGAATATATGAGTAAACCTTGACAAGGTCATTGATGTACATGGTAAAAAAATAAATAAAATCAAACAGTACAAAAGGGCATAACAGTAAAAAACAGGCAGGTCTCCCTATGCTGGTTCCCCATCCCCGTCTGGAGGCCCTCATTGTTAATAGTTTCTCCTGTATGATAATGTTCCCTTCCAGAGATAGTCTATGGCTGTGGGGAAGATGTGCATATTCCCCCTCACCACCCCTTTTAAACCACTGGCAAATTTGTATCAAATTTTATCAAAAGGGTGAGTGATTTTAAAACAAGTCCCTTACTGATGGCTGTTTAAGTTGTTGCTGGTGTTTTGCTTTTACAAACCGAACTGCAATGGATAGATAGAATTTTGCATGAGCAAATATGTAGTAAACGTGTGTGGGGCTCCCGCAGTGCACAGACGCGTGGAAACCTCTCTGTCTTCATGGAGTTTAACATCCAACTGCAGCAACTTCCTAGTAGTGGCCAGGCCAAAGAGCATGTCCATTTAAATGGTTAATGTTCCTCTGTGGAGGCTGTGCTGTCATCAGTATTCTCTCAGCTGTGAAGTTGGAATGCCTGTTTCCTCCCCCAGCAGCCAGGATGGTTATTATCAAGTGTTCTGGTCTCTCCAGTCTTCTTATCTTGTCTCTGAGGTGTTCTGGCCCATGGGGGTGGTGATTAAACATTAGATTTCTGTTTCTCTTCCAGAGTCTAAAGCTCAGTCCAAGAAATATTTGAGTCCCTCCTCTGCAAAGCTCTGAAGGAAACCTTGGGGGTTGGGGTGGAGGGCAGGCAGTCCTTCTAGAGAAGGAGATGCAGGCGTCACCTGGAGTCCCAGGAGGGGAGGTCTGAGATGTTGGCTGTTGCTCTGTTTTTTGTTGTTTTTTTTTAAGCACCGGGATCCGGCAAAAGAACGAAGGTGTCAGATGAGATTGAGACAAGTCAGATGTTAAATCTATTTGAGAAGTTGTCTTGAGATTTTTCTTGAGTTGTCAGTGATTTCCCACTATTGGTGCCAGGTGGAGGGTGTCATCACACTGAGGGCAGGCCTTTTCCCATGTGTCATCCCGTTTTTTGTTTCTTCTCTTCTATTTTGGCAATTAGACATTAGAGGAATATTGAGATGATCAGAGCTATTAGCTTGTTTGGGTTTTGCAAGCCAGCTCTTTTAAAAATGCATTGTATTTTTTATTTTAAGTGTGAAATACTTCTTAATAATAAAAGCATGTAATGTGTGCATGAAAAGAAAGACAGTAGAAAGAATAACGAAACCACCACCCAGTTTAAGAAGTAGAATGTTCCCCCAGTGGCCCCTCCCCGGTCCCTGTGCTATTTTTAAAATATGCTTGTCAACATTTGTTTTCTTCACTGAATACCTTTTGCTGCAGCTGAGTGCTTGGGTTCCAGGGTCTCAACAAAGATCAGGAGAAGCCAGGTTTTCTGTTGAAGTTCTGCCAGCTGGGCAACCTGTGAGGTCCAGAGAGATGGGCAGTGGCCTCGGAGTCATGGGCAGGTCACTAGCCAAGGGACAGTACACACTTGGGGGGCTTGGTCTCAGACTCTTGCTGTATTAGTTTCCTGGGGCTTCCATAACAAATAACCTCAAGGTGGGTGGCTTAAAACAGCAGAAGTTTATTCTGTCCCTGTTGTGGAGTTCAGAAGTCCAAAATCAAGGTGTTGGCCTTTGCTATAGACTGAATGCTTGTGTCTCCCCTAAAATTCATATGTTGAAACTTAATCCCCGGTGTGATGGTATTAGGAGGTGGAGTTTTGGGAGATGATTCGGTTATGAGGGTACAGCCCTCATGAATGGGATTAATGGCTTTATAAAGGAGGCCCAAGAGAACCCCCTTGCTCCCTGTGCTATGTACACAGGCCACCATCTGTGAACCAGGAAGAGCATTCTGAACAGACACCAAAGCTGCTGGCATCTTGACCTTAGACTTCCCAGCCTCTGGAACCGTGAGAAATACATTTCTATTGTTTATAAGCCACCCAGCCTGTGGTGTTTTGTCACAGCAGCCAGAACTGACTAAGACAGCAGGGTTGGTTCCTACTGGGGCTCCTGAAGGAGAATCTTTCCCCGGCTCTGGTGGCTGCCAGAGGCAGTCCTTGAGTTCCTTGGCTTGTTGGCCACATCACCCTGATCTCCACCTCCGTCTTCACATGGCCTTCTTCCGTGTGTGTGTGTGTGTGACCTCTTATAAGGACACCCATCATTGGATTTGGGGTCCACCAAATCCAAGATGATCTCATCTTTTTTTGTTTTTTTGCGGTACGCGGGCCTCTCACTGTTGTGGCCTCTCCTGTTGCGGAGCGCAGGCTCCGGACACGCAGGCTCAGCAGCCACGGCTCACGGGCCCAGCCGCTCCGCGGCATGTGGGATCTTCCCGGACCGGGGCACGAACCCGTGTCCCCTGCATCGGCAGGCGGACTCTCAACCGCTGTGCCACCAGGGAAGCCCTGATCTCATCTTTTTAATTAATTAATTAATTAGTTAGTTTGTTTGTTTATTTTGGCTGCACAGGGTCTTAGTTGCAGCACATGGGATCTTTGTTGCAGCATGCAGGGTCTTTTAGTTGCGGCTAATTGTGGGATTAGTTGTGGGATCTAATTCCCTGACCAGGGATCGAACGCGGGCCCCCTGCGTTGGGAGCACGGAGTCTTAGCCACTGGGCCACTAGGGAAGTCCCCAAAGTGATCTCCTCTTGATATCCTTAACTAATAATACCTGAAAGACCCTATTCCAAATAAAGTCACTTCCTGAGGTCCTGGGTGGACATGCACTTCGGAAGACCTCACGTAACCCCTACAGCTGTGAAGCCAGAATTCTTGTCAGGGCATTATTGAAGAAGGTGCTTGTCCAGCAGCCTCTGCTACTTCAGACAAGACAAGGCCAGCAGGGTCAGGGCACACTTCTCAGCCCCTCCGGATGGCCCAAATGCGCAGCCCCTGTGGGCTCCCTCACTCACCTGCCTTCCTTTTGGAAGATGGGGGCATCTGCTCAGAGGTAGCAAGCACCCAGACAGGTGAACATTATGTCTTCATTTTGCTCTCTGCCACCCTTTGGCACATGCTTACCAGGCTGTGAGCTTCGTCCTAGATCATCCCAGTTTTACAGAAAGGTGACCGAGGCTTCAGGGCACCTTTGCCCGAAGATGCATAGGGAGACCATGGGGAAGCTAGGACAGACGTAGATTGTCCTGAATCCAGATCCCTGTCCTCCTTCAAACAACACACCCATAGCACCGTGCTTCCAGCCACTGTAAGACACGAACATTTTATACGGCATCCTGGAATGCCAGCACCATCACGGCCTCCAGGAGTGGAACAAACTTGAAGCCTTACGGTACTATTTTTCTACAATCTGTAAATATCTGTGTGCCAGGGTCAGAGACAGGTGTGGAGGAGGCAGAAACACTGGCTCAGAAGGGTACGGAACATGGATGTGGCTCAGACCTTCCCCCACTGTAATTTATTGGTCCTGAGCAGAGGCTGGGGGTGCTAATTCAGGGGGCCAGGAAGGCTTCCAGAGACCTGAAAGCCAGCAAGGAGTTAGCTAGGTGACGAAGCATTATGAGCAGAGGCAACTAACAAGCCTGGATTTTGTGGGACCCAAGAGAAGGCCGAGGGGCTGGGGAACATGAGAGGGTCTTGAGATGGGATTGGGTTGAAAGATCGAGGCCAGGCCACTGTGGGCAAGCCATGATAGTAGACCCAAGCTTAGAACCTCTGACCGCCTATGCCTCCCCAACTGTGAAATGAGGACCAGAATGGGAGACCTACCTTGTCAGTGGTTTTGAAACTTACAAGATGAAATGTGCCAGGGACTTCCCTTGTAGTCCAGTGGTTAAGACTCCACACTTCCACTGCAGGGGGCACGGGTTCGATCCCTGGTCGGGGAACTAAGATCCTGCATCGCATGCCATGCAGAGCAGGGTAAAAAAACAAAAACAGAACAAGAGGGACTTCCCTAGTGGCGCAGTGGTTAAGAATCCGCCTGCCAATGCAGGGGACACAGGTTCGAGCTCCGGTCCAGGAAGATCCCACATGCCGCAGAGCAACTAAGCCCGTGCACCACAACTACTGAGCCTGTGCGCTAGAGCCCACGAGCCACAACTACTGCTGGGCCCTCATGCCACAACTACTGAAGCCCACACGCCTAGAGCCCATGCTTTGCAACAAGAGAAGTCACCGCAATGAGAAGCCTGCGCACTGCAGCGAAAAGCAGCCCCCGCTCACCTCAACTAGAGAAAGCCCACGCCACAATGAAGACCCAACGCAGCCAAGTAATAATAATAATAAATAAATAAATATAATTTTTAAAAAAATTCGGTATTACTGGCAACAACAGAAGGGACGAAGTACAATAGAAACAGAAGAATGTGAAGAAACCATCTGGCCCAGTTGCCTGCCTTGGTGCAGAGCCCAGGCCTCTTGCCCTGGAGAGAGGGAGGCAGCAGGGGCCGCAGGGGCTGGAGGAAGTAGGGAGGGAGGGGGCTCTGGCCTCAGAGTTTCAAGCGCCAGCTGAGGCCACCCGCCATATACTCTGGGCCTCACCCTCAGCCACGTGGGCTGTTGGTCACCATCTGACCAATGATGGACTCCAGACAACACCCAAAAGAGCCCATGTTCTTGGGCACAGATAAGGGGGCCCGACCTGGGCGGCTGGGCGCGGAGAAGTCCCAGGCACGGTGACCCCACGCTGGTGGCAGAGGGAGCCTGGCAACTGTCCTGAGTATGGGTGCTGTGTGGGCAGTGGGAACCCCATTTCAGTGAGGGAGGCCTCTCGGGGCAGGTTGTGGGGGGGTAAATTCAGAACCTTGTGGCAGTTTGGGGGAAGGAAGCCAGTAGAGGGCATGGCAGGGGTGCCTGAGTGTAGGGGGAGGGGCTCTGACCTGGGAAGGGCACAGCAGGGGTTGGGTCAGCCATACGTGGGTTGTGTCCTCTGTTATTCTTGAAGAGGTGAGTGGGGGGAGGCAAAATGCCAACTGCTGGAAAGTATGTACATCCACAGTCAGGCTCCCTCCATGCCCTTATCTCCTCCCCTGTATGGAGAGTCCCCATCACTGTTTTTTGGTTTTTTTTTTTTATAAATTTATTTATTTATTTATTTATTTTTTAAATTTTTGGCTGCGTTGGGTCTTCATTGCTGTGTGCGGGCTTTCTCTAGTTGTGGCGAGCGAGGGCTACTCTTCGTTGCGGTGCACAGGCTTCTCATTGTGGTGGTTTCTCTTTGTTGCGGAGCACGGACTCTAGGCACACGGGCTTCAGTAGTTGCGGCTCACGGGCTCATTAGTTGTGGCTCATGGGCTCTAGAGCGCAGGCTCAGTAGTTGTGGCGCACGGGCTTAGTTGCTCTGCGGCATGTGGGATCTTCCCGGACCAGGGCTTGGACCTGTGTCCCCTGCACTGGCAGGCAGATTCTTAACCACTGAGCCACCAGGGAAGCCCCCCATCACTGTTGACAGCACTCTATAAACACCTGGTCTGCTTCCAGTCTTTGCATCGGGACAGCCTCCCACCTGGGTTCAGGTAGGTTCACTCATTAGTGACAGGCTGGGTGGTGTCCTCCTGTGAGGGCTTAGGTCACACATTCTCCCTGTCCCCCTCTCCTCGCTCCCCCATAGCTTCCCATCCAGACCTTCATACCTTCACTGGGACCAGCACCTGGCTGTGGCCTTACTGGCCCATGAGGCTTCATGCTCACCTGTCTGGGGGCACAGCACACATTCCAAGGCATCTGCTAAATCACCTGCAGAGAGATGCTCCCCACAATCTGCCTCAGTCTCATCTACCAGTTGCATTACTGTCCCCACACATGCCAACAGCCCCCCCACCAAAGGTTAAACACAATTTTCTCATTATGAGTGCAGTCTGGTACCTGTCATGTTTTTAAGTTTTTTTTTTCCTTCCCAGTGACCTGGCTGTTTCTTTGCCTTTGTCTTGAGTTTTTTTTGTTTTTGTTTATGAAAGGGCAAAGAGCTCTTTACTTCCTAGGAAAATAGGCTTTGGCCTAAGAGGCAAAAACTTGAGGCCTCCCCCACCCCCAACCCCGCCACTGCCCCAGGACGGGAATCTCCTTCTCTCTGCCCTGCAATCCTGGGGAGCTTCCTGGAGGCACCGGGCCCTTTCGGAAGCAGCTTGCAGACTCTGGCTGCCCCTTCTGCTTGGGGTTGGGGGGCCTGAGGCACCCCAGCTTCTCCTCCAAAAAGGATCTTAGTTTCCTTTGGCCGCTGTAACAAATCACCACAAAGTGTCTTGAGACAACACAAGTTTATTCTCTCACAGATGTGGAGGTCAGAAATCCCAAATTAATCCTCCTGCAGAGCCACTCCTAAGGCTCTAGGGGAAGATGCTTCCTTGTCTCTTACAGCTTTTATGCTCTGTGTGTTCCTTGGCTTGTGGCTTGTGTGTATCATTCCAATTTCTGCCACTGTCTAAACACGGCCTCCCTGCCTGTGTCTGTTTTTCTGTCTCTTATCAGATCACTTGTCATTGTTGTTAGGACCTACCCTCACCCAGGGTAAGGATCTCTAGATCTTTACCTTAATTACATCTGTGAAGGCTTTTTTCAAATAATGCCACATTCACAGATTCCAGGGAGACATGTCTTGGGGCGGGGGGGCTCACCATTCAGCCCCCTGCAGGTGCCTTCCCGGGACTCAGCCTTGGCACTCTGTCACCTGCAGTGACACGCTCTTGTAGGTCTGCACTGGTTTGTGTGGTGCCTTTGTTTCTGTTTGCATCCACCACACCGAGGCCCTGTCTGAGCCAACTGCAGAGCTCCCAGCGGGCCGCGGGAGGGAGGGAGGCAAGTGCTCAGACTCTAGACTGTATGAGGCCGGGACTAAAGGGCTGGATCCTTCCTCAGGAGGGCAGTTTTGCAGAACGTGTCCACATTCACCACGCCTGACCCAGCCCTAAGAAAGGCCGCACTGGGAATTCCCCGGCGGTCCAGTGGTTAGGACTCCGCACTTCCACTGCAGGGGGCACAGGGGGCACGGGTTCGATCCCTGGTCGGGGAACTAAGATCCCACATGCTGCAAAGCGCAGCCAGAAGAAACAAAGAAAGGCTGCACCATCTGCATCCGGGTGCCCAGGTGTGAGGACAGTCCCCCGGGGTCCATAGTGTCGGGGGTGCCTCTGAGCAGCAGCCGGACGCATGGAGGGTGATAGAGTCACAGTGTCCTCCACAGACAGACACCCCAGCCACTGGCTGGAAAAGATCCCTAAGGCCTAGTTTCTCTTTGTTTGTCTGTGAGCAGTTTTAGGTTTATATAAAAATTGCAAAAGTAATACAGAGTTCCCCTCCACTGCACACACCCAGTTTCCCGTATTAATAACATCTTCCTTTAGTATGGTACATTTGTCACAACTGATGTACAAATACTGATACATCGTTATTAACTGAAGTCCATTGTTTATTCACATTTCCTTAGTGTTTCCCTAATGTGCTTTTTCTGTCTCAGGATCCTCACATTACCTTTAGTCGTCACATCTCTTTAGGCTTCTCTGGCCTAAGATAGTTTCTCAGACTTTCTTGGTTTCGACGACCTTGACGGTTTTGATGAGAACTGGTCAGGTGTTTTGTGGCCCTTGGCCCTTGGTTGGGATTTGTCTGGTGTTTTTCTCATGGTTGGACTGGGCTTTGGAGAGGAGGACCACAGAGGGGAAGTGCCTTTCTCATCACACACGTGTCCAGGGCACGCGCCATCAGTGTGACTTATCACTGTGGTGTTGACCTTGATCACGTGGCTGAGATGGTGTCTGTCAGGTGTCCTCACTGTAAAGTTACTCCCTTCCCCCCTTTCTGTGCTGTGCCCTTTGGAAGGAATTTGCCACGTGGCCCACACCTCAGGGGTCATGCTTACGCTTCCCTTCCTCCAGCACTGAGCATCTGCGTAACTTATTTGGGATTCTTCTGCCTGGGAGATTTGTCTCTTCTCCCTCATTTATTTATTTATTCAATCATTTATTTATATCCATGTGGACTCTCGGCTATTTATCTTACACTTTGGGTTACAATCCAACACTTCTGAGACTTCCCTGGTGGTCCAGCGGTTAAGACTCTGTGCTTCCACTGCAGGGGGCATGGGTTCGATCCCTGGATGGGGAACTGAGATCCCTCATGCCTTGGTGCAGCCAAAAAAAAAAAAAAAAAAAAAAAAAAACCAAACACTGTGCGCTCTCCATCATCCAACTGCACCTGACCTTTCCAGTCTTAACTACACCCAGCCTACATTCTAAGCATACTTGAGCTCTCTATGCTAAAAAAAAAAAAAAAAAAAAAAAAAAACCCAACACTGCTTTATTGATTTTGTTGCTCTGCTTTGGCCACTAGGAGCTCTTTGATTTGCCTTTGTGTCCCATTTTCTCAGTCCCATTGACTTTGGTTCCTGCCTGACACCTCAGGGTGGTCCAGGCTCATCGTTGAGTTTCTGGCCACGTCTTAGAAGCAGCTGTTCATCCCCGAGCCAGGGACCATTTTAGGTAGGAAACAGCGGCAGAGGCCACTTGGAACAGAATCCTGCTTGTGCTTCCTAGGATGTTCCTTACCAGTGGGTGCCTGGGAGGACCTGGAGGGCAGGAGGGGCTTCCAGAGCTGGCTCACGGGGGCATCTGGCTCGTTTGCATCATTTTACAGGAAAGCATATTGATTCATTGGGTGATTTTAAAGCAAGGGATACCTCCAAGCATACCGGTGCCTAGTGGCATCTCTGTGACACCAGTCCTTCATCTTTTTTTCCTCCTGGTCCCCTCCGTGTGGTTGGCTGAGCTTTGAGTGCACCTGCACTTGGAGGTTAAAGGTAGGTTTGTTATCCGAAAACTGGGTTCACGTCTTGGTGGGTGTCAAGCAAATAGACACAATTAAGTCAAAGATGGGGAGAAGGAAGGATGTATTACTTGAGGTTGTTAGGGTGGACCCCGATCCAATAGGACTGGTGTCCTTACAAGAGGAAAAGACATTCTTTCATAAGAGGAAATTTGGACACGAGCCTGTGTTACCTGAAAACTGGGTTCATCTCTTGGTTGGTGTCAAGCCAATAGACACAACCAAGCCGAAGATGGGGAGGGGAGAAGGAAGGATTTATTATGACTTTCAGCAAGTAAGGGGAACACCGGGGACCTTTCCCAAAGCAGTGTCTCCCCAACAGCAAAATTGGGGAAGTTTTAAGCTCAGGGTACATGCATATTCATGAAGGGGCTTGAACAGAGGATAATTCAGCATAGAATTGGGGCAAAGGTCCACAGAGTCCAAGCTTTAGTTGATTGAAGTCAAGAGGGTCAACATCATTCCACCCTCCACCTGGGTGGGGGCCTTAGTTCCCAAAGAACTCAAAGATATATTTATTATTATGTCTATCCCTTGAGGAGGAACTAGGACTCTGCTTTATCACTGCACTACTGTCTGACTGCCTTTTCTCTGTTCCTGCATTCCTTTGTTCGCTTTAGGTCATTAATTACCGAGACCTGTTCAAGGGCAAGCATTGCTGCCAGGCTTAGCTCACAAAATGGCTTAGGCCAAAATGGCTTCTCTTAGGTCAAGAGAGCCATTCCTGGTTCTCTTTCTCCGGGGACCCCCTAACTTGTCTGCTTACAGGTTTCCAGGGAGGAATCCTCAAGTATTAGGACACTTTACTATAACTTGTCCGCAAAGGGCAGGCAGCCACACAGTAGGACAAAGATTAATTTTCTAAAAGTATTCCTGTGGACGGAGTCTCAGGTCCAAGCTGGCATAAGCCCAGAGGGCACTGGGCTCCAGGGCAGGTGGAGCCCTCCAGCCTCCACACCCTACACCCTGCCACGCCCCTGCCTCCTGCTGTGTGATGTGACCTTGCTGCCAGCTTAACCTCTCTGAGCCAATCTGGGCAGTTGGTACTAGGGTAAAAAAACAGAGGACTCAGAGGCCCATTTGTGAGGATGAAATAAAAGAGCTGATGAGAAGAGCTTTTGTAAATGATTAAGCAGTCAGGTCAGGGGACTGTGGCATCCAGGTACAGGTTCGGGTGTCTTTATCCTGCAGAGAGACAGAAGCCAGGTTAGGAGAAGCGTGCCACTGGGGCAATGCTGGCATCGGGCCACTTGAGGATGAATCAGAGGCCCCAGGCTGGTGGAGGAGGCCAGGTTCTCACCTCGTCCCTTCTTGCTCCCTAGGACTGAGTCTCCCGCCATCCTGAGCAGGCCTGGAATGGGTAATGGTGTGAAGGAAGGCGTGGTGCGTTTGCGTGAGGATGCCGAGCCCATCCTGCCCGCTCATGTGTCTTCAAAGGCAAGTACCCTGGCCCCCCCCATTGGGCATTCTCACCCAGTCCTTCTGTACTCGCACCCTATTACAAATCACACCCTAACACGCTGAGGGCGAGGCCGGGGGGGTGAGGGGGTGATGCAGGCCGCCTCCTATTCCATTTTTATAGCCCCATTTGTGCTGTGGATCCAGCTGCCCTGCCACTTGGCAAGAAGCCAAAACCTCGCCCAAATTTGGCTGGGATGTCGAAGGTGTCCTTGAGCCCCTTTTCTCACTCAGATTTGCCAACGCAGAAGAATTAGCCAAAGGTGGGGTGGGCTGCAGGGGAACTCCTTGCTCCAGGGAGGAGTCTACCCTCAGCTCTGAAATTCATCTCCGATTACGCCCTTCAACTGAAGACAAAAGCCTTATTCCCTCATAAAGAAACTGGATCAGGGACTTCCCTGGTGGCATGGTGGTGAAGACTCCGTGCGCTCCCAAGGCAGGGGACCCAGGTTCAATCCCTGTTCAGGGAACTAGGTCCCACATGCATGCTACAACTAAGGAGCCCATGTGCTGCAACTAAGGAGCCCGTGAGCTGCACCTGCAGGAGCCTACCCGCTGCAACTAAGACCCGGCGTGACCAAATAAATAAATAAGTAGATATTTAAGAAAAAGAAAAAAGAGAAGAAATTGGATCAGCCCTGTGCTTGTTCACCATAGAAGCCAGTAGAAGTTCTCCCAGCTGAACCTAGAACATGGACTAACCCACCTTCACTGCCAGGCTGGCTCAGGCACCCGCAGGCAGTTCTCAAAGTCCATGGGCTTAAAGCCTGAAGCAGCATCATCCTCTGGCCCTCCTGACCTTTCCCCAAATTCCAAGTCTCCCTGTGGAACGCCAGGTGGGCAGGAGGACTGATTCTCGGGGCCACCGTCACCATGCTGGGGGCGGGGGGGGCAAGCCCCAGAGCAGGCACCCATCCCTCACAGTTGAGTGAACTTCGCGGCAGAGTGTGAGGGAGACGTGGCTTTCCCTCCACTGGCCCGATGGATCCCGCCAAGTGGACACGCCCAGCAAAGGCCCCCATGCCTGACGTGCACTGGGACACACACAGCGCCGGTTTTCCTCTGCGCTGGCTGGCACAACCCACGTCAGTCTTGGCCTGCTTGGCCAGCCCAGTGCAGGGAGCTCACTCTGCAAAGTCCCATTTCTTTAGTTAAGGAGCCAGGCATCTTGTGATGTTCACCGCTGGTGTGGATCCCATCTATGGATCACCTGTTTCCTCTCCGTCGGGCTGCCTGCCTCCTTTTTCATTTGCAGGATCTCTCCATATGATGGGTATGGAGACTTTGACCATTCAGTGATGCCTATGCCAACCAAGCTCTTTAAAGAATAAGCCAGCTGTGGTCATTTAAGAGTCAGTTGGGGGGGCTTCCCTGGTGGCACAGTGGTTAAGAATCCGCCTGCCAGCGCAGGCGACACAGGTTTGAGCCCTGGGCCAGGAAGATCTCACATGCCGCAGATCAACTAAGCCTGTGTGCCACAACTGCTGAGCCCACATACCTAGAGCCCGTGCTCTGCAACAAGAGAAGCCACCGCAGTGAGAAGCCTGTGCACTGCAATGAAGAGTAGCCCCTGCTTGCTGCAACGAGAGAAAGCCCATGTGCAGCAACGAAGACCCAACACAGCCAAAAAAATAAAATTTAAAAAAAAAAAAAAGGTCAGTGGGGACTTCCCCGGTGGCGCAGTGGTTAAGGATCCACCTGCCAATGCAGGGGACACGGGTTCGAGCCCTGGTCCGGGAAGATCCCACATGTTCCAGAGCAACTAAGCCCATGCTCCACAACTACTGAGCCCCCGTGCCACAGCTACTGAAGCCTGCGCGCTCTAGGGCCCGTGCTCCGCAACAAGAGAAGCCACCACAGTGAGAAGCACGCACACCACAATGAAAAGTAGCCCCCACTGTCATCAACTAGAGAAAAGCCCGCGCACAGCAGTGAGGACCCAACACAGCCATAAATAAATAAATAAATAAATAAGCTATATGCTGCCCCGATGCCTCTTTAAAAAAAAAAAAAAAAAGTCAGTGGGAGCGTCTGCCGAAGGCAGCAGCAGCCTCCTCCACTAAGCACGTGAAGTGGGCTCACAGCATGTCCCTGAAGCGCCACATTGAGAGCTAGGGTTTAAGGATGTGTGTTCCCCACGTGCAGAGCTGGCTTTGTGCTTGTAGGCACCACAGTTTGCGCAGGAAGTAACCTGGTGAAGGAGATGGAAGGGACACATCGGCTCCACTTCTGGTGCCCACAGAACACATAGACTCCCTGTAGGGCATTCCCTGTGCTCATGGTAGCTCAAGGTCAGCTGTCACCACACTGATTCACAGAGAGGAAACTGAGGCACAGGGCCTCGGAGCTGGTGCCAGGAACACCACTGAGCCTTCTGGCATCAGATGTCTACAACCCTCAAAGCCAATGGGACCAAAGGACGAGAACCTTGCTGTGTGACCCAGAAAAGGCAGGGGTCCCCAGTGACAGGCCTCTGTGAAGCAAGAAGATGGAACCCCCTGGTGAAGCTTGGCCTTAGAAACTGAGTGGGGAAAACGCTGCTGCGGGACTCTGTTCTTTTAGGGAGAGGTCAGCTGGGCTGGTGAAGGGAGCACCGAGCCCAGACTCGGGCCAGGAGTGTGGACAGACCCAGCCCTTCCCCCTGAGCCACCGCTGAGCTGAGCAAACTTGGGGCATAGCCCTGGACTCCACCATGCCCACTGGGACCCAGGCTACCAGTTGTACACCCAAATGCCCCTTCATCCCACCCCTCTCACAGCCTCCCCTGGTCCCATCCTCTGCCATCTCCATCCTGGGTTTCACAGGAGCTGCCTCTTCTCTGGTTCCAGTTAAAATAGCCTGTTTACCTTCCACACTTCTCCATTTCTCTTTAGGCAAAGACCAGCCTCCTTGTCAGGCCTCCACAGTCTGTGGGGTCCAGCCCCACCCACCTTTCGTCTCTTCTCTCTTCCCTGTGCCCGTCCCTTTCCCTGTGTCAGCCACCCTGCCCTCCTTGTGGTCCCCCAGGGCCCCCCACTCCTTCTCACTGGGGCCTCTGAGTGTTGCGTTCCTCCCCCTCTAAGAGTGTCACACACGTGCACACACACACACACGCACACATGCACAAGCCCTGCAGTTAGGTGTACCTCATCCTTCAACCTCGGTTCCTTACCCCTCACCCTGCATTCTCCTGGAGCCCCGAGCCCACTCCTCATAGCCCCTCCCAGATTGGTGATTCTTCACACATTTGTCTGAAGAGTTAGTTCATGTCCTGCTCCCCCCGTGGACTGGCAGCCCCGTGAGGGGAGTGGTGAAGGCTTGTACATGCCCCTGCCTCACTCCATGTGTCTCTAGGCCCCTGAGGGTGCCTGGTCCGAGCAGACTTCACAGATTCCCGGGATCACTGAGCTACCTGCTCCTCACCAGCCTTGTGCGCTGCAGAGTGAGGACATGTGGGGCATGTCCAGAAGAGCACTTCCAGAAAGTTCTGTGGCTGAGTCAGCAGCGGGGATGGAGACTCCAACCCAATGAGCAGGTGGCTTCCTGTGTGACAACTCAGGTCTCCCTGGGCCTCTAGGGAGGGAGGGCTGTTGGAGCCGGGGCTCGGGGAGCCACAGGAAGACTTGGGAGAGCACTGGCTCTGAGGCTGGCCACAGGAGTGCACAGTGCTGGTCAGCCACATCTGTCTCCATCGCCCTTGCCTTGGCTGGATGAAGAGCCACAGATGCCAGCCAGCCCCTGAAGTCCTGATAGAAAGTTGTGGAAAGGAGACACGCTGAACAGTCAGGGTCTGCTTGCCTAATATGCCCCACCCACTCCCCAGACCACCAGGAACCTTTACCCTGAAACACTGCAACGGGAGAATCCCTCACAGGTGGTGGGTGGAACCAAGGCTTGAAAGTAGGACAGGTTGGGGGTGACGCTTATGTTTGGAGTTCGTCCCGTCGTAGGCCGTCTCCGAGAAGTTGGAACCTCACGGGACAGCCCAGCCAGTGCATGACCTCTCACGTGGTTGGTCCCTGTGGCCCAGGAGGTTTTCACTGTGTCCCACCAGGCTTTGTGGCTGCTGGACCCACCATGGCTCAGCCCGTGCCCAGCATGCTCAGGGCCTAGCAGGGCTGTGTCACTCTGGCCACCGTGTGTCTGTCAGCCCTGGACCAGGGGGAGAAGGTAGACCCTCAGGAAACTTTCCTGAGCAGAACAGATGCCTCCTCTCCCTCTCTGATGACAGACTGTGTGTTCGTATGTTTTCTTGCAGAGTGATCACAGGCAAGTTCTTAGCTCCCTCCTGTCAGGGGCCCTGGCTGGCGCTCTTGCCAAAACGGCGGTAGCTCCCCTGGACCGAACCAAAATAATCTTCCAAGGTAAACGCTGCCTGTCCATCTATCCCGTGTCATAGAGAAGCTGCCAAGCAATCCTCCTCCCCCTCCACGGCCCCCCAGACTGCTCTGCAAAGTGGTTTTTAAAACGCCTCTGTAGAATCCACTTAGAAAGTCTGTTAGTGTTTAGGACTGACGTCACAAGGTACCACAAACCAGGCAGCTTAGAACAACAGGAATTTATTCTCCCACTTTCTGGAGGCCAAAAGTCCAAATTCAAGGTGTCTCTAGGATTGGTTCCTGCTGGGGCCCTGAGGGTGGACCTTTCCTTGCCTCTTCCAGCTTCTGGTGGCTCCAGGCATCCTTGGCTTGTGGCCGCTTCCCCCGTCTCTGCCTTCCCCTCTGTGTCTGGGTCCTCTCCTCTTACAAGGACCCATGTCACTGGATTAGGGCCCACCCTCCTCTAGTGTGACTTCAGTTCAATTATATCTGCAGAGATTCTGTTTCCAGTTAAGGTCGTGTTCACAGGTGCGGGGGGTGAGGACATCGCTGGGGAGGACACAGTTCAAGAATCCATATCCCTCCCTTCTTAGGGTTGAGCAGGCACTGGGTCCCCTGAAGATGAGGCCTTTCCATCCTGCAGATGGTGGCCAGTGTCTGAGGGGTGCTGGGAAGGAGGACGGTCACAACCTGGGACCCCCGCCCCTCAGCTGTTTGGGAGGAGAGGACTGCTGGGCCTCAGTTTCCTCATCCATATAACAGGAGCATTGGTATCAACCTCCTCCCTGAGGAGGAGGGGGTGGAGGAGTGAGCTGACATGGGAAAGGCTGGGCATGCAGCTGAGCACACGTACCCTCCCCACCCCCCACACGCAGCTGTGTTGTTCCTGGAACAGATGCTCAGCGCAGTGCCCTACAGGGAGCTTGGGTGTAACTCCAAAGGCAGGTGGTGTGCATACGTCCACACAGATGGGAGCGCAAGGCTATCCTGGGAACACAGCCGACGCTCGGGAAGTGGGGGATCGGGGTGAGCCAGGCAGCCCTGGAGAGCGGGAGAGTGGGCACTAGGGCTGCCTGGGCCAGGCTGTGGAGAAGAGAGGGCAGGCCGCAGATGTCAGACACCCCCGTGGCCTTGTCCTGCAGGAGCCAGAGCCCCTTGGCTGACCCCCGCATGGCTGGTGGCTGGGATGCCTCCCCAAAAGGGGTCTGGCAGAAGTGGGGTCCAGCAGGGGTGGGGACTGCTGAGTGTCAACCCCGGAGGGGTGCATCCTCCCACAGGCCCCTACAGAGATCCCCACTGTCCTGGGGGTCAGGTGGCAGCTGGGCACCCCTTCCTGGGAAGAAGCCGGTGTGCAGAGAGGCCTGGATGTGGGCCGGGGGTGGTAACGAGGCTCCTGGGAGGAGGCTGACTCTGCTGTGGAGGCCCCCACCTCAGCCCTTGTAGGGGTTGTGGGGGAGGCATTCCCAGGGGAGGCTCTCCCCATGCTCAGACCAGACCCCTGCAGAGGGGGTCATGCAGACTGGGGGGAGGGTCCCATCCTTCATATCTCACACTCTCTGTTGTGTTTTGTTTTGTTTTTTTCCAGTGTCCTCAAAAAGATTTTCTGCCAAGGTGAGCCACTAGGTCAAGGAGCCCCTGCTCTACGACCTTCACCTCCACCCTGCTGGGCTGGCAGCGGCAGAGGAGGAGGGTGGTAGAGGTTGGGGAAACGTTTTTCAAGGTGCTTTTTCCCATCGGCTCTCCCGCACCCCCGCCCCAGGCCAGCTCCAGGGCCGCCGGGTGACCAAGGCCTCCCCTGCCAGGCACCAGGGCCAAGGCCACCCATCTGCACCCTGAGCTCTGCCTGGACACAGCCCACCCTGGGAATTGACGGGAGACCCCCCTTATCCTTGGGCTAGCGGTGAGAGGACTTGACAGTCTAAACTCACAGTTGTCATATTTGATTTATTTTTAAACACGGAGCAGGTGTTACCTTCTTAATAAAGGAAAAGAAGAATATTTTAAAAAGCTAGACTACCAGACGCCAACAAAATACCCTCTGTGGGGCTCTGAGCCTGCTTTGCAAGCCTGGTTCCCTCTGGCTCGCTTTCCAGTTCCCAGGGCCGGAGGACTGGGGCTGGGCGTGCGGGGGTCCTAGCGCAGAGCCCAGAGAATGCGGGGGAGGGGGACGATGGCTCCCCCAGGCGCTGGGCTGGGCCATGTAAGGTGGGCAGGGCGGCCCAGCGCTCTGCCAGCAAAGGCACTACTCAGGCAGAGACGGAGGGCACTGCCATTGCCCCTTTCCCCTGCCCTCCCCCCAGGAGGCCTTCCGGCTCCTCTACTTCACCTACCTCAACGAAGGCTTCCTCAGCCTGTGGCGCGGAAACTCGGCCACCATGGTGCGCGTGGTGCCCTACGCCGCCATCCAGTTCAGCGCGCACGAGGAGTACAAGCGCCTGCTGGGCAGCTACTACGGCTTCCGCGGAGAGTGAGCCCTCCCTCCCGCCCCCCCCAAAAAGACCCCTCTCAGCGCGATTACATCACCCTGTTCTCCTGTCTTCCACCTGCTCAGCGTTTCAGAACTTCTCGTTTATCCGGCCTCCCCTCAGAACCTCAGTCCCACGACGGCCACTGATCCTACCCGTGCCCCAGAGCGGGTAGGGAAGGTGCTCGTTGTTCATTCATTCGTACGAGGAGGGGGAAAGGCAAGGCAGCCAGGGGAACTTCAAAATGGCGTCCACCCAGAGACTCTCCCCCGCGCCGCCCGCTTCAACTCGGCTGGCTGCCTTGCAGCCGGTGCCGTTCCTCCATCCCTCCCCGCCCCCAGACCTGTGGGCACCCGGGGCGTTGGCCTCTGACCTCCTCCCCACCCTCTTTCAGAGCCCTGCCCCCTTGGCCCCGCCTCCTCGCTGGTGCACTGGCTGGAACGACGGCCGCTTCGCTGACCTACCCCCTGGACCTGGTCAGGGCGCGGATGGCCGTGACCCCAAAGGAAATGTGAGCCCTACCACGCACGGCGACGTTTTCACCAGCAGCGGGGGCTCTGTGTCTAGTGGGGTTCCCGGGTGGGCGCCCTCCATTGGGCCCCTGGGGTTTGGGTCTGGGCCTCCACATCCAGCTGCAGACAGAGCTGGGCGGAGGCTCTGCTACCTCCCCCTCCCCCGGCACCGCAGGGCGGGCCAGGTGTGCGGCTCCACAGCTGTTACAGAAAGGCCGTAATTGGGTCTCTTAGCTTGGGGATCAGTTTCTGCTTCCGTCCAACCCGAAGTGTTCATGTGGAGGCAGACACAGCCAAGCGCCGAGCACGGCGGAGTGATCCCAGTGGTGAAGGTGGCCATGGCCTTGGGCGTGCAGGGCCCCCCTCGAATGCCAGAGCTTCTGTGCGGTTCTGTCGGTCAGCATCCAGGCCTGTCCCCGCTGACGTGGGAAGAGGCGAGAATTAGTGAATTGAGGCCTCCCCCGCCCCCCGCTCTGTCCTGCAGGTATAGCAACATCTTTCACGTCTTCATCCGCATCTCCCGAGAAGAGGGGCTGAAGACCCTCTACCACGGATT
Organism: Lipotes vexillifer; assembly: GCF_000442215.2. Lineage (NCBI taxonomy): Eukaryota > Metazoa > Chordata > Mammalia > Artiodactyla > Lipotidae > Lipotes > Lipotes vexillifer. The sequence goes on from NW_006788006.1 coordinate 3,754,528, forward strand.
CATTCCCACCGTACTGGGGGTCATTCCCTACGCCGGCCTGAGCTTCTTCACCTACGAGACCCTCAAGAGCCTGCACAGAGGTCAGGAGTGTGGGGCCAGGGCAGCGCCTGCGCGGGTCACACAGGGCTGGAGGCGGGTGGAGGCAGAGGGGCACTAAGACCCCCCTGGGAGGGGAAGGCCGGGGGCCCAGGGTCTGGATCAGGCCAGCCCCGGGGAAGCTGGACTCCTGACCTTTAGTGCCTCATTTTGAGAGCAACCTTGTGAAGTCCAGAGTGTCACCCAGAGGGCTGGAGGCCCCTGGTGTGCGCACAAGCCTATGGGTAAAACCTAGACGGAGGGGAAGTGCCCTCGTGTGTTTTGGTAATTTTGAGAAACTAGAAAAGTACAGAGAACATTGTAACCCCACCCATACTTGCCCCCGCCCGGTTCGATCAGTCATTAACAAACTGCCTTATTTGCTCCAAGATGTTTTTTGTTAAAGAAAGAAAACGGTCCAGGTAAAGCTGAGATCCCTTGTCCAGAACCCTCAGCCCCACTCCCCTGAGCCTCCTTATTAGGGGTGGGGCTCCACCCCTCACCTCCGTTGGAAACCCTTCTATCTGCGGTTTTGTGTAGCGGGAGCAAGCCTTGTGCTGTTTCCTGGTTATGGGAAGCGATTGAGCGGTCAACTCCTGCACTTCCGGGTAGTGCAGCTCTGACCCATCCTTTTAGCAGTGGGGGGGGGGGGGGGGGGTCCCCCGTTGGGGCGCCGTGAGGCCATTTGTGGGTTTTCTGTGATCAGCTGACATCAAGAGCTCCTTTCCTTGTGTGGGTGCGAGACCCTGTGTTTTGGGTTTTACTCTCCACCCTCTGCTCTTCCAGTGACAGCTCTTGCCCTGGCGCCCTGCCCCCTTCTCACCCCTAGCGGTGCTGGCAGGTTCTTTAACGTTTTGCCAATCTGCTGAGTAGGGCATCTCCCTGTTTTTAATTCCTAATTTCCAATTTACAACACATTTTTAAAGAACCCCTGTGATCCCTTGCTGCCCCTTCCTCCCTCCGGCCCACCCGCCCTCACAGCACCCAGGGGAGGGTGCCTGTCAGGCAGGCTGGGCCGTGGAGAGGGTTCCAGACATGAGTGATGTTTTCTTTTTTTCCAGTTTTTTTTTTTTTTTGCGGTACGCGGGCCTCTCACCGTTGTGGCCTCTCCCGTTGCGGAGCACAGGCTCCGGACGCGCAGGCTCAGTGGCCATGGCTCACGGGCCCAGCCGCTCCGCGGCATGTGGGATCTTCCCGGACCGGGGCACGAACCCACGTCCCCTGCATTGGCAGGCGGACGCTCAACCACTGCGCCACCAGGGAAGCCCTTTTTTTTTTTTTTTTTAACATCTTTATTAGAGTATAATTGCTTTACAATGTGTGTTAGTTTCTGCTGTATAACAAAGTGAATCAGCGGTAAGTATACACACATCCCCATATCCCCTCTCTCTTGCGTCTCTCTCCCACCCTCCCTATCCCACCGCTCTAGGTGGACACTGAGCTGATCTCCCTGTGCTATGCGGCTGCTTCCCACTGAGTGATGTTTTTTCTTTACTAGACGAGAAACAAGAGTGACTGGATGTGAGCTTGTTCTTGGTCTTAGGACTTGGTTATATGATTCTTTGTGCTTTTCTGTCTTGTAAAAATCTTTTCTCTCTCAAATTTGATTAAAAACGAGGGACCAGTAGGTGAGGAAGTAGGGAAGCTATGGCCTGGGTGGGAAGGCCCAGGAGAGCCGGTCAGGTCCTGAAATGCAGCTGTGACACTGCCGGCGCATGTGAGCGCGGGGCGCGGGGGTGCACGGGTGGCTGCCAGTGCGCCGTTGGGTGTGCGCCCCTTCCTATCGCCCTCACAGCCCCTCCCCCCTCCCCCCTCCCCCTGCAGAGTACAGTGGCCGCCTGCAGCCCTACCCCTTTGAGCGCATGATCTTCGGGGCCTGCGCGGGCCTCATCGGGCAGTCGGCCTCCTACCCGCTGGACGTGGTGCGGCGGCGCATGCAGACGGCCGGCGTCACGGGCCACCAGCGCACCTCCATCGCGCGCACGATGCACACCATCATGCGGGAGGAGGGCGTGGTACGCGGCCTCTACAAAGGCCTGAGCATGAACTGGCTCAAGGGTCCCATCGCTGTGGGCATCAGCTTCACCACCTTTGACCTCATGCAGATCCTGCTGCGGCACCTGCAGAGCTAGGGGCCAGTGGGGTCGGCTGCTCTCGAGCTTCAGTTCGCGATGGACCGCTGACCCCTTCTGTTTCTGAGCCCAGCGAGCAAGGGTGTGCCGGGTTGCACCCAGGAGGTGCGCGGGTGCGCCTTGTGGAACAAGCTGGGGGGCCTGGGCTCAGTGCGCACAGGTCTGAGGGGAAAGCCAGTGGCCCTCGAAGTGCATTGTTGGGGCCGGGGGGTCGGAGCTCCCGTGCTCTCCTCTTCCCGCCTCAGCAGGGTCGGGGCTGCCCCGGGAGGTATTACCATGAATGCCCTGAGTGACGAGGGGCCAGCACTGCTTCCTGGTGCGCTCTGTGTCCTTGGACAGGCCCCTGGTTCTAGTGACCTGGTCCCCCCTGGGCTCAGAGCCAGACCCCGCCTGCCCCTTGTTGTTCCGAGTCTATGTCTGTGGCGGGGGCAGCCCCAGAGAGTGTGGGGCTGCGGCCTGGCCTCCTGCCCTGTCCCCATGAGACCAGCCTCCTGCTCAGCTGGTGGCTACAAATGCAGCCTCTCGCCCCGCCCTGCCTGACCCGCCTTTCCTGCCTTCACCACTTCTGGGGTAACACGACTCCTTGTCTGTCCCAGCGTCTACAGCTTGGGCACAGCCTTCTCCTAAGAGTGTTATGCCGATCCCAGACTCTATCCCGGGCCCCTGGGATTGGGTCTTCCCCTCTGTTGTGCCCCCCCACGCCCCAGTTTGTAATGTTCTCAGGAGGGTCACACCTCCTCCGGGCAACAGGGTTTGAGGAATTGCCATGGGTTTGGGTCTGAGCCCCAGCCTGAAGCATCTGCCTGGGTTGCCAGGAAGCTCTCATCCCCCACTGGCTGCACTAATAGAGGCTGGGCCTCAGGCCCTGGCCTTCTGCCCATAGGCATGGGGGCTCTTGGGGGGGACCCATGGCATCTGGCACATCCCTGGCTCCCCACCTGAGCAGTTATTTGGCTGGGACATGGGGCAATTTAAGGCCCGTGGGTTTGTCTGATTTCCTGTGAACGGAGTACATGGAGGCAGCTGGCCACCTTGATTCTCCCAAAGTGAGAGCCCGAGACAGCATCTAGCCTGGGGGCAGGAAGCTTGGAAGAGTCAGGGTACCCCAGAGATATGGTCTCACAGAGGAGGCCCCCTAGGGCCCACCGGGAATCACAGGGACTTGGAAACACCTGTTTCCTAGTGACATTTGGAGTTTGATTTTTTTTGGTTTGGTTTTGCAATTTGGCTGGCCCTGGGTCTAGACACAGTAAACCCTGACCAGTCCAATCTGGTTCCAGGACCAGGACCACCAGAGGGTCGGTTTTCACAGTGGGCTCAGTAGCCATGATGTGTGAAAGGGTCTGAGAGGGTATCTTTGTTGCCACACATGCATTTCCAGTTGTGATTTTCATTTCCTCCCTTCATTCTGTCCTGTTTCTGTTTTTCTTGCCTTAGTCCCGTGGGTGTGAAGACCCCTCTTTCTGTCCTTCCTGCATGTTTCCACCAGCCAGCCCCAGTCTTGTCCCCAGACTCTCATTCCCGGGGGCCCAAGCAGCCTGTGATGGCTGCCCTGTTGGGTAAGCATCCGACCCACCTTCCCTCCCAGCCTTGCCCAGTGCTCAGGAGAGGCAGGGGCGTCCCTCACAGGGAGACAGGATGGGAACGTGAGGGCCCCCAGGCAAGAACAGCAGGGACTGGCGGTCCACCCCAGGCTGGTGAGACCAGATAGGTGGTTAGACAGCACCCTCTTCTGAGCTGCAGGCTGGGCAGGAGCAGGGAGGGTCCCCCAGGGTTGCCAGCCCCAGTGTGCCTCCCCAAGGTGGCTCCCAGCCAAGCGAGCCTCGGCAGCACCGCCCCCGAGCCCCCGAGCCCTGCACACAGTCGGACCTGCACCCTCGGCAGTCACCCCTCTCACTGATTGCCTGGCCTGATTTGGAGTTACATTTTGATGCCATGAAGACACTTTGTTTATATATAATGTTTATATATTTTAAAGATTTGTGACAAGAGAGTATATTTAATAAAAATTAAAATGACTTTTTCTCCTGCCCATGTCTCTTCTTCGGCTCTGGGCCTCACCCCCCACGAACCAAAAACAGGGTTGAAGTTATTTCGACAGATTTTTTTTTTAATTTACTTATTTATTTATTTTTGGCTGTGTTGGGTCTTCGTTGCTTCGCGTGGGCTTTCCCTAGTTGCAGCAAGCGGGGGCTACTCTTCGTTGCGGTGCGTGGGCTCTAGGCGTGTGGGCTTCAGTAGTTGCAGCACGCAGGCTCAGTAGTTGCGCACAGGCTTAGTTGCTCCGCGGCATGTGGGATCTTCCCGGACCAGGGCTCAAACCCGTGTCCCCTGTGTTGGCAGGCAGATTCTTAACCACTGCACCACCAGGGAAGCCCCATCGACAGATTTTTGAATAAACTTTTTTTTTTTTAATGTAATTGCTGTTTGGACTGTTAAATGATTGGCTAGAAAATGCAAACTGCACAAAGAGTTTACCATGAAAAGTAGGTCTACCTCCCAGTTCCCTTTGCAGGGATGTCTCCCATTACGTTTCTCGTGTCTCCTTCCAGAGAGATCCTGTGCACACACACTTGTCCCTTTGGGGACGTCAGTCGGGATGGACCGTGTGGTACTCAGGAAGCACTGGGTGGGGCACAGCTCAACTGGCAGCTGATGAGAACTCCATGTGCCAGTGTCTTTAGCTCTTTCTTCTTTGGCCATTTGGATTCCCCAGGAGTCTTCAGTCTCATGCCTGGAAGATTCTGTAATCTGCACACAGGGTAAGGGATGGTGGCTCTCTCCATTTAGCTTTATGTGTAGTCACTTAACCCCATTTGCCACCACACCCCCTACCAAGCCTGGCTTCCCTCCTTCTGGCTGCCCAGTGGTACTGTGGGAGGGACACAGGTACCTGAACTTCCCAAACAGCTTCCACACCAGAGGCCTCCATGTTCCACTGCCATCTTCAGCCCAGCCCAGTGGGACCTGGTGCACTCAGTGCCTATGGAAGGTTCTACAGGTAAATCTGGCTGGGCTTTGGGTTTACCATCCATGGACCAGGCAGTCAATTGTGGCTCCTCTCTTAATTCCCACCTTTGGAATGTTCTGTAGCCTCTATACTTTTACTAGTGTTTTGAGTAGGATCAACACGAGACGATGCATTTAGTTCGCCTTAAGCCTTGTGTTTAACACACTTTTCGTTTTTATCCATGCAACAGAAGCACAGAGTTTCAAAAGTCAAACACCCATCTAGGGGCCAGGACAACAGCATTCCCAGCTCCCCCGCCCCACATGTCAGCACTTTGTTCGGGTGTCTGGTTATAACCTCACTTCCCTAAGTGAAATCATGCTCCCTGTTGCTTGTTCTTGTACAAGATATGTAGCAAATCAGTGGGTCAGCTGGGCTTGGGAGGAGAGGTTGGTGAGGGCGCTTATCCCCTCAGGTGACACACAAGGTGAGGGAACCCGCAGCAAAGCGCAAGGCCCCGAGGTGGGTCACGCTCACCGCGTTGGCTGGGCAGCTATGCTGGGTCCCACACCATCACTTAGGCCCTTGGCTTCCACCCTGGTGAGGGAAATGGCTTTGCTTTGTCTTCTTTAGTCTTTTTTTTTTTAAATATTTATTTATTAATTTATTTATTTGGCTGCCTCGGGTCTTAGTTGCAGCACACTGTATCTTGTTGAGGCATGCAGGATCTTTCGTTGCAGCACGCGGGCTCTTCGTTGCGGTGCGTGGGCTTCTCTCTAGTTGTGGCCTGCAGGCTCCAGGGCACGTGCGCTCTGTTGTTTGCAGCACGCCAGCTCTCTAGTTGAGGCGCGTGAGCTGAGTAGTTGTGGCGTGCAGATTTAGTTGCCCCGCAGCATGCGGGATCTTAGTTCCCCGACCAGGGATCGAACCCACGTCCCCTGCATTGGTAGGCTTATTCTTTACCACTGGACCACCAGGTTAGTCCCACCTTGTCTTTTTTATTCTTAATGTACATTTTACATATGCTAAAAGATTACATAGCTTACATTGTGAAAAAAACAAGACGGGCTCAAAATGGAGTCACTTACGCTAAGACTTATGTCACCAAACCGAGACTTAATTACAGTTTCAGCTCGTCCAGAAATGGACTCTGAAACCAGTCAATCAGAAATCACCTGATCAGCACAAGTGAGATGATCTACCTGATAGACAGGTGCCATCCCCTAAAGGAAAGGGACCTTGCCACAAGTCCACTTTTCGCTAATATAACTTCCTTGTTCCCACTCCCTTCTGCCTTACAACTTCTGCCTTACTCCCTTCTGCCTCAGAACTCCTTTCTATCTGCTGGATTGGATGCAGCCCGATTCATGAATTGTTATATAAAGCCAATAAGATTTTTAAAATGTACTCAGTTGGATTTTAACAACACGTACATTAGAATACACACGTGCACGCACACAGGTTTCCCACTGCGTGGCCACAGCTACAGGAAAATGCCAGTTGGTGATGGACCCTTGTCCTCCTTCTCCTGGGTCACTACGGCCTCAACAATGTGCCCATTTGCTGTGTGTGACCTTGATAAGAAGGCAGTCCCCCTGTACTTGTGGAAGAGGGCAGTATCCCCCATGGCCCCCTGCCCAGTACCATGGGCTCACCCACCTCCCTCTCCCCCCATTTCTCTCACTTCTCACCCTTGGTCCATTTCTTCTCACCCCCTTTCATTCTCTCTTCGTTTCTTCCTCCCAGGCCTTTGCTATGCTGTCCCTCCATTATTCCCTTCTTTGAGCACTGAAGCCCCGGACTCCTCACCCAGCCTGCACCACTTAACCTGACAGCATGCAGAAAGCCGCCTCCCAAACCGTCTGGATCCTTTTTGTAAAAAGCGGCTTGCTCGGGCTTCCCTGGTGGTGCAGTGATTAAGAATCCACCTGCCAATGCAGGGGACACCGGTTCGAGCCCTGGTCCCGGAAGATCCCACATGCCGCAGAGCAACTAAGTCCATGCGACACAACTACTGAGCCTGCACTCTAGAGCCCGTGAGCCACAACTACTGAGCCCACGTGCCACAACTACTGAAGCCCGCGTGCCTAGAGCCCATGCGCTGCAACAAGAGAAGCCACCACAATGAGAAGCCCACACACCACAACCAAGAGTAGCCCCCTCTCGCCACAACTAGAGAAAGCCCGTGCACAGTAACAAAGAACCAAAGCAGCCAAAAATAAATAAATTAAATGAATTTTTTAAAAAATCGGCTTGCTCCTTTATTTGTTCAGAAGAGTGCCCCCTCCCACCCCCACGCCCACCCCCACTGCAGTCAAACTGGGCACGTGCAATCTGGGAACAACGGCTGGCCGTGGGACCCTCTGCCGCTGGGCCTGGGGAATCAGTTTCTAGGCAGAAGCTCAAGGTCCAAGGCGTGGCCACGGCTCAGGCATGCAGTGAAGGGGACTGGCACAGCGGACGCATCTGGGACTCCCACGACCACAGTGCACCTGGGGACACTGAGGGGGTGGCCCGCGCCCCGCTGGCCCACGACCAGACCTTGGGGCTGCAGGAGTGTCTGTAGGTGGGCTAGGAGCCAGCCAGATGCTGGTGGAAGTACAGGCCGAAGAGGCTGGAGAGCAGTTGGCAGGTGGCAATCCACCAGATGAGGAAGGCGAGGACGCCGCGGAGGAAGAGTGGTGTGAGCAGGCTGCCCAGGACCCCGGCGATCAGGGCCACGGTCTGCCGGGCCTCGTCCTCCTCGGGGCCGACCGGGCCATCGAGGGCTGAGGACGGGGTGGGGGACAGCGTGGGGACGGGACCCAGGCCCCAGGAGTAGCCGCCTGCGAGAGAAACAGGGTGGAGGGAGGGATGCGTGGAGGCGCAGGCGGAGTTGGCCTCCAGGACCCCACCCATGCTGACACTCACCCGCCCCGCCCCAGGCTCTGCCTCCTTCCACCACCTCGGCTACCCCAGGCTCTGCCCGCACCTCATCTTCGGGCCCCACCCCAGGCTCCGCCTCTGACCTCGCCCCATCTCAGGGCCCTCCAGTCTCCGCCCCGCCCCCTCTATAGCCAGGCCCC
>NW_006788006.1:3762862-3784686 GCF_000442215.2 Lipotes vexillifer
AATCTCCGGCCCTCCCCTCCCCTCCCCTCCCCCACCCAACTACAACTCCAGACCCTTGCTCGAGGCTCAGCCCCGGCCCGCTCCAACTCCAGACCCCGCCCCCGCCGTGGCCCAGGCGGGTTCTCACCCAGCGTCTTGAGCAGCAGCGTGCAGTTGAGTGTGAGGATGAGCGGAGTCAGGTACTGCAGGCTCACAACTGTCACGTAGCAGTACACCCGCACCACCTGGTGGACAGGTAGCAGTGGCTGCAGCAGGGGACCTTTGGGCTCCGGGTAACCCCGCGCCTGAGGGACATGGAACCCCGCCCTGAGGCCCAGGTTCCCTCCCCGCCCGCGCCGGTACCCGCCGTTGGATCTCTCGGGCCTCGATGCGGCCGGCCTCCCGCCGCAGCTGCTCCACTCGAGCCTTGGCCAGGCACAGGTAGGCCTGCAGGTGGGGCCTGGTCACCGCCAGCCGCAGCAGGCACAGTGCCACCAGCATCCAGAGACGCAGCGAGTCGAAGGCCGAGTCGGACAGCCTGCGCCGAGAGGGGCGAGGGGGCTAGTGAGGCTGCCCTCTGCCCCAGGATCCTCCCCCAGGACGCACTCCTCCCTTAGACTCAGAGTCTGGAGTAGCCAGAGGGGGCCCCAGCTGCCCTGCCTCCCACTTCCATACGCACAGAGAAAAGGACGTGCTCCCAAAGGGAGCCTGGTGCAGGAAGTCCCGTGCCACGGGCTTGGTCCAGAGCCACAGGACAAACAGGGGGGACAGGAAGCTGGTGTGCAGAAGGAACCTGGGGGCAAGGGCGCAGAGCAGGTAGGCTTGGGCACCCACCATCCCCACCGGCCCCTTCCCTAGGCGCCCTAACGCTCCATCCACCCGGTCCCCCACGTAACTGCAGCATGGGCCGGTCTTCCGACATGGTCAGTGCATCATGGTGGGTCTGGGCCAGCCGCAGGCCTGGGAAGGTGAGGAAGGCACCCAGCATGGAGCCCACTGCCGCCAGCCCCACGCGGATGGCCAGCTTGACCAAAGGAAGACTGGGAAAAAGAGAATGGTCAGGGCCCCGCGGCAGGTCAGCACCCTGCCTGCAGGTTGCAGCATGCCGCTGTTCCCCCTCCCTTCCCAGGACTCACGCCCAGTCCCAGCCCTGTGTCTTCAGAAGCGGCTCCAAGTTCTGGGTCATACTGGCCAGGCCTGGGGAAGACAAAGAGAGGGTGGTGTCCAAAATAGACCCCTGGGGCCTCAGACCCTACTCTGCCCCCCTCCCAGACATCCTTTTGTTCCCCAGGTAGGAACACACTAGTGGCAGCCAGGCCCTGTGACAATCATGAGGACAATTTTGTTCTCCAGTTATGTGAAGCTCAGGAGAATGTGCTAGACAGACACCCTTGACTGGACTGAGGGACATGGGGGCGGAGGGCACTGAGTCTGAGCTTCCCCAAGGCTGGAGGGTCATGAAGGGCTCCACAGGAGGAAATCAAAGTCCTGGAAAGAATTCTCAGTTCAGGCCCCCACATTTTCCACGGAGTAAAAGCAAATAATGTGAGCTCACAACCAAAATCACCAAACACACAAGACAATAAATTACCATAAAGGTGAGTCAGGAGAAAAAAAACAAAGGACAAGTTTAGACCCCAAGGCTTCTGTGTGAAATGTCTGAGGAAAATAAAAGTTGGAATTGCAGAACAGGTGACATGAGACTACCTCAGAGGACTAGGTGGATTTGCAAAGGAATCAGTTAAGCTCTTCCAAAAGGAAAATATAATTATTGAAGTGATAAGTTGTTAAACAGCATCTTAGAAGGAGCCAAAGGAGGAAATGATGAATTGGATCTGAAGAAATCATTCAGATTCCGACTCAGAAAGACAGGAAGGTGGGAAATGTGATGGAAGATTAAGAGATAAGGAGGACAAAAAAAAGAGAGATAAGGAGGACAGAATAGAAAGTTCAATATAAGTCAAGTCTGGACCCCAAAGGGAGAGAAGAGAGAGAATGAAGGAGAAGAGATATTGAAAGGTAATTATTGAGAAGTCTGCAGAATGGATGATACATACAAAGTATATAAAACCAGATAAATACAAAGAAATCCATACCTAGACACTGTGGCAAAACTGCAGAATACCAAAAACAAAGAGCTCACAAAGCAGTCAGAAGTTATGACAGATCACCTAAAAGGAAGGACAATTAAGCTGGCAGCCACTGTCAACAGCACAAAAGAAAAGGAACAAATAGAAAGTGAAAATGTAAGATGGTAGAGACAAGGCCAAATATGTCAGAAATCACAATAAATGTAAGTGGGTTAAACTTTGAAGTTAAATGATACAGACTATCAGACTTGATGGAAAATATCCAGATAGGGAATTCCCTGGCAGTCCAGTGGTTAGGACTCTGAGCTTTCACTGCTGAGGGTGCAGGTTCAATCCCTGGTCATGGAACCAAGATCCCGCAAGCCATGCAGCATGGCCAAATTAAAAAATAAAGAAAGAAAGAAAATATCTATATCTACATATTTATTATTATTTTTTTTAAAGTAGACATACCTCAACGAGGTCACTGGAAGGTTGAAAGTAAAGGGATATCAAAAAGATATAACAAATACTAATCAAAAGAAAGGTAGTATTGTATATTTGAAAGTTGCTAAGCAAGTAGATCTTAAAAGTTCTCATCACAAGAAAAGAAAATTGTAACTATGTGCGGTGATGGATTTTAACTAGACTTATTGTGGTGCTCATTTTGCAGTATATACAAACATTGAATCATTATGTTGTACACCTGAAACTAATATAATATGTCAAGTATATATCAATTTAAAAAGAAAAGAAGGGGGCTTCCCTGGTGGCGCAGTGGTTGAGCGTCCGCCTGCCGATGCAGGGGACACGGGTTCGTGCCCCGGTCCGGGAGGGTCCCACATGCCGCGGAGCGGCCGGGCCCATGAGCCATGGCCGCTGAGCCTGCGCGTCCGGAGCCTGTGCTCCGCAACGGGAGAGGCCACAACAGTGAGAGGCCCGCGTACCACAAATAATAATAATAATAATAAAAGAAGGAAAGAAGGAAGGGAGGGAGGGAGGGAGGGAGGGAGGGAGGAAGAAAGCTGGAAAGGCTATATTAATACCAGACAAACTAGACTAAGATGGAAGTATTATTAGAATCAAAATGGGTCCATACATCATGAAAAAAATGGCTGATTTGCCAGAAAGACGTAGCAATTTTAAACTTGTTAACACCTTGTCAATTAGCCTCAAAATGCGTAAAGAAAACACTGACAGCAATAACCCAGAGGCTTAAACCCCGGGCCCCAGACTGCAGCATAAACCCCAGGCCCCAGACTGCACATACCTGGCTCCAGGCCCAGCTCAAGGGTCTCCTCCGGCACCACCTGCACCAACATGGCCAGGAGGAGGAAGAGGAAGGCGAAGGTGAGGCAGACTGAGCGCTCGCCCCCCTCCTCTGCACTGAAGTACAGCCGGGTCACGGTCAGGAACACCTTGCTGGGGGCAGGGCTAAGGAGGCCTCCAGTGCCTGTAGTGACCCCTCCCCCATCCACCAACCCCAACCAGTGACCCCCCAACTCCAGAGCACTAACATGGAAGTTCAGGCTTGGAGTCCTGGGGAGCAGAGGAGTGAGCTGCCGGGCAAGCCTAGGACACGAGGCTCACTGCTGTTCAGGCCTGTGTCATCAGTGAGCGGGCGGTCCTGAGCCAGGCCTCCAGCTTGGCCTCATCACACTGCCTGTGGTCAGTTAGAAATGGCCAACTCTGTCTCTGTCTGTCTGTCAGGAGGTCAAGTCTCCCTGACTCACTCAGCCTCCTGGCTGAATTCACAGCTCCTGAGTTTCCCGTTCCTCTGAGAGGCTAAAAGAGATACCAGTCTCTATCTCCAATCTGCCCTTCTTTGCAAGCCCATTCCACAAGGACATTGTCTCCGACTTGGGTCCTCAGTTTTGCCTCTGCTCTCTATGCAGCTTCCTTAAAAAATTACAGAAGGGACGTCTCTTTGCCAGCCCCTGCATCTGTTCTGGACTGCTGAGTTGCTTTGACCCAGAGAATGGACAGGGGTTGGGTGGGCCGACTTCAGGCAAAGCCTCAGGAGGCCTGCAGTGCCCCCTTTTCCTTCCTGACCGCTGTGGTGAGGAAGCTTGCTCTAGACCGCTGAAAGGCAAGCCCACTGGGAGCAGATATGAGGCAACCCAGCTGAGCCCCAGCCCAGGCAAACATAAAATAGTGACTGCTTTACACCACTGAGTTTCTGGGGTGACAAGGAGCCTGGGGTCCAGCTTCCACATGCCTCCACCTTCCCCACTTGGGGAGCTAAGGGGAAGGATACATAGAGAAGGCGATGGTGAGCAGGCACCAGAACACAGCGATGTTGGTCTCCTTGGCCGGGCCCAGCACATAGTAGTAGGCCTCTGTGAAGAGGTACACGCCACCCGAGTACACCGCAAAGTCCACAAACCACTGGTACTCCAGGAACAAGCACAGGACTGCGGGGAGGAGGCACCTGAGTTCCCAGCTTAGCCCGCCCAAGATGCTCCCCCCACCAACCCCACCGGGGTGTGAGCCAAGGGCCAGGGGAGTTGGGGACCCAGCTGTTACCGAGGGCATCAACGGCTGTGAGGGGACAGGTCTCCAGCTGGAAAGGGGTGTCACGGGGCACGGATAACGGCTTCTCCTCACTATAGCCATTGGCCCACCTGGGAGGAGGGGGGAATGTGTCAGAACAGCATCCTCCATCCTCCCCTCCCCTGGCAGTCCACCCCACCCCAGCCTGAGAGGCTCTACCATGTCACCCTCAGAGCACAGGAGGCCTAGGAGGTACCTTCTCCCCCAGCCTGGGTGTCCTCGGAATGCCAGGGTGGTGGCCACCACCCACCCATAGGGCTGGCCCACAGCAAAGTTCCAAAAAGCATTAGACGCCAACTGGAGGCAACCAGTGAATGACAGTGACCATCTCCTCAGCCTGGGGTGTCCCCAATTCTCCTGTGCCCAGAGCAGTGCCTGGAAGTGGGCAGGTAAGGCCCTGTGCCCTCATGGCCTCCCCTGGAAGGGAGCCACTTACCTAAGGCTGGGGGTTCACTCACCGCTCCTTCCTGCCTCTGGGCCTCTGCTTCCCCGCCAGGGCCCGAAGCTCTTCCTCGGAAGGGTGCTTGTATCGGAAGAGACTAAGGGCAGAGACAGGCAGTCAGGAAAGGAACTGCCATGTGAATTGCCCTAGAGAGTTCACAATTTCCACCAGATTCTCAGAAAGGGTCTGAAACCCAAACCGGGACAAAAAGAGTTTCGGGAAACAGATCTACAGCTAGAGTAGGGATGAAGACGAGCAGGAGTGGGGGAAGCAGCTGCTCTTCTGAGTATTTAGATGGTCGCAGCGATGTGTACAATCTGTCAAAATTGATCCAACTGTGTACTTCAAATATTTGCAGATTATTGTACGTCAATTACATCTCAACAAAGTTGTTTGTTTGTTTGCTTTAAACAAAACAAAACAAAAAAACCCCACCTTTCAGGGCTTGAGGCGGGGCTAAGGGAAAAACCAGGGAGGGCGGGGCCTTAGGGGCTCCGCCCACCGCACGGGGAGCGGGTGTGGCTCACCTGCCATTGCAGAGCAACCAGCGCGCGAAGGAGCAGTGTGGTGCAAGCCTATGCATGAGGGTGGCGGTGAGCAACGTCACCACCAGCTGCACTCCAAGGACAGCCTGGGGGGAGGAAACACGAAGGGCAGTGCCAGCCAGAGGATCACAAGCTCACGCCTCGGAAGCCCGGCTATTTATAGAGACTCTGGGGCCAGGTTGTGGAGGCAGGGCCACCCCGGCTCAAGCTGCTTCCTGGGGAGAGGTCCTGGGGTGGGCTCAGACCCAACCCTGGGAGCCCCAGCAAAACGCACGTCCCTCCCCACCACGTGGCTGGGGTGTGGGGCGGCGGAGAGCACGTGCTGGAGCAGACACTGGGGCTCGCTTTCCTCCTTGTGCTAAGGATTTAAGGATTTAAATCTCCCCAAGCCTCAGTTTTCCTCATCTGAAAATGGGGTGCTTCCTATTTTGTTTCGTGTACTCTCACGACCACCTTCTGGACCTACAACGAGCCGGCACACCCAGTGGAAGCGCTCTTCTCCTACGGTCCCACGGACGCAGCTTTTGTACCTGTGTCTCAGGTGAGCTTGTAGTTTCAACGTTCACCCAAGGTGGCTCTGTCCCCCAAGTCTTTCCCATCTTAAATTATCCCTGATAATTGAAGTCACCCTCTCTCCCTCTCCCTCCCTTTGTAATCAACCAAGGAGGAAAGCAATCTATTTCTGGCCCACTACCTGTTTCAGGATAAAGACTTACACGTTTGAGTGGGATGACTTTTTTTAATTAGGAATTTTCTTACCAAGTTCTACTAACAAACTTTTAAACAACAATTCATAACACATTTTCATATACTTATTTTAAAACGTTTTAGAAAAAATGTTTTTGGTAATCAGTCTGAAGCTGGATTTTCCTGCTTGAATGCACTAAATACCAATTTGCTTTTGTAATTATGTAAAATTAAGTGCTCAGGAGGGCTGTCTGCTAGTATTATGGTATTAACAACTAAAATGAAATAAAGATTACATTAATATTAAAACTAATTGTTAAATTTATCCTTTAATCAGGCAAAAATAAGCTAAATTTAATAGGGAAAGCTCTAATGTGATGGCTATCGGGCCTAGCACTGTAATTCAGAATGACTGCTGAGAAATCCATCATTAAAATAAAAGACTAATAGGATATTTTCTTTATGCTGTGACTTGTAAACTGAGACCAGGAACGTTTTTTCAGTAATGAGGTGGGGCGTCATCTTTCTGGTCTCACTGCTCACCCTCCCCCCACCCAAGTGCAGACTGGCTAGCAGGCATTAATAACCCAGAGCACAGCTGGGCCCCTCAAAGCGGCCCCGCCCTTCCTCCCAGGACCCCTCCTCCACTCCTCCCTGGAAAGCCAGCACCTCCCAGCAGCTGCTCCCCAGTCTCCCTGGCTCTCCAGACACCTCTCCCTTGTGACCCATCATCCCCTGGCAGAACCTCTCCGCCGAGCTCGCAGACCATGCCTCCTCCAGGCCCTTCCCTGGAGGCCCCAGCACCCACCCATCACTCCCGTGGGCAAGGCTTTCGGCTCCTCCAGGCGGCCCAGGCCCTTCCCAGTCTCATAGTAAACGTCCAACTCCGCTCCTCAGCCCGCAAGGCCAGGGGGACCCAGCTCAGGACCAACCCGCCTCACTGCCCGGCTCTCTCCCCCGCCATCCTCTGCGCCCAACCATTCGGGTCTCAGAGACCCTCCCAGACCCCCGGGCTCTCCATCGCTGACCCCATTACCCTCGGACACCTCCCAGGGAGGAGACCCATGGTTCAAACTACGATCCCAGCACTTTGGAGAGGAAGGACGTTGGAAAGGAAGGATGAGGAAGGAAGAGAAGGGAAGGAGGGAAGACATGCGTCCCTCCACCTAAGGCTCCCGAGGTCTGTCCAGGGATGTTTCTCACCGCCCGCCCCCAGCAGCCTCCAGTCTTAGGGTCCACGCTCTGCAGATCTCCAAAGATCTCTGAAGCATCCCATCAGCCCATGTCCCTCCTCTGCTCAAAGCTCTTCCCTGGATCTGTGATCCCAGAATCCTGCTAAGTAACATCAATGCGACTTTCCTCCATCCCGTTTCCGAGAGCCCTTCCCCTCACCTCCCACAACATCCCGCACCCTGGAACGACATCCACTTTCATCCGCCCCTTCCATCAATGCTCTTACTTCAGACCCACATCCAGCGCCCCTCCTCGGGGTCACCCCCCACCCCAGGCAAGGTCAGGCCGCCTTCCTGGCCCCTCCATCCTGTCTCTCCCTCTGTCCAGTCCTAGGGGCTGGGGGGGTCTCCGCCCTCGCCCAGCACCAGCCTGACCCACAGGGGCCAGGCTAAGCTTGAAGGATAAATTCAATGGGTTGGACCCAGAACTACGTGAGATCTGAGGGTTCCAACTGTGCTGTCTCCAATTCTGGGACCCTCCCACGCCCTGAGCCCACCCAGATCCCCTCCGCATGGCCCCCTCCTCTCAGGATTCTCCCTGGTACTTCGGCACACCCCCCACCCGTAGGGAGCCCCGATGGACCCTGTCGGCGTGGCCCCCACGCTCCCGCAGGACACCATCCCCAGAGTGGGCCCCGGGGGACCCCAGATCTCCCTCACGGGGCTCCGAAGGTGTTCAGATCCCCAGTACCCTCCACGGGAAGACACCCTCAGCAGGACCCCAGGCCCCTAGAGGGCCCCCCAGGGACTTGTCAGAAGCCCAGAACACTCCAGGCCTTCCAGTTCCCTTGTACAACCCCCGACCCCCTCATAGGTCCCGCAGTGAGACCCTGACCCCAGATAGGGAAACACGGCCCTCAGCGCGATCCCAAATCCCTCAGAGACCTCGGTGCCCACAAAGGGATCCCGGTCTCCTCGGTGTCTCCCTGGACCCCCCCTCGGCGGAACCCCTAGCCCCTCAGGGCCCCCCACGCTAAGAGTTGCCGGCTTACCATGTTGCCTGCTGGAGCGCTGTGCCGGGACCCATGGGCCTGGAGCTCGGAGCCCAGCTCGGAACTAGACCAATCAAAATCCGACTTTGGTCTGACAAGCAGCCCACCCAACCAATCGTCAGGCTTGGAGCCGGGCTTGGGGGGGAAATCAGGAGGACAAGGAGTCTCTCTCATTGCATGCCGGAAGTTGTAGTTCAAAGTTGCTCAACGAGCTACGACCGGGGTCTCTGAGACTGTCTCCTCACCTGCACGTATTTCGCACGTTTGAGTGTAATACACTTATTCATCCAATCACTGTCTCCCGCTGGGATTTCTGAGCGTGGAGCTCCCCTGATCAAGGATATTTGGTGGGGGCTTCCCTGGGGGCTTCCCTGGTGGCGCAGTGGTTGAGAGTCCGCCTGCCGATGCGGGGGACAGGGGTTCGTGCCCCAGTCCGGGAGGATCCCACATGCCGCGGAGCGGCTGGGCCCGTGGGCCATGGCCGCTGAGCCTGCGCGTCCGGAGCCTGTGCTCCGCAACGGGAGAGGCCACAACAGTGAGAGGCCGCGTATTTAAAAGTTTTAGTGCCAATTAAAATGTTTTTATTTAGCATTTCATTAGGAAATTTTTTATGCCAATAAAGTTGATTTTACCTTATAATACTGAATTAGTTATCTACTGCTACGTAACAAATTACCCCAAATCATAGTGATTGAAAACAAAAACATCGGGCTTCCCTTGTGACGCAGTGGTTAAGAATCCGCCTGCATACATGGGTTCGAGCCCTGGTCCAGGAAGATCCCACAAGCGGCGGAGCAACTGAGATCGAGCACCACAGCTATTGAGCCTGCGCTCTAGAGTCCCCGAGCCACAACTACTGAAGCCCGCGGGCCTAGAGCCCGTGGTCCACAAGAGAAGACACCGCAATGAGAAGCCCGCGCACTGCAACAAAGAGTAGTTCCCGCTCGCCACAGCTAGAGAAAGCCCACGCGCAGCAAGGAAGACCCAAGGCAGCCAAAAATAAATAAATAAAAAATAAATTTAAAAAGAACATTCGGTGGCCCTCCATGACTAGATTCCAGTTGCTCAAACTGAATTCAGACCCCTCTGCCTGACTTCAATCTGCCGCCAACACTATTGTATGCGCTATAATACAGCTAGCCACAGGCCATGCTTTCTTTTTTTTTTTTTTTTTTTTTTGCGATATGTGGGCCTCTCACTGTCGTGGCCTCTCCCGTTGCCGGACGCGCAAGCTCAGCGGCCATGGCTCACGGGCCCAGCCGCTCCGCGGCACGTGGGATCCTCCCAGACCGGGGCACGAACCCGCATCCCGCGCATCGGCAGGCGGACTCTCAACCATTGCACCACCAGGGAGGCCCCATGCTTTCTTATATCTCCAGGCCTCTGTAAATGCCATCTTCCATCTTGGGGTGCCTCCTTCCTCCCCCGCTCCCCCCTTTTTTGTCACCTGGCAAAAGCCTTATTTATCTCTATCAGCCAGAACCCTGGTTGCAAGCCAAAAAAAAAAAGTCCAACTTAAATGGGCTCCAGCAAAAAAGGGAAAAATTTAGCTAACGTAACAGAAAACTCCAAAAGCATTGTCATCTTCAGGCGTGGCTAGATCAAGGACTAAATGTCAGCCTCAGGAATCTGATGTTTTCTGTTTCAAGGCTTAGAGGAAAGGGCTTCGAGCCCAAGTTTTTCAGCTCTGTTTCTGTGGATAAGTATGTTTGCCTGAATGTGGACATATTATGTGGGTGTGACTGTCTGAGGGTCTTTATGAGCCCTGTGAGTGGATCATGTTTAGTTGTGTTTTGTTGTTGTTGTTGTCGTTGTTTTTGCGGTACGCGGGCCTCTCACTGTTGTGGCCTCTCCCGTTGCGGAGCACAGGCTCCGGACGCGCAGGCTCAGCAGCCATGGCTCACGGGCCTAGCTGCTCCGCAGCATGTGGGATACTCCCGGACCGGGGCATGAACCCGTGTCCCCTGCATCGGCAGGCGGACTCTCAACCACTGTGCCACCAGGGAAGCCCCCATTGATGATTCTTGATTGCAACAATTATTCCTGTGTGTTTGCTTAATGGCAATTTTCCACTTTTAAAAAAATTTTATTTTAATATTATTTTTTATACAGCAGATTCTTATTAGTTATCTATCTTATACATATTAGTGTATATATGTCAGTCCCAATCTCCCAATTCATCCCACCACCACCACCACCGTCCCACCCCCCGCTTTCCCCCCTTGGTGTCCATACGTTTGCTCTCTACATCTGTGTCTCTATTTCTGCCTTGCAAACTGGTCATCTGTACCATTTTTCTAGATTCCACATAAATGCGTTAATATACGATATTTGTTTTTCTCTTTCTGCCTTACTTCACTCTGTATGACAGTCTCTAGGTCCATCCACATCTCTACAAGTGACCCAATTTCATTCCTTTTTATGGCTGAGTAATATTCCACTGTATGTATGTACCACATCTTCTTTATCCATTCATCTGTTGATGGGCATTTAGGTTGCTTCCATAACCTAGCTATTGGAAATAGTGCTGCAATGAACCATTGGGGTGCATGTGTCCTTTTGAATTATGGTTTTCTCTGGGTATATGCCCAGTAGTGGGATTGCTGGGTCATGTGGTAATTCTATTTTTAGTTTTTTAAGGAACCTCCATGCTGTTCTCCACAGTGGCTGTAACAATTTACATTCCCACCAACAGTGCATGAGGGTTCCCTTTTCTCCACACCCTCTCCCGCATTTGTTGTTTGTAGATTTTCTGATGATGCCTATTCTAACTGGTGTGAGGTGATACCTCATTGTAGTTTTTTTTTTTTTCTCATTGTAGTTTTGATTTTCATTTCTCTAATAATCTGTGATGCTGAGCAGCTTTTCATGTGCTTCTTGGCCATCTGTATGTCTTCTTTGGAGAAATGTCTATTTAGGTCTTCTGCCCATTTTTTGGGTTGTTTGTTTCTTTAATATTGAGCTGCATGAACTGTTTATATATTTTGGAGATTAATCCTTTGTCCGTTGATTCATTTGCAAATATTTTCTCCTATTCTGAGGGTTGTCTTTTCGTCTTGTTTATAGTTTCCTTTGCTGTGCAAAAGTTTTTAAGTTTCATTAGGTCCCATTTATTTTTGTTTTTATTTCCATTACTCTAGGAGGTGGGTCAAAAAAGATCTTGCTGTGACTTATGTCAAAGAGTATTCTTCCGGGCTTCCCTGGTGGCATAGTGGTTGAGAGTCCACCTGCTGATGCCGGGGACACGGGTTCATGCCCCAATCCAGGAAGATCCCATATGCCATGGAGCGGCTGGGCCCGTGAGCCATGGCCGCTAAGCCTGCATGTCCAGAGCCTGTGCTCTGCAACAGGAGTGGCCACAACAGTGAGAGGCCCACGTACCGCAAAAAAAAAAAAAAAAAAAAAAAAAAGTGTTCTTCCTATGTCTTCCTCTAAGAGTTTTATAGTGTCTGGTCTTACATTCAGGTCTTTAATCCATTTGGAGTTTATTTTTGTGTATGGTGTTAGGGAGTGTTCTAATTTCATTCTTTTACATGTAGCTGTCCAGTTTTCCCAGCACCACTTATTGAAGGGACTGTCTTTTCTCCATTGTATATCCTTGCCTCCTTTGTCATAGATTAGTTGACCACAGGTGTGTGGGTTTGTCTCTGGGCTTTCTATCCTGTTCCATTGACCTATATTTCTGTTTTTGTGCCAGTACCATATTGCCTTGATTACTGTAGCTTTGTAGTATAGTCTGAAGTCAGGGAGTCTGATTCCTCCAGCTCCATTTTTTTCCCTCAAGATTGTTTTGGCTGGATCGTGTATAGTTGATTGCCTTGTCTCTGTGGGTGTTTTTGTCTTTGTATATGAGCCCATGTGGATGTCTGTTTGCAGGGCATTAACTATTTGTGACTTTGGTCCTCTGGACTCAGACCATTGGCTTGAGAGAGTGTGGGTGGCAGTGGCAGTGAGGGTCACTTGGATTTCCCAGGACCTACATGGGGGTCATGAGACACCCCTCAGAGCTACAACATCCAGGTGGGATCCAGCGAAGCTGGGGAGGGTGTCAGAGAAGGTGGACCAAGAAAAAATGGGGGACATTTGTTGCAGGCCCATTGCTCATCAAGCTGGGGGGCTGACTCGAGTGCTTTCTCCAGCAGTTCAGGGTGCTGGGACAATTGTCCCCATTAAACTGATAAAGAGACTGAAACTCTGAGAGGCCCGAATCTAATTCACACCCTGACTTCTTCTATGGGCATAAGGTTTACAAGTCCAGGCATCACAGCACCCCCATGTGGTGAGCCACAGGCAGCTCACACACATCCTGGCCCCAGGAGCTCTGCATCTTCCCTCTGCAGCCTCCCCATTACAGAAGAGGCAGCTCCATCTTCCAGGTGCTTATCCCCAAACTCTGACGTTGGCCTTGAATTCTCTCTCTTGCTCCATACCTACCTGTTAGCCCCTCCTGATGGCTTCACCTTCCAAGTGTAACCATTGTCCCAACCAGCCTCCTTCCCTTCACAGCCTCCACCCAATCCAGCCTCCATCATCTCCCACCTGTAGTCCCCTCCTCCCTGGTCTCCTGTGGCTTCCATGCCCTGCTTCCCCCCCCCACCCCCACCCCCCGCCGCAGTCTGTTTTCCCCTGAGCAGCCTGAGGGCACCTGTTGACACTTAAGCCAGATCGTGTCCCTCCTCCGCTCACAATCATCCATGGCTCCCACCTCACGCAGAACGAATGCCAAAGTCTTCTCTTGGCCCATGTATCCATCCTTCGTTGTTTGCTCAGCATCTCAGTTCTACATTGACTGTTATTCACTTCCTATTCTACATTTCATGTGCTATGTTGTCTGTTCTCCATTGGACTTTCTTCCTTGTCTATTCTCCATTGGGTGAATCCACATTCTGTCCTACACTGGGTATTCCATTTTCTCTGATCCTCACTGGACACTCCCTATGTTTGTTTATGCTAATGTCCCACAATCTCTGTCTACACTGAGGTCCACACTCTCATTCCACACTGTTTCATTCTATGGTGCTCTCTAAAATTCATCTCTATGGTGCTCTCAAAAATGCATCTCTCAGATCTCTGACTTCCATCATCATGTTCTTACCCAGGCCATACTTCCCATGGTGGTTCCAACCAGTGACCAAGCCCCTGGGAGACTTGGAACCCATCTGATAGTGACATTGGCCCTGGCCAACATCACCATGGTGTCCTTAGGAAGACTAGCAGTAGGACACTTCCACACAACCCTCCTTGCTTCCTCCTCCACATAGTCAGCAGGGGCAGAGCTAGGGTCTGGACCCAGAGGCCTTTCCAGAACCTGGTAGCATGTCCACTGTCCCCTTATGGCCCAGAGCACCTCAAGCTGTACATGTATAGTCACACACACATGACATGTGACACAGCCCTTTTTGGTACCCCAGGCTCATAGACTAAAAACATGGGGCAGACTCCCTGGAAGCCAAGATAGATTTTATTTACTTATTCTTATTTCCACTTTATTTTAAAATTTTGAGTGGGGAGTTCAGAATCCAAAGGGCACTACTGGGCGCCACCTAACGGCAGATGGTGAAAGTGCAGCCTCCCGGGGATGAGGACACAGAGCCACACCAAATGGCCCTGGGGCTCCCAAGTGTTTGAATGCAACATTTTTTTTTTTTTTGCGGTACACGGGCCTCTCCCTGTTGTGGCCTCTCCCGCTGCGGAGCACAGGCTCCGGACGCGCAGGCTCAGCGGCCATGGCTCACGGGCCCAGCCGCTCCGCGGCATGTGGGATGCTCTGCGGCATGTGGGATCTTCCCGGACCGGGGCATGAACCCGTGTCCCCTGCATCGGCAGGCGGACTCTCAACCACTGAGCCACTAGGGAAGCCCCTCTCCCCAGCGTTTGAAAGCAGCCCACATTTTTATGAACTCCACACTCGGCACTTACCCTGTGGGCACTGACTTCAGAGACTGGCCCACCTTTCTTATCCACAATGTGGGTAAGATCCAGAGGCTGAAAAAGGGGCCCTTTCTGGACATGCCTCAGTTTCCCCCAGAGGACCTGCTGCCTTGGCCTCTCTCCTCCTCCCAAGTCCCTGGTCCTGCGTCTGGTTGTATGGGGAGCTGTGACTGCGACACTGCGGGGGGCCACCAGGTTGGCAGTTCATCCACCCCATGTGCATGGCCAGGGTCCCTGTGACCTGAGGAAGGGGATCCCCAGAAGGGTAACCCAGTTGGAGAAAGTTGCACCTGCGTGGTGACCATGGTGCATGTGGCAATGGTGCTGCTGGGGTGGCAGGGGCTGTGTGCTCGGCTGGATCCCCAGAGGCTACTGTCATAGGCTGGGGTGGAGACAATGCCTCACCCCTCCTCTGAGGGTGGGAAGGGACAGAAGGGAGCAGGTGGGGAGGATTTAGAACCTGAATCTGAGTTGGGTGAGAGAGCTCTCCAGCCTAACTTAAACACTCCACAGAGGCCTTGAGTTCATCCTACACACACTGCATTCTCCGCAAGTTTCCCTGTGTTGTAAGAGGGGGCTGCGAGTTGCCCATGAAACCCTTTACCCCACATCCGAGCCATCTGCAGGTCCTGGTAGCTCTACCTCCAAATACACCCTGGAGTGTCCCTCCACTGTCCCTCGGTCTCCTGCCTCTTTTGTTCCTGGACCCCACCTCCACCTCATGCCACAGAAGCCCCAGGGAGGGAGGCTTTCACAAACCTTGATCATGCCATGTTTCTCCCCTAGAAACTAGGGCTCCAAAGCCCCAACGTCACTGGGGATGAAGGTGTCGAGGACCAGGAAGATTGGAGGACAAAGTCCATGCTGGATCTGGCATATGAATGGTGCTATATATATGGCTGCTTAAGCAAGTGCACTCACGTCACAAAAAGAGGTCTGGCACTTTACACATTTTCCCCTCTCTCCCTACCCGTCAAAGGAGTCCACCGAAAGTCTTGGCTGGGAAGGGGGACTATAGGAGAAAGGGAGGTGACTTTTTTCGAAGGCTGCACACATTTTTGCCTCTGTATCCACATCCAGGTCTGTGTGCGCTAATGGTGGAATGCAAAGCATTGAATTTTACTGAAAAAGTCCTCTGTGGAGGGCTGGGGTGACAGGGGACAAGGGTCTTGAAATTATTGGTCAAGCTGACTCGCCCACAGCCAAGCTGGGCCAATCAGCTTTGGATCTTCGTAGAATGATGGTGGGGTAGGGGCATACAAATCTTATAAACACTGATACCAACACCGTGTGTTTTTCACATTCTCATCCAGATCGGTGATCTCCACTAAGCAGACCCTTTGAGAATTGCCAGAGCCATTTCTCAGCTTGGGGCAGTAAGAGGGCTTCCTGCAGGAGGGGTCAGGGAGCTAGGCCTTGGAGGGTAGGAAGCAGTCTAAAAAGGAGGCCAGTTGGGGGTTGCAGGAGGTGGCCCAGGAGGAAGGACCAGCATGGCCCTAGTTTGGAACAGCAAGTATTTCTAAGGGCCTCAGGGCAGGAGACAGATTGGGTGAGGGCAGCTGAGGAGCTCAGGAAGGTCAGGAGACAGATCTGAGTGTTATAAAGATCCCACTGAGACCACTTGGGGGTGGTTGGAGGGGAGGAACAAATGGAGCTCCCTCTGGCTCCCTCCTGGACCCCCAAGTCTGCCCTCACACAGGACAGGCCGAAGTGGAGGGAGTTTGCACCACCCCAAAGTGGGTGGATAAACACCTGGCTCCCTCCTCCCTCCGGTGGAAATCGTTGGGTCAAGAGATCAAGGGATATGTCCATTTAAAAGATAAAGAGTATAGCGGCCGCTCCAGCGCTCCCATAGCCCAACATTCACAGTTCCCCACTGCCTCTTGCTGCAAGCGATTGCAACCCAGCCTGAGCCCTCGACCCAACACCCTCAGGATCTGGAGCACAAATAGCCCAGCCCATCACCACTGGGGTGGAACCACTCTAGGTGCCCACTCTAGGCGGTGCCTTAGGGCCCCCAGCGGGCTGAGCACGGCGTCACCTGCTCGTTGGCGCCCCCTCCAGCGCTCCTCCCCTTACGTCCCCGTCCCCGCCAACTCTGACCCCGCTTCTCCCCCCCACCCCCCTTCCCAAGCAGCACTGGAGTCCTCCTCTCAGAGTCAGGTTCTGGAGTGGGTACCCAAGACACGACAAGGCAAGACTGAGGCCGCTGGGGAAGAGATGGGAGGACCCGGGCGGGGGTGTGGCTCTGAGCAGCGATGGTTTCGTTCACGGATGCCCCGTGTGTTTTATTGATGGCTACACACACACGGGAAGGGCGAAAGGAGCACCCCAACCCTGGATCCGAACCAGGCTTTCCCCACTCCAGGCCCCTGCCGCGGAGAGGGTCGTAAATGCTGGGTCTTCTCCAAGGACACAGGGAGGGAGGTTGGGACCCCACGTGCCCTCACCTCGCCTGGTGTGAGGGGCAGAATCGGTGCCACCCCCGGGCCTACTACCGGGGCCAGCCGTCGGTAGTGGGCAGCCGGCGCAGAGGGGGCCCAGGCCGTAAGGGCTCTGCCAGGGGCCGGGCCAGGAGCAAGGGGTAGGGGAAGGCCTTTGGAAAGTCGCCGGGGCCTCCAGGGGCCGGCGAGAGGCGCTCGGACTTGATGCTGACTGGTGGGGTGGGCGAGGAGGCATCGCGGGCTTGGGGGCCTTCCTCGCCCAGGCTGCGGCCCCCACTGCAGGGAGAGAGAGAGAGAGGAGCGGGGCCGTGAGCTCAGCGAGGTAAGCCATGGAAGTGGCATGGCTTGGGCAAAGATTGGGCAGGAGGACCTTGGGAAAGGAGGGGGTGGCGATCCCTCTTGGGGCCTCCAAAATAGCCGCCTATCCCCACCAGGACCAGTCGGGAGGGGCTAAGTGCAGAACCGGGAGTGGCCACCAGGGGTCAGCAGTGGTTGGGGCTTGGAAGACTTGGAGGCGCCCCACCCGTGAACCCGGGGTGGGAGGGAGCGTGCAAGGAGGCAGTCGGGGCACTTACCTGGGCTGGGCGGGGGTGACTGGGGGCCCATCACCCCTGGAGGACTGCCAGGGGGCCAGGGTGGGGGGCTGCAGCAAGCCTGGGGGCGGAGGGGGGTCTCCCAGGCCATATTCTGGGGGGGGAGGCCAGGGTGGGGGCTGCAGCAAGCCTGGGGGCGGAGGGGGGTCTCCCAGGCCATATTCTGGGGGGGGAGGACAGGAAGAGTAAACTGAGGCCCTGACCTCAGGGAGCCCCTTGCCCAAGCCTGACCCACCCCACAGGCCAGTTTTCAGGTCTGGAGGGCGGGGCAGTGTGGACCCCCGGCAGGCAGGTGTGTGGACGCCTCCCACAGCGGGTGCATACCTGGGGGACCTGCAGGGAGGAAGGGGAAGCTCCCTAGTGGGGGTCCTGGGGTGGCAGTGGAGCACGGACTCTGCAGGCTACCATAGAGGCCTCTCTGTGGAGAGATAGGGGAAAGGGGAAACTGAGGCCCACACCCAGGCCACCCTGCCCCCACAGCCCTTCCACACCTTCCCCTCACTCACCGAGGTGCTCAGTCCCCCTCGGGCCCCAGCCAGGCCACCAGGCAGGTCTGGCCTCCTCCCATCCACTGCCAGGTACAGGGGCGGTGGTGTCTTGCTGCCAAGGTGGCTTGCTGAGAAGAGAGGGTGCGCAAGGCCTGGGGAGCAGGAGACCGCCAGAGAGAGGGCAGGTGGCCATGTCATCTAATGGAGTCTGAGGTCCAGAGTGATGCCCACAGCCAAGCAGGGCCAGAGCCAATATTCCCGCCTTGCACAGCCCCCCTGGGACCGCCACCCCTCCTCCCCCAGGGCCTATGCCCCATGCTCACCTGGGGGGCCAGCTTTAGGGGCTCCTGGACGGAAGGGGGATGGGCGGCTCTGGGCAGGCAGGGCCTCCCCAAGCCCACTGGGGTCGCAGCCTGGTGGGGGCAGGGCCCCATATGCCATGTCAGGGCTGGGCATAGTGGGAGCTGCTGGCTGAGGGCAGAGAGCACAGGATTGGCTGAGGAATGTGGAAATGAGGGCATCAAGTCCAAGACAGAAAATCCCAATGAGTTCAGTCGCCAGCCTCCACCTTCTGTTAAGTCCTCACTACTCCTCCCTCTAGCCTAACGCCACATGGCTGGGGGAGCCTGTGTCTGCCTCTGTCGCTTCTTGACAGCTAGGCCCAGAGCTGAGGCTTCTTAATCAGCATAGGGTTGGCCCTGAGGGGGCTTCCCAGGGTGTTTGATGAATCAAAGAAATAAAGAAGGAAGGAACTGGGACTTCCCTGGTGGCACAGTGGTTAAGAATCCGCCTACTAATGCAGGGGACATAGGTTCAAGCCCTGGTCCGGGAAGATCCCACATGCCACGGAGCAACTAAGCCCGTGTGCCCCAACTAATGAGTCTGCATGCTGCAACTACTGAAGCCCACGTGCCTAGAGCCTGAGCTCCGCCTCAAGAGAAGCCACTGCAATGAGAAGCCCACGCACCACAACAAAGAGTAGCTGCCGCTCACAACTAGAGAAAGCCCACGCACAGCAACGAAGACCCAACGCAGCCAAAAATTTAAATTAAAATTTAAAAAAAAAAAAAAGGAACAGAAAGAAAATATGTTATAGAAATTGAGAAATATGTGTTTTCCTTTTTAAAAGTCTGACAAGTAAAGATTGGTTTCTATTTTTTATTTTTCATTGAGATAAGTCATCAGCTTGTCATAAAGATACACAGATTCATTGCTAATGAAGCTCAAGCTTCAATTTTCCTCCCTTCCATGTGTTTCTTTCAAGGTGTTTTGCCTAATTTTATATTATTTTTCTTTAGGCAAAGCCCGATATAGTACACATTCAAAACCTCTCCTCCAACCCAAATCATGGTTTATCTTTTACCCAGGGTTAGGTTCTATTAAAGCGTTCATGGAGAAATGCATATGTTTGGATTAGGAAACACAGTAGGAAAAAAGAAAGGGAACTGAGTAGAAAGAAGTAAGCCACAGACTTACATTTGTAGATTGCTAATGAACAGAATTGTTTTCTTTTTTAAAATATAATATTTTTTCACCAGTGAGCAGAAATGAGGAAGATAGATTCAATTTGCAATTCACATGGCATCACGTCCTTATAAAGGCTGCTCTCTGTACACTACCTAGGGTAGATTCTCCTCTCCTGGACCATTCCCCCTGCTATAATGCCCACTTCTCCAGGAAGCCTTCTCTGCCCCACCCAGGCAGAAACCTGCCCCCAAATTCTAGGAATCCTGGTCTTAAGTCTCTCAATCTCGGCCTCAGCCATTTGGACCTCAGAAGTGGGGGAAGGGCCCCATTCATGGCGGGGCAGGGAGTCACTTACATAGAGCCGGGGTCGGGGCAAGGCTGGGTCACCCCCATCACCTGCCAGCCTCCGCAGCTTCTCTCCTGGCCCCTCAATCCCCTCCTCTGGCTCCAGCTCTTGTCCATCAAGGCCCACGCCCCTCCGCTTCAGTGTCTGTGGAAGGGGGAGACAACAGGGTGACACTCCCCCCATCCTGGCCAAGGAACCTGATTCTACGGGAGAGGGGAGGACCTATCCCATGCAGCTCTGTGGGCAGGCAGGGTGCAAGCACAGCCTGCTCCAGCCAAATCCTATTAACCAAAAACCCCAGTGAGTTATCACCTAGTAAGTTCCAACTGTGTGTGAGAGAGGGACTGTCCTGCCCTGGGACCAGAGAGGCCCGGGTCACACAGCAGAGGCCGAGATGCACCCAGGCCTGCTGGCATTATCCTAACACTGCTTCTGAGTGTGATTCAGTTCCTCCATTCTGCACCCATGTGCAGTCTCGGACCCTGGCGTGCAGTTAGGTGCTTAATAAATGTCAGCTGACTGAGCACCTGAGGACAACTTTATAGGTTCTCCTAAGCTGCCACCCACATAGGAGCAATGACCAGCACACTCCTGGACCCCTGCCTCTCCTGTGCCAGCTTCTCCCCACCCTCTGCCACATTGGGGCTTCCTAGGTGCAGTCCTAGCCCGCTGCTCTCTCCAGCCCAGTGGCTTTAGCTTCCTGCCCTGGGTAAAGATGCCCACATCCAAAGTGACAGTGATCTTGCCCATCCTGGGTCATGGGTGTGAGGGCTGCCCAGCTAATGCAGGGGCTGCTCCTTCCTCTTTCTCCTGAGGATACAGCCGCTCAAGCAAAAACATTCATGGGGCTTCCCTGGTGGCGCAGTGGTTGAGAGTCCGCCTGCCAATGCAGGGGACACAGGAAGATCCCACATGCCGTGGAGCGGCTGCGCCCATGAGCCATGGCCGCTGAGCCTGCTGAGCCTGCGCGTCCGGAGCCTGTGCTCCGCAACGGGAGAGGCCACAGCAGTGAGAGGCCCGCGTACCGCAAAAAAAAAAAAAAAAACATTCCTGGACCTCAGTGAGGTCTGTTTGCTTTGTGGTACCTTTTCTTCTCTGTGTCTGTACTCACCAAATGGGTAACAGGAGCAAATGAGATGATGTGTGTGAGGGGCACATAGTGGGGCCCTCGATGTTTTTTATTTCCACTATCCAGGAAGTTGCCCCTAAAAGGGACACTGTTACCCCAAACCTGCTTTGACTAGCAGCAAAGCCAAATTGCAACGCTCATCTTCTGTGCAAACCAAGAGCCCCTAGGCTCTGAGTGAGCAGAGTGTGCTGGGCTTCATGAGGCCAGGGAGGTGGGTCCCAGGGGTACCTCGAGGATGTCGGTGTTGGTGCGGCTCTCGTGAGGCTCACTGTACTCTGTGTACTTCAGCAGCACACGGTCCATGTCCGTGCTGGCGTACTGGAAGAGGCGGTTGGCGCTGTTGAAGATGATGAGGGCGATCTCACAGTCGCAGAGTACACTTAGCTCATAGGCCTTCTTCATCAGCCCAAACTTCCGCTTGGTAAATGTCACCTGGACCCAGGACCCACAGGCGGGGCAGGAGAAGATAAAGATTTGGGATGGTGAGAGGGGAGGTGGAGGGGCCTAATTGTTGCCTGAACATGCCTCGTGATTCCATGCCTTTGCACGTGCTGTTCTTTTTGGCTATACTACTCCTTCTCACTTCTTAACATGGCAAACTCCTATCGATGCTTCAAAACCCAGCCCAAATGTCCTCTCCTTTGGTAAGTTTACCTTGGCCTCCAGGCAGAGCCCACACTCCCTCTCTGAGCTTCCCCAGTTCTGTGTCTCTCTCTGGTCCAGCACTTTGAGTTGGGTGTATTTGTATTGAGTTCCATCTCCCCTGTGACTGGGGCTCCAGTCATCAAGGAGAATCAGTGAATTAATCATCATGAGAATGAGTAAAGGCTACATCTCAAACTCCTGACATTGCATCAAGTCTCCTTATTCCCTTGCAGTTCTCCCAGATGGCCAGGCCTTTGCCCAGGCCATGTCCCCTGCCAGGAA
>NW_006788006.1:3784696-3786955 GCF_000442215.2 Lipotes vexillifer
TCCCCAAACCACTGGCGCACCCACTGAACTCACCTGCCGATTCCTTTGGTCCAGAATGCGTGAGATCTGAATTTTCTTCCTCCCCATTGTCCCAGGCTGGGTGGAGTGTCCTTGGTCTGGGGGTTGGGTGGGGGGAGGAGAAGAGGACAGAGTAGGTGGGTGGAGAGTGGGGACAGGCACCCCAGTCTACCCCCTATAGCTTCCTCCCGCCCCTGCCAGGTGCTGAAAGGGAGATGATGGGGGAGACCAAGGCAGGCTGGGTCATCCCCACAGCCCACACCCTCGACCAGCCCAGGATGCAGCAAATGCTCATTGAACACCTTCAGACCAATGTTTTATAAGGAGAAGGCTGACCAAGGGGGAAAGATTGAGAGGTATGGGTGCCCCCACCTGAAGCTTTAAAGCAAAACAAGCTGGTAACTGTGGGACCTAGAGGGAGCCTGACCCCGTGTCTGTGCAGTGGGGATAACAGTGTGGTGCATTGCCCAGTGCTGCTGGAGCATAAAATGAGCTAACCCACAAAGGGCATTCAGATCTGCCTTGCAGACGGCAGGTGCTGTGTATGCACTGCTGTTATGAATACTGGCGACAGCTTAAAAGTTCTCAATAGGCCAGGTTGGAGGGCCATCCAGTGCTGGTACCCAGCGGTTCTCAGTGATCCTGAGCCTCCGAAAGTAAGCCTGGTCCACACAGCAGACACTTTTGAACTCATTCAATCCCACAATAGCCCTTCGATGAGCAAGGTTGAGGGCTGTGGTTACCAGAAAACATATATTAAAAATACATAAAACATATATTTAAAAACTGTATTGCGGGCTTCCCTGGTGGCGCAGTGGTTGAGAGTCCGCCTGCCAATGCAGGGGACACGGGTTCGTGCCCCGGTCCGGGAAGATCCCACATGCCGCGGAGCGGCTGGGCCCGTGAGCCATGGCCGCTGAGCCTGCGCGTCCGGAGCCTGTGCTCCACAACGGGAGAGGCCACAACAGTGAGAGGCCCGCGTACCACAAAAACAACAACAACAACAACGAAAGAAAAACTGTACTGAGAGTGGAAAAAAGACTAGAAGGAAATGCTCAATCTGGGAGTCAACGCTGGGTGGAAATTTATGGGTGAGTTTTTTCCCGTTTTTAAAAATTGAGATGCAATTCACATAACATAAAACTCACCATTTTAACGTGTGCAATTCACTGGCATTTAGAGCATCCACGACGTTGTACAACCATCACATCTGTCTATTTCCAGAAAATTTTCATCCTCCCCAAAAAAGACCCCAGCCCCATTAGCAGCCACTCCCCATTCCCCTCCCCTCAGCCCCTGGCAACCACTAATCTATGTTCTCTCTCTATGGATTTGCCTGTTCTGGACACTTCTTTTATTTATTTATTTATTTATTTTTTTTTTCCTTGCGTTATGCGGGCCTCTCACTGTTGTGGCCTCTCCCATTTGCGGAGCACAGGCTCCGGACGCGCAGGCTCAGTGGACATGGCTCACGGGCCCAGCCGCTCCGTGGCATGTGGGATCTTCCCGGACCGGGGAACAAACCCCTGTCCCTGTGTAGGCTTTTTGTCTTTTTTTTTTTTTTCCTTTTTGATCTTTTGAATTTTCTAACATTTCTCCCTCAGTGATTATAGATTTCTATTTTAAAAATTGTGTGTGTGGGGACTTCCCTGGTGGTCCAGTGGTTCAGACTCCACGCTTCCAGTGCAGTGGGCGCGGGTTCGATCCCTGGTCGGGGAACTAAGATCCCACATGCTGCGTGGCGTGGCCAAAAAATAAAAAAATTAAAAGTTGGGGGGAAGCATAAGAGAAACCCTATCTCTGCCCCACCATCCAGCGGGAGGAGGGGGGAATGCCCTGGAAAGACTTAAGCTTGGAACCCTCAGACTAGGGGATGGGGTGGGCCCAGGCAAACTGGAGAGAAACTCTGGACCTTCCTCATGGGGAACTTGGATCTCCCTGGTGGGGGCCCCAAGGGTGAGAATGGGCAGCCAGTGAGGGCAGCATGTACCCAAGACACGGTCCAGGACTTTCCCAGCAGCCCTAATGCAGGACTCCTTGGAATCAAGGAATCATGTTGCCTGTTCAGCGGCACCCACCCCACTGTACAGACAGCCACTCCATGGCCCCCGAGATCCCCTCTGCCAACTCTATGACCACACTCCACTCCCCCAGCCCTCCCATGTCATAGGTGGCTGAGGCCTGCCCAGGGTGAAGTGGGCCTGCTCTCAGGTCTCAGCCAGCCTCTGAACAGAAGAGCGG
>NW_006788006.1:3786965-3794180 GCF_000442215.2 Lipotes vexillifer
CTCTCCCTCGGCCTCAGTTTGCTGTTCTGTGAATGGGGTGGGTATGAAATACAGAGTACCTGGCACAAGGCCTGGGAATGAGCTCTTGGGAAGTATAGGGAAATGTAGGTCTGTCTCCGGGAGTAGCCATACCTGCTTCCCACACCCCAGCCCGAGGGGTCTGAGCAGGGTGCCTCATCTTCCCACAGACCCAGGGCTGGAAGTATGAGATGCCCCAGTCTGTCATATGCGGCCCGCTGTGTGACCCCAGACACACCCTCCACCTTCTCTGGGTTGGGTCTCTGAGCAGTCACAGCTATGCAGATCCCAGGCCAACGAAAGCCCCCATCTCAGCCCCCCAGCTCCAGCTTGACTTGCTAAATTTAACCTCTGGGGCTAATTTTAATCCCCGGCTGGAATCAGACTAGTTCCCACGGCTGGGATGCGTTATCCCCACCCTGACAGGTCCCTGGGGACAGAAGGAGGGCACTGGCCGGGAGGTCTCGGTGCCAAGATGACTCAGCAAATGCCCCCCACGCCTGGGGTCCCATGGGAACATGGGACTTGGACATGAGTCTCTGGGCCTGGAAGATCAACTCTGGCCCCTTCTCAATCTGTCCCCATTTTAGACAAGGACATCCTGGCTAGGGCAGGGTTCACATAATGCGGGAGCCCCAAGAGTCAGAAGGTCAGGGGGTGTTTCTCTGAACTGAGACCCAAGAGCCAGACAGGAAGTAAGTTCCAGGCAGAAGGAGTGGCAGGTGCAAAGGCCCTCAGGAGGGAGGAGATGCACCAATAAGACTGGAGTGAGGAGGCCAGCAGGAGAGGCTGCAGAGGCAGGGCCACTCCGGGTCCTCTGAGCTGCAGGGAGGACTGTGGGTTTTGGTCTAAGAGCAGTATACAGCCATGGGAGGGTTTTGAGCAAGAAGGCACACGACTTTTGGGGCTTCCCTGGTGGCGCAGTGGTTGAAAGTCCGCCTGCCGATGCCGGGGACACGGGTTCGTGCCCCGGTCCGGGAAGATCCCACATGCCGCGGAGCGGCTGGGCCCGTGAGCCATGGCCGCTGAGCCTGCGTGTCCGGAGCCTGTGCTCCGCAACGGGAGAGGCCACAACAGTGAGAGGCCCGCGTACCGCAAAAACAACAAAAAAGAAGGCACAGGACTTTAAAAACTTGGCCATGGCTGCCATGGGGAGCAGGACAGTTGGGGGCAGGGGTAGAGATGACAGGAAACTACCGGGAGGCCAGGGCTGTGTCCATCTGGGCAGAGACTGGGGGTGAGGCCCCCTCTGTGCTTTGCCTGAATCTTACACTTTAAGTCACTGTACTCTAGGGCTCTTTGGGTGCTCTAGAAGCCACTAGGTCCTCTGCCATCTCTGGAGCCAGGCCTGACAGGTGCAGATGGGCTCACACAGGGGTTTGAGTCTTCTGAACTTTGATGACCCTGGAGCCCCCAGTCCTCACCCAGGAACCAAAGTCATCCCCTGCCCTGGTCCTTGAGGGATCTACCCAGCACACAGCTGATCATGTCCCTTCACTGCTCATGCACTCCTCATGGCCCCTCACTGCCCTCAGGAGGAAGGAAGTTCCAGTCCTCAGCCTGCCATTCAAGGCCCTGCCTCAGGGACTTTCCTGGTGGTCCAGTGCTTAAGACTTCGCGCTCCCCAGTGGTTAAGAATCTGCCTGCCAATGCAGGGGACAAGGGTTTGAGCCCTGGTCTGGAAGATCCCATGTGCCGTGGAGCAACTAATCCTGTGCGCCACAACTACTGAGCCTGAGCTCTAGAGCCCGTGAGCCACAGCAACTGAGCCCGAGTGCCACACCTACTGAAGCCCACATACCTAGAGCCTGTGCTCCTCAACAAGAGAATCCACTGCAATGAGAAGGCTGCACACCACAATGAAGAGTAGCCCCCGCTCGCCGCAACTAGAGAAAGCCCACGTGCAGCAGTGAAGACCCCACAAGGCCAAAATTAAATAAATAAATAAATAAAAAGAAAAAAAAAAAAAAAAAAACTCTGCTCTGGCAACAAGTAATAACAATTAGATAAAAAAAAAAAAAAAAAAGACTCTGCGCTCCCAATGCAGGGGGCCTGGGTTCAATCCCTGGTCAGGGAATTAGATCCTGCACACTGAAACGAAGATCCCACGTGCTGCAACTAAGACCCGGCGCAGCCAAATAAATAAAATAAAATTTTTAAAAAGTAAAAAAGGCCCTGCCCCAATCAGCTCCTGCCCACCGTTCTCTACCTTCAACAAAATATCTCTGCCTGAAAAGCCCTTGTTGCCCCTTCTGCACCTGGCCAACTCCGATTCACATTTCAGAAACCTAGCTCAAAAAAATCCATTCCTCCGTGAAGCCCTCCCTGCCCTCACTCTGGTCTCCCAGAGCCTCCATCCATCCCCTCCAGTTCTGACTCTGTGGGGCTAAGGGGGTCGTATATCCAGCTCTCTCCCTCTCCCCGAGACTGGAAGACCCTCAGGACAAGTCAGAGGGATGACTGGGAAGATTTGGTGAAGGGAGCAGGTCAACAGGGACACATCTGAACTCCCCCCAGCTTCCCTCAACAACTTCCTCTCAGACTCCCCCAGCTGACTCCCTCCCTACCCAGAAATACACGGGCATGCAAATCCAGCCACTCAGCGTTGACCTGCCTCAGGCCCAGGTGTGAAGGGCCAGCCAAGGAATGCGGAGGCAGGCGGAAGGCCCAGGGTGTGCGTATATATTTGTACTCACATGCAAATCCCCACCCCAAGCAGCAGACAGACCTGGCGGCCCCTTCTCCAGATGTTGGCGTGACCGGAACTGCTGGGGGGAGGTGGTGGTGCGTGCTGAATCTGCAGGGCACAGAGGCGGGAGGCTGAGGTTAGGGGAGTACTCTTCTGTGCGCATAATCCCCCCACCCCCACCAATGTCCAGCTAGAAAGCAGAGAGCTTGTGGCATCTGCCCAGCAGAGAGGCACAGGTGGACTCATCGACCCAGGAAAGGGAAGAAGAGTCAGGAGAAATCCAAGAGGGCATCTCACAGGAGGAAGCATGTAGTTGGGCCTCAGTGGAAGGGCTGGATGGGGCCCTGAGCAGATGGGCAGGGGAGTGGGCATTTGAAGTCAAGAGTCCAATACCTCCCACCCCTTTCTTTGCCCCCCATACTTGGCATTTATCAAGTGCCAACCATTGTGATAAACTGACCTCAAAAGAAGTAGAAAGCTTAAGTAGACCGATGACCACAGAAGATTAGAAGAGGTACTTGAGACCTACCATTAAAAGGACAACAGGCCCCGACAGTTTTATGGCTATTTTATCAAATCTTAAAGGACAGGAAAGTGAAATGTTCTTTAAACTATCTTAGACCTTTGAAAACAATGGGAACTGCCCAGGTCATTTTATGAAGCTCTTGTAGGTCAGAACCTAAGTCTAAAAAGAGAGGAGTATTGACCACGAAAGGGGCAATGTTAGAAGCCAGGGATTTCAAGGAAGATCTCTCTGAAGAGGTGACATTTAAACTGAGACCCAAAGCCCAAGAAAGACACAGCCAAGCAAAGGAAGAGTCAGTTGTGGGGAGATCTTGTGCAAGGGTGTTCCTGGCAGGGGGAACTCCAAGGGCAAAGGCTCAGAGTGATCATGAGTTTGGCATTTTGAAAAAAAGCAAAGAAATCTCTATGGCTGGACAGTGCGAGCAAGGGAGAGAGGGGAGGGGACTGGTGGTGGGGAGAGTTGTGGCGCTTGGATCACATAGGTCCTTGTGGGCCACAGTGACGAGTGTGGGTTTTACTCTGAGGGCATTAGGGAGCCACAGAGAGTTTGGAGGCAGGGGAGGGTCAGGATACGATTTTACAGTTTAAATAATCCCCTTGTACTTCCATGCATTGCTGGTGGAAAAAGAAAGTACAGCCACTCTGGAAAACTGTCTGGCACCTACTATACAGCACAGAAAAAGGATGCATTCCACCTCCATGCAACCACACAGGTGAATCTCCCAGACCACGTGCCAGTTCAGCAATACTGGGCTCCATAGAGAGGACACACCATGTGATTCCATTTATATGAAGTTCCAGAACAGGCAAAACTCACCTACAGTGATGGATATGAGCACAGTGGCCACCTGGAGCAGGTACTGTGACAGGACAGCGGGAGTCCGGGGACTGGGGTGTCCTGTTCCCCGGGCCAGGACCTGGATACATAGGTGTGTTCAGTTTGTGCAAATTTTTTAGCCCTACTCCAATGATTTTTGCATTTTTCTCTATGTGATTTATCTCAACCAAAAGATTTTTTTAAAAACCTCATCCCTGGGGTCTTCCCTGACCATCCAGTGGTTAAGACTCCGTGCTTCCATTATAGGGGGCATCGGTTCAATCCCTGGTCTGGGAACTACGATCTCACATGCTGTGTGGCACGGCCAAAAAAACAAACAAAAAACCCCAAAACAAACCTCGTCCCTAGTCATGGCTAGGCAGGGGCACGGTGGCCGGGAGAGGCTGGGGCAGGTGTCTAAGTGGGAGATGTGGGGCCTGAACTGGGACGGGGGCTGCAGGTAGGCAGAAGAGGATGGATTGTTTGGCGACCAAGGGGACAGGATGTGCTGGTGGCATATGCCTGGGCTTGGGAGGGGGCCTGGGGTCTCAGGCCTGAGCGTTGTTCCGGAGGAGGGAACTGAGGGTACAAAGGAAGATTTCATGAGTGCCTGGAGCATCATAAACTCTCTAAGGTGATACCTGTGGTCACTAAGTCCATCAACAAACACCGCTGCAGTCCTTCAGGCCATGACTGTCATCTCTCTCTACGAGGTCTCTTAGCCCCCTGGTGATGGAGCTGGGGGTCTGGAAGGAATCCCACCCTCCCATTGACCCTTCACTGCTGCCCTCTCCCTGTGGAAGGACTCAGTTTTCTCACCTGTAAAAGGGAGCGAGAATCCTTCTCCCACCAGCTGGGGAGGAAGGGGCGGTGGAGGGATCTATCAACCTTGCCTTCTGGTCTCCCAGAAGCCAGAAGGAAGAGGGGCCTTGGAACTGGGGTTGCTGAGTCAGAGTGCCATCTTGCAAGACCACAGTGACACTTACTGTGACACGCTGGGCGACATCAGACCCCTACTTCCTCCCCCACAAAATGGGTCACAGAATCCTGATATCAAAGGCTTTGCAGTGAGGTTTGAGAGAAAAGATCAGGAACAGTCAAGTTCCCCTTCTTGCCTCCCAGTGGGGCTTTAATGGAGGGACAAGTGGCAAAGTCACCCTGCCAGACCCTTGAGCTCAGGGGCCTAAGCTTGGTGGGGGACCCAGGCCGGCGAGGAAAGGAGAGGAGGAAAGGAGAAGTGAGAGGCAGGTGGGTGGCCTGGGGGAGGTGAGGGCCCGTGGGACGCGGCGAAGCGGGGAGGGGGCGCTGCTCCTGGGCCCTGCAGCAAATCAGGCCGGTGGCCCTGCCTCACGCAACCCAGGCAGTGGTTTCATCACCTGCTCCCCAAGTACCTCATTACAGGCGACAGGAAGAGCCCCTTGGAAAGTCGGGACCCCCCCTCCCCTCTCTTGAGGGCTCCAGCAGCTCCCACCCCAGCTGCTGGCGACCGCCCCCCCCCCTCCGCAAGCCGGGGCCCTGGGCCGCCTCCTCCCCTGGGAGCCTGGGGAGATGGCGGCCCAGGTAGGGGGGGAGCACTGTGGGTGACCTAGGGGCTGGCTCAGCCCACAACAGCCCCTGGAGGTCCTCACCTGCCCTGGGGAGAAAGCGGGCTCTAGCAATGACTACTGTGCAACCAAACATCTTCGGGCCTCAGCTGCCTACCCCAGAAGATGGGGAGAGTCGGCGACACCTCTCTGAGTTGAAGGGCTCTCTGGAGATAATATCACCCTCTTTCTCTATGCAGGCAGCTTTTGCCATCACTGGGCCTGACCCCTCCCAGAAGGCCTTGGGGTCACCTCTCCTCAGCCCTGGGGTGCCCAGCTCAGAGTGAGGGCCCCGGGCAGACCCAGGAAGGGTGCTAGGGACAGGGGGTCAGGGAGAAAGCCCTTTCCTCCTACGTACAGATGGGGGGGTTGGGAGATTCCCCTCGCAGGGAGACCCCCCCAAACACATGCATCACCCCCAAACACCTACATACATAAGTCCCCAAAACACATGCAGTCCACAATACATGCAGACCCCTCCCAAACCCACACGGCTTGCCAAACACACACATCCCCAAAACACACACAGAGGCCTCTGCACATGCAGATGCCTCACTACACGCAGACCCCTCAGACACACACAGAGTCCCCCAACACCTGCCGATCCCTCGAATGTACACAAACCCCCCAATATATGCAGACGCCCCCAAACACACGACCCCCAACAACATGCAACCCTCCTAGACACACACAGAGCTCCCCAAACACATGTAGACTCCCCAAATCCATGCTAGTCCCCCATCATAAGCAGGCCCCCAGACACAGATAGGGCCTCTATCCCCTGCAGGGGTATCGCCCACCCTCTGGCTTCCTGAGGCAGGGTGGGAGCACCCCCCAGGGGAGAGATGTGGGTTCGGGGCTGGGGGTTCTGAGGGTGGGGTGTGAAGATCTCAGGGATCACACGTACGGACACTGCATGGGGAACACAAGCTATGCTGGTGCAGGTGGCAGGGGGTTGAGGGGATCTTCGGGGTATTCCTGAGGACTGTGGGGGTCTGAGGGTGGGGTGTGTTACCCACGTGTGGCTCTGAATCCCAGAAACCCAGAATGTTCCAGCTGGAGAAGGCCCTTTGCGGGGGTCCCTTTGTTTATAGATCCCTCTGCCACTCATGGGGAAATGGAAGCCCAGTGGGGGACCCTCAGACCCACCTCCACAGACCCCTCCCCAGGCCTGCTCCATGAGCTGAGAGGTATGATGGCCTGGCTGTGGCAATGGGTACAGCCAGATGGGGGTATCCACTCCACTGTACACTCATTGCCTGACATGCTCCAAGCCTCAGCTTCCCCATTTGTACAATGGGCCCTGGGGGCGCCTCAGGCACTCACCCACCTGTCCCTCTACTTTAGACAGGCCTCATCTACCAGCAGATTCCCAGCTCGCCTTCCGCCCCTTTCCAGGCACCTGAAACACCGGCCCCAGACAGACCTGCCACTTTCCCATTGCCAGGCTTTTGCCCCCGCTGTGCCCTCTCCCCGGAAGACCCTTCTCAGACTCACCCAGGTCTGAGACGCTGCTACACGTCCTTCAAGCCTGGGCAGAAATCTCTCTTTCTAGAGGTGCTAATTTCCCCAGACCAGATTTC
>NW_006788006.1:3794385-3816134 GCF_000442215.2 Lipotes vexillifer
TCTTTCCCTGTGTCACTTAGTCCTACCAGATATTTTTGGTGCTTCTTTGTTACTTTCTTTGATGATCCTGTTGCCCCACTAAGATGTCCGTTCCACGAGGGCAAGGATGGAGCCTTCCCAATGCCCGGCACACAGTAGGTCCGCAATCACCCTTCCTTGAATGAATGAGCAAACAACTGCTTAACAAATGGAAGAAACATCGGCAACGGGTTCCGTTTTCTTTTAAATACCTCATGGTTCACAAAACAAATTTGAGGTCCCATCTGGCCCACAGGCTGCCAGTTGGAGGGGGCCCCTGCTCCCCTACTCCTCTCTAAACAGCCCACAGCATGACAGCCCACTGGATGGTGCTCATGCTTCTCTCAGGCCAAGGCGCTGACGCCCTGAAGGTTCCAGTGCCCGCCTTGGAAGGAAACTATGTCCCGGGGTCATGCAGGACCTGGCTGCCCTCACTGTCCACTGAAGGTCCTGCCAGGAAGGCCATTTTCTCTGTCACGGACACTGCAAATGGAGACGTGCCCCATCCCACCTCCCGTGGGGCTTGGGACTCCTACCCCTGGGGCTGAGAGAGACCATACATTCAGAACTCAACTCTGCTATCTCACACAGGTCAGAGCCCTCGGCCACTGAAGGCCCCCAATGATGTCCCCTAAGCTGCAGTGGCAGCTGCAGGAACGACCCAAGGCTTCTCTCTCTTTGTTCCAAAGAAAGATCTCCCCGTAGGGCCCCAGAAATACATCCCCAGAGGCCCAGGCCTCCCAGCTTGGGAAATTAGCACATCTGTCAGAGCTGAGAGGAAGACACTCAGCCCATAGCCCAGCAGACCCAAGACGCAGCCAGTGGGGAACCCAAGATGGGGCCTTTGAGACATCCCCGGTCCCCACTTTCTTCCCCAAGAAATGTCTGGGAGCTGACCAAGGTGCCAGGGACGCGAGGGCAGGGAGTGGACAGACCCATCTGGCCTTTCCCATTGCCCAGTCTGGTGGGGGAGACAACAGACACGTAAACTGTCAGGGACAGAGCCCTCACCAATGAAATTCTATAGGGCAGGGGTCCCCAACTCCCGGGCCACGGGCCGTAGCTGTTAGGAACCTGGCTGCACAGCAGGAGGGGAGCGGAGGGCAAGCAAGCGAAGCTTCATCTGCCGCTCCCCATCTCTCACATTACCACCTGAACCATCCCCCCTGCCCCCAGTCTGTGGAAAAACTGTCTTCCATGAAAGCGGTCCCTGGTGCCAAAAAGGTTGGGGACCACAGCTATAGGGGGAGGCAGTGGGGGAGGTGGCAGGGGAGGGAGCTGCTTTGAAAGATGGGCCAGAAGGGACTTTTTGAAAAGGGGACCTCAAGGACTAGAGGACACCAGCCATGAAGGGGTGTGGGTGAGAGACTGCCTGGTGAAAGGAATGGCAGGTGCAAAGGCCCTGAGGTGGGAATGTGCTGGGTGGGTTCCAGGTGCAGGCGTGGCTGGTATTGCCAGGTATGGGTGAGCAAGGGGCATCTGAAGACAGAAGAGGGCAGGGAGGCTGCAAGGGGCCTTGGGGATCAGGGTGAAAGAGTGGGCTGTAGAGCAATGGAGAGTCATGGAGGGTGTATGAACGGGGCTGGGGGTGGCTGTGGTGCAATTCAGGATTTTCAGCAGGCTCCGTGGCTGCTGTGGGGAGAAGTCCTTTGGGAGCAGGAGGCCAGGACAGCGTCCAGTGGGAGAGGGTCGGGGCTCTGACTGTGGAAACTGGACAGAGGCAGGCCTGTGCCCACAGCAGTGACTCATTATCACAACTTGCCTGGATTGTTCCCTTCCGAGGACCCCACCTCAGCCTCTGGTGAACCTGAACCTGGAGGAGATCGGGACAGGGAAGCTGACAGGGCTGAGGCTTGCTTGGCCCCTGGTGGAGGATGGGGTGAGGGTGGACCTGGATGGGGCTCACAGGCACGTCCACTCGGTCATAGTTCGGATGGCACCTCCTGTTACTGAGTGCCTGCTGTCTGCCCGGGCCCATGCTCCACCTCATTTACACACAGGACCAGCTTGACTCAGACAGCCCAGTGAAGCGGAGACGGCTGCCCTGTTTTATACAGGAGGAAGCAGGCTCCTTCCCAGGGCCACACGGTGGGACCCCAGATCCTCGCTCAAGCGTGAGCTTATACCACAGGGTTGTCCGGCCGTGCCCCAAACTCACCCCTGCCGACCCAGTCTGGGAAGTGGGCCTGGGCACCAGTGGGATCTGAGACACTCATTCCTGAGTTCCCTGGGGCCAGTGGGCAGCCTCACAAGCCCCCCCAAGATGCAGGCTCAGTGAGGACCTTTGGGAGGCTGAGAAATGGGACCCAACCACTGTGTACACCCCACTCGGATTCATGGCCCTGGGCTGGGGTGACCTCTCCAACCCCACATGGGATCCCAGGAGTGTGATAAATACTCTCTGACAAATGACATCTGTCTCCAGGTGCATATGTGCCTCTAATATTCCAGAAGGTCAGACCCCCAACATGTCTATACTCATTGCATCTGAGTTGGGGTGACAAATGATTTTAATTCCCTTTCTCCTCTAATTTGCATTTTCTAGATGTCTGCCTGGTTGGAAAATGATTTAATGAAATCAATCATTAGTTGGAGATGGGAAGTAAGACCGGGCTCAAATTGCTCAGGTCACAGGGTCAGAAAGGGGTAGTGATTTGTCTGAGATCACACAGAGAGGAGAGAGGAAGCTGGGGCCCCTCACTCCTGGCTTTAGTTCTCCTAGGGGCTGAGGGGCAGCCTTGAACCCGTCCTTTCTCTGAGGGGCCTGCGTGTTTCCACCTGGCCTCAGTCTTCCCTCCTGCAAAGTGGCAGCTTCAGACCAGATAGCGAGTTCCCAGCTCTCGCAGGTGAGACCCCAGGACTCTAAATGTCCCAAAATTCCATTCCCTGGAGGCCAAGATTCACTCCCGGACTCAGACAGGTAGTGGAAGGCAGGTATGGGGACAGGAGGGAGCAAGGCTGACTTCTCCCAAAGCTCCTTTGACCTTTGAAATCAAACCCCATCTACTTGTCCTTCCAAGTCTAAATACTTTTTCGAACCCCGTTTCCTTCACCCCAAGAGTCTGAAAGTTCTCATCCCCGACGCCAAAGATCCAGAGGTCCTGACCTTCCCCAGTGAGGATTCTCAGCTGGTCAGGCAGAAGGCTTCAGCTATTTCTGACTTCTTGGGTCTGCAGCTTGGGGACTGGGAATAGCCAGGGACCCCAGTTGGCAACGTCTGCTGCCCTGGACCCTGAGAGAGGCAGAGGGTGGGGACCATGGCCATGAAAGTAACGCGGCCACAGGCTTGTCATGTGCTGACAACCTCAGAGGGCTGTGACTATCGTTCCTATACCCATGGCCCAGATGGGACACTGAGGCACGGGGAGGAAGTGGCCCAGGCAGCTGTGGTGCCCCACTCAGGGCTCTGTGTCCACCATCCTGCCCTCAGCCACAGAGGCATCCTGTGGGCCCAGCTGAGGCCCCACGTTCACTGCATGAGGTACAAACCCCCATAGGGTGGATGAGGGTCATGCGGTCACAGGCACACGTGGATGTCATGCCACTCGCAGGTCTGGGGCTGCGACACACAAGGGCACACCAACAGCAGGAAGGCATGGGGTCGTGGTTGTGCACAGGGGCCTCCAGGATGCACAAAGGGATGTGACCCAGGAAAGGGGAGCACTGTAACTCACAGTCGCATACCAGGGGCTCATGGCATCACAACTTTGGACTCACAATTCCCCAACTGATACAACCCTCAGACACATGCCCTTTGGACACACAACCCCTCAGACATGACACACACTCCTTCAGACATAACTCCTGGACATGCAACCCCTGGGACACTCACCCTTTCGGACACACAACCTCTCAGAACCACAACCCTTGAAGCCCGCCCCCCCCCGCCACGAACACAACCCTCAGACTCACACCCCTTGGACACATATCCTTTGGACACACAAACCCAGGACACATAACCTCTCAAACTCACAATCCTAGGACTGCACACATCTTAGACACAACTCTCCCTCGTACGGCAGGACATTCGGACTTTCAAACTCAACCCAGCCCACAGATGCCATTCAAAGGACACCGCAAAAACCTCGGCCCGACGCAACACGCACCTGCTACACCTGGACCCTTGGACGCTCGCGCACCGACCTGGAGGAAGCGGCTCAGAACCCCGAGCGCCCTGCAGCCGCAGGGGCCTTCAGAGCGGGCGGCCCCGCCCCCGGGAGCTGATTGGGCGGGGCGTAAATTTGCGTAGAGGGCGTGCCCGCGGGCTGCGACGGGCGGGCACTTGGGCGTGGCCGGGTCCCTGGAGTTCTGGGGCCCGGGACTCAGACGCGGGAAGACTCTGAGGTGGGGGAATAGTATGAGGGAGGGGGGCCCGGGAGGGAGCTGGATCAGACCTGCCAGGCTTCCCCCGATGTCAGTGGGCGACCCTGACCTGCTGAGCCTGACCCTAATTCGGACCCTGTCTGTAACCCCCTGCTAGCTCCTACTCAGGAGTAACTCCAACCAGAGTGAAATGTTAACTCCGACCCGGGACCCTGAGGCCCCAGGCACCGAGACTTTCTCGAAGCCAACCCTGACCCTTGCTCTCACCCAAATGGAGGGACTGCAGAGAGGGGCTCTGGGGTCGCTGAGGGACCTCGCCCAGCCGTGTGCCTCCTGCAGCTGAATGTGTGACCCACGTGCTTCGACAGAAGGGTAACAGACCCCTTGGTGGCTGGGTGCCCTCCTCCACTTCAAAGGTCAGCTTCCAGGACTGGACCCCCTCCCTGGGATCCCAGCACCACCCAGCACAGTTCCAGGCCCAGAGGGGGATCAGTGCAGGATTAATGAGTGAATCAAGGTGGAAAGAATTACAGGATGAAGATGACTTTTGACTGGGCAATCCTGGAGAAGCCCCCAGTCTGGAGGAGGCAGAGCTACCACATACTCCCTATCCCTGTGGGATCAGAACTGGGCCAGAGGGGTCAGGGAGGGCTTCCCCCAAA
Organism: Lipotes vexillifer; assembly: GCF_000442215.2. Lineage (NCBI taxonomy): Eukaryota > Metazoa > Chordata > Mammalia > Artiodactyla > Lipotidae > Lipotes > Lipotes vexillifer. Next base: position 3,799,389 of record NW_006788006.1, read on the forward strand.
GAGGGGTAGGGCATTTATACTGGGCCTTGAAGCATGAGTAGGAGTTTGCCACTGGTAGAAGAAGAGGGAACAGGACTTGCAAAGGTTCAGAGAAAGAGTGCAGAACATTCTTTGGTGGGGGAAGATGAAGCCAGAGCAGTGAGTGGAAGTAGATTGAGCTGGGCACCCAAAGAGAGGCTTGGAGACATGGGGAGGGGGTCCACTGGGGCAGATGAAAGGGGAGAGCAGGTGGGTTGCAATGGCTGCCTGGTGTCCACCTTCTAAGAAGACAACAGGAGGTGATTGGACCCCTGGACTCAGGGGGCAACATGTGGAGATATTAGTATGTGGGGGACACTGAGGAAGGGAACAGAGACCCTGCTTCTCCCCACACCTCAGTTTCCCCATCTGTGACATGGGCAGTTTGGATCCCCAGCCTGGGCATAGATTTCTCTTTGGACCAAAAAAACTAGGGTTCATACTGTGTCATAAAGGTGGGGATCAGGGTTGCTGCCTCTCTCACCCCGTCTTTGCTGCCCTTCAGTGTCCAACACCAGACACTCAGGTGTCCCAAGAACACACCAGGGCCTAGGCCAGCTTGGGGGCTTCTGCCTGGGCTCAAAGGCACAGAACAAGGCTTGGGGAGTGTGGAGGTGGCTGGGGAGGCCTGGGCCCCTCCAGAGCTGCTCTGTTTACCCAAGACCGCCTGCCTGCCTCTGATGCAACAAGCAGGCTCTGGTTATGTGAGGGCGGCAGCTGGAGCAGCTCTGGGAGCAGCCTGGGCTGAGCCAGCGGGGGCTGCCCGCTATGGGCCACACCTCTTGCCCCCTCACCACTGGGGCTTGCTCCTGTGTTCTTGCCCCTGCCACGTTGTCCCCTTCCATCACTCATGTTCCCAAACATCCTTCCCATTCCGGTCCATACCATCTTCTATCATTCACACCGTTTCCTATAATGGCTCCTTCTTTCTGCCTTTACCCCTGTTCCTGTCCTATACCCTCCCCCATCGCGGGCTGTGTTACCCCGTGTGGACCCACACCCCCCACTGGGCCAATCAAGAGTCTTGACCTCAGTCTTCTCAGATGAGGGGACACTCTTAGGTGCTGGAGTAAGAGGTTGGGGGGTTGAAAGGGAGATTTCGGGGGAGAAGGGAATGGAAAAGGCCAGAGAGGAAGATCTGGGAAAGGGGCCTGGAAGATGGGGAAGGTGCAGACAGGGATGGGAAGGTGAGGAGGTGTAGAAGCTGCTCCCCGCAAGTCTCCCTCTCCAGATCCTCTCCCAGAATGTCAGTAGGGGAAGCCTTTGAAGGATCCTCCATGGCAAGGACAGTGTGGTCCAGTGAGTAGGGCTTCAGGGTTCGAGGACCCTGGGTTCCCAACCCAGCTCTGACTCCCACTCGCTGTGTGACCTCAGGCCAGTCACTTCACCCTTCTGAGCCTGTTTGCTCATGTGAAAAGTGGGAACAATAGTAGTCTCTCCTCTGGGGGGGAAGAAGCGTTTCAAGGTCGGCCTCCAGTGCCTCCTCCTCCTCCAAAAGCCTTACCTATCCCCCCTCCCATCTGGTGTTCTGACACCCCCATCCCTCCTTCCACCTCAGCGCTGACCCCGTGGTTTAGAAATGTCTGTGTCCAGCTCTGTCTCCCGGAGCCTGGGCCGTGTGTTGTGGTAGCACAATAGGGGTGTTTCCATGGGTTTCTTGAAGAACTGGAGTCCTGGAGAGGGTCTGAGTAGTGTAGGGGCATGCGGACCAATCTTGGGGCATCTGGAGGCCTTGCTGGGGGATGAGGCAGGGGCCAGGAAGGGGCTTCCCAGGGGTAGGACCCTCAGAGTACAGAGCGGGCCTGAAATAAAAACTAGGACTTGGGGCTTCCCTGGTGGCACAGTGGTTGAGAGTCCGCCTGCCGATGCAGGGGACACAGGTTCGTGCCCCGGTCTGGGAAGATCCCACATGCCGTGGAGCGGCTGGGCCCGTGAGCCATGGCCGCTGAGCCTGCGCGTCCGGAGCCTGTGCTCCGCAATGGGAGAGGCCACAACAATGAGAGGCCCGCGTACCGCAAAAACAACCAAAACAAAAAACCAGGGGCTAAGAACAAAAAGCCAAAACTCAAGTCTGATTCCCGTCCTGACCACTGTGGACCAACTGGAGACAAGTCACCGCCCTCCCGGGCCTCCTTTTACTCCATCCACAAATTTGAAGGAGACTGGTGGAGGGTGGGGGGGGACAGTTCCAACACTTAACCCAGGGAGCCCTTCCAGGTTACCCCCACCCGTGGGTGCTAGGCTCCCTACTTGAATGCCCCGTGGCACGGGGAGTTCCCTGTCGCTCTCCTGGCTGTCCACCAATTTCTGGGAGCAAGTCTTAGTGGGCCAGGTCTGGGCATGCCCACACCCTTCACTCCGGGCGGGGGGCAGGGGGTAAGTCGGCCAGAGCGTGGAGGCAGATGCGAGGTGTTGCTGGGTAATTTGGCCTTGCGGAGCCTTAGTTCGCTTTCTAGAAAATGGAAGCAAGAACGTATGAAGTGAAAAAGGACGGAGGGTCACGATGCACCCTTCAGGATCGGCCAAGACTGGGGACCGGGGCTTGAATCAGGGGCTAAGAACAGCTCGGAGGCGGAGTGCCCAGCCAAGGCTTTGCCTCTTGCGCCCCCTTGCGGCCGGCAGGGGACGGACGTTCGCCAGGCATGAAAGGCGAGCCGGCCACGAAAAGAGCAAATAACCAGCACCTCTGTGAGCCCCAGGATTTGGGGTGGTGGGGCATCTAACAACCCACAGTCCTGCACAGACCTCTTTGAGAGTACTGTTAATCCCTGGCTAAGGTCGTGTTCAGGGGCCGTGGGTGATAGGGAGCCCTCGGAAGGTCTAGGGCACCTCATGACTGCCCCCCACTAGCTCACAGCGCCTGAGCCATCCAAGGCTGCCTCTGGGATACATGCAGTTACCTCACTTAGCTGCCTGTCTGTCCAGTGGGTCTGAGCCCTGGAGCCAGGGTTGGTCTGTCTGGCTCACCAGGGCATCCCCTGGGCAGGCAGGGCCTAGCTCAGAGAGAACGGTCAATGTTTGATGGATACATGGCTGCATGGTAGAAGGAGAGATGGACGAGAGGTGCCTGCGGAGTGGGCAAAGAGAGGAAGAGTGACTCTGTGGGGGTCACACACCAGGCAGGGCCTAAAACAGTGTGAACCTGAGGCTCTTCCTTCCCCCTCAACTGAGCTGGGGCAGGGGGAAGGCAGGATGGTGGCACACAGGCCCCCAGTACACCCTAGGAGAGGTGAGAGAGGGCTGACCCTGTTTCCTGGTAGTGGGAGGCAATTATTAATACCTCCTGTGTTCATGAACCTCCTCCCAGGCCCTCAGGCCCCTCCACAGCCCTCATACCCCACCAGGACCCTCTCTGTCTCCCCTAGGGTGCCCTTGGCCTTTGCCACCCCTCTCGCCCAACCACTTCTCTGGGCCAAACTGGGGGATCCTCCCACAGCAGTGAGCCTGGGACCCACCCTAGCTCTACCCTCGACAACTCAATTCTGCTCTTCTTTATACATTTTGCTGGGCACTTTGTTGGCACACAGCTGGCCTCGGAGGTGTACAAACCATGGGCCATGATCTCCCAGGCTTGGAATTCGCAGGGATCAGATCAGTGTGGGCTCTTCTCAAGTCAGCAGAAACAGACTCATAGCAATTTTGGCAAATACAGTAATTTTAGGGACTCATGAAACTGAAGAATTGAGATTTTCTAGTGTCAGGTACAGCTGGATCCAGGGCCCCAGGCAATGTTCTCAGGTCCCCTAGTCCATCTGCCGAGCTCACCAACCCCAGAAGGAAGATGGTACTTTTCCAGCAAAATCCTCAGGGAAGACCTCATTGGATCGCATGTCCATCTCAGACCAATCACTGTGACCTGGGAGATGGGGGGCTCTGACTAGCCAGGCCAGGGTCCCACATCCACCCCTGGAGTTAGGGTGGCTTCTCCTTATGGTCTGAGCCTGAGGTGGGCATTTCTGCTCGAGGCAGAATGCAGTCCAGGCAGGCAGGTACACGAATGCCTGCCTCAGCCTGCAGAGAAGGTCCAGTCCAGCCTTCCTTGTTGAGATGGAGAAAGGCAGCACCAGGGAGGGTCGGTGCCAGACCCATGTCACACAGCATGTCAGAGGCAGGGCTGGGACCAAACTAGGCCGGGGTCTACTCTTCTCTGTGTGATCTCACACAAATAATGCCACCTCTCGGAGCCTCTCTTTTCCCATCTGCATTTGGGTGACATCTGCCTTATAGGGCTGTCTGAGGATGAAAGATGACCCTTGTGAAGCCCCCAGCACAGATCTGGGCACACAGTAGGTGCATGATCAAGATTGTCATGGTGGCAGTTATTGGTCCGAGGGGCCATGGCCGTGTCCATGGCCAGTGGGGGCGGGTAAGAATCCAGAGGCAGCAAAGCCTCATCTCAGGACATTCATGGCTGGCCCAGAGGCTCCAGGCAAGAGCAAGAGGAATGCGCCGGCCACACTTACTTGGTCTTCTGTCCCTGCCAAGTCCCACAAGGCTGTGTCCAAGGGTCCAAGCTTTGGTCGGACTGGGGGGCAAGAGGTGAGTCAAGGCGAGGTCTGAGAGACCCCCAGGGCTGCAGGGTAGCCCTGAAGAGGTGGCATCTGAGGAAAATCCTGGGCGAGGCTGAGGGAAGAGGTGAAGCACTGGGATTTAGAGGGTCTGGGTGTGAATCCTGGCATTTCTGGTCACGGGCGGTGACCCTGCCTCTCGCCTCTCTGGGCCTCAGTTTCCTCTTCTGTAAAATGAGGCTGTGTGTAGAGCCTGGGGCCTGGAGAAGCAGGGGAGGCCAGGACTTGACCCTGTGAAGGTCACCTACAACCCTTGTTGTAGGGGGGCAGTCTGGGGAGAAGTGGGAGTGGAGGCTCCGAGGTAGGGAGTGGGGCGGCAATTCTGGGGAGCAGAGCAGGGTCTGTAGGTACACAGGTGGGATCGGGCGAAGCCACAGAGCAGTCTGTTCTGAGGGGGCGCAGCAGTAGCAGTAAAGGGACGGCAGATGACCCAGGGTGTTCACGGCTTGCCTGGAGGCTCCAGGCAGGAGCAGGAGAAACACACTGACTGCGGACGGGTGGAGAGGGCAGCATCTTTGAGGCTTGAGGGTGGGAGGCACCAGGGCACAGGGGATAGGATGGGGGAGATTTTGGGGTGTGGGTCCAGGCTAGTGGGCAACACTGGGTGGGGAAATGGGGTGGGTTGCTGACCCCCTTGGCAGCCCCTCTTGCTCCAGGCCCTCCCAGATGCCCCCCAAGTGACCCCACAGTCTGTGGGATTCCTCATCAGCCCTATGCCCAGAGCTAAGCCCATCACATAGCAAGTGCCCGATAAGAACTCTGCACACCCATGAACTCTGCTGCCTCTTGGCTCTCGGGGCTGCTACTCTAGGAGCTGTGGGGGCCCTGTCCCCTCCCACGCCTCCCTTGACCCTCTGAGAAGACCTCCACAGCACAGAGCACAATCACAGCAAATGAGCAGGGGGCTGTGAGAGCTACACAAGCTGCGGGTACAGTCAGTCCCTTGGGTACCTCCAATCTGCCTGTGTCTGCCCTGCATGAGCACAGAATAACAAGACACTAGGCCTTTCTTGGTGCCATGCTCTCCTCAGATGGTCAACCACACCTCCCAGTACTGAAGCCCTCCTGCAGTCCTCGCCCATCTGGACCTGGTCACGTGACTGGCCTTGACCAATGGGACAGCCATAACTGAAGCAAGGGAAGGCTGGATGAACACGTGCACACCGGGCGCCCAACCACCAGGAGCTTAGGCTGTCCTGCTGGAGAGGCCACGTGGAGGACCAGACACACCCCTCCCCACCAGCAGCAGACAGCACTGGTCAAGGGCCAGATGTGAGGTGACTTCTGACTATCTGGTCCCATCAAGCTCCCACAAGAGCCACAAGTAGCACCCAGGGGAGCCCAGCAAAACTGCCCGGCTGAGTTCAACCCTAACTGCACGACCGTAAGCAGGCAAATGATTGGTGTCATAAGCCACTAAGTTTTGGGATAGTTTGTCATGCAGCAGTAGCTGACTGCTACAATACACATCACTGTATGCAGCTGCGCCTAATGAAGCACTCTGATGGAAGGGAAAAGCAGAGACCAGAGTGGGGAGGGACTTGCTCAGGGTCACACAGCAGGTCAGCAGTAGAATGAAGATTCCAGAGCTGGGTGGATAACAGTCCTGCTGGGCTCTGCCTGAGACAATGTGTTTGGGTAAAGCAAGCAGCTAGCATGTGGAAGGGTATGGAAAATGGGGCTCCCCTCTGTCTTGGGGGGTAGGTGTCCTTGGGATCAGGACAGGGCCTGTGGCCTAGATAAGGAGCAGGAAGATGACAGAGAAAGCACAAGGGAGAAGGGCTGACAACAGCCATGAGCAGCAGAGGGCACAGGTGCCCCTACCCTCTAGCCTCCCACGGATGAAACCATCCTACAAGCGCAGGGAGAAAACTCGAGTGGTTAGTCAAGTAGGTCCGTTCTTGGATGCCGAGAACGTGGGTTAGTTCAGACCAAGGAGCACAGAGAGGCTTATGGCCCCACTTGTCACTGACCTGAGTCAGAGGGGCCAAAGCACCTCCAAGTCTCTTCCGGGATCAGGCTGAAGAGGGCAGGGGCAGTTCCTCGGGGCTGGAACAAAACATGTGCAGCGTCCATGAGGCTGAGGTCAGAGGCCATGAGGCCTGCTCAGCAAGGCTGGATTGTGCACTGGGGTCACACTCCAGTCCCCCAAGATCCCTGGCCTGAGCCTTCAGGGCATCCTCTGTAAAAACGGGACCAGCCACCCACTTCAGAGGTCGTGCCTGGGTCTCACGTAGGACTGGGAGCTTCAAACCCCCAGGGCTTGCAAAGAGACGCAATAGCAGGTGAGTTGCTACTACGCAAGCTGCTACTGGTGTCTTTCAGAAGCACGGTGCATTTTCTCAACAGCAGGCAGAAGCAGGGCTTCTGGAAGCAGCTGGGAAACTGAGTTAAAAGTAAAAGCTATGGTTTTTGAGGCCCTACTGTGTGTACGGCACTGTGCAAGGCCTGACGCAGTGAACTCCAGTCCCAGTGGCTGTCACCCACCCGGGGCAGAGCAGCCAGAGCCAGATGGTTATTTAGTGCAAGTGAACCATCATGAACCCCTCTCACGCTACCCTCAGGGGGCAGGTTGCTGCACATCCCTTCTTACACATTTGCAAGGATTTTTGGGGTTTTATTTTTGTTGTTGTTGTTTGTTTTTTGTTTTTAAGGCTTTTTTGGTTTTGACAGTTCTTTTGTCTCAATTATCACAGGCAGCAACAGTTTTTTTTTTTCTTTCTAAGTGCCTGGTCGGGGACAGGCATACCAGAACCACACACTGCAGGCGCCAGACACATCTCCAGGTCGAGTGATGGCTTACAGCACGTGTGCATGCGTTTACATGTGTGTTTATTAAGTTATAATGAAAAACCAAGACAAGAAGAGCTAGTTCTCCAAAAGCTCTCTCCCCAGTATGTAAGGACTGTACGTAGTTTTCATTTCTAGACCGTCTGGTCATTGGCTCAAAGCCTCTTTCAGCTCCGGGCGCCCTCCCAACTGCCCTCGAGGCCCCTGCCCACCCCCTAAACCCGTCTCCCTTTCGCTCACCCACTGCAGCCACACCCACCTCAGATGTTCCTCCAACACACCCAGCTCACCAGGCCCCAGGCCTCTGCCCTGCCACCGACGTGCCTGGAGCACCGACCCCGGGTCATCTCTGTCTGCAGTTTGTTCAAGCCTCTGCTCACACCTCTGCCGTCTCCCCAGAGAGGGCCCCCACAGCCCTTTTCCTCCTTCACATGTGTCTGAAATGTTCTTGTGTGTTCCATGTTTACCTGGTTGCTGTGTGTCTCCCCGTGAGGCCATGAGCACACCTGTCTTGGTCACTACCGTGTCCCCAGCACCCAGCCCAGGGCCAGGTACACAGCAGAGCTCAGGAGCTGGGTGCCGAGTGACTGAACTCTCCCACTACAGACGCCAAAGGATGAAAGGAAGTCACCGGCCACCGTGAGATGAAGAGGGAGCTGTCTAAGGAGCGAGAAGTGGCAGTTCCTGGCTGAGCAGCGAAGGTCCTTACAGCAAGGAGGCTGAGAGCAGCAGGGACGGGCGGTCCCGGGAGCTACCTGTGGCCCTGGGCCGTGGCGTTCATGTGGTCTCGGATGCTGATGGCCTGTTTGAGGAGGCCCTCCACGCTGCGGAAGTAGACGCTGCTGTCGACAAGGTTCTTCACGGCGCTGAAATGGGAGGATGGATCCAGTCAGCGGCACCACGCTCTCTTCGCCCCCCAACCAGAGCTCAGCGGATGCCTGTGCGGGCCAGCACTCATCAGGCACCTGGAGGATTCCATGGGCCTCCCTGAGGGCTCACTGTAGGCTTGAAGTTTAGACTTCCCTATGCAACAGAGCACTGGATGGCAACATGCACCTTTCGCTTAACGGCTGCTAGACTATCTAATGCTTTGAAGGAGCTATAAGCATGCAAAAGTGACCTCAAAAATATCTTGCTTTCCTCTTAGGTAACTTATTCCTGCCTCTGAAGGAAGCTTGTCAACTGGACTGTGAAAAGCTCTAGAGGTGAGTTTAGACTCATCGCCATTAGAGGGGCACTACTGCAAAGCTGTGCTAAGCTCTGGTGTTGAAGCCACATTGATGGATGTCTAATGAAAATGTCCCTTCCAACAGCACTACAGGAACATATTCACCAAGCCACGTGGGGCCTTGCTAATGCCAGAAAGTTGCCTGTGCAATGACACCTGCAGTAAAAATAAGAGGGTCGTTTTAAAGTCCTTCTGTTAAAGACAAAGAAATCACTCCCATTTATTATCAGTCAGGGACCTGCTTATGGCTATGAGATCAAAAGGCGGGAGCGTCGGCTGTTGCCGCTCCGTTAACTTGCTCATCTGACACCACCAAAGCACCAGCTTTCCTAGTGCCCGTCCACCTTGATAAAAAGCTATCTAGGGCTTCCCTGGTGGCGCAGCGGTTGAGAGTCCGCCTGCCGATGCAGGGGACACGGGTTCATGCCCCAGTCCGGGAAGATCCCACATGCCGTGGAGCAGCTGGGCCCGTGAGCCACGGCCGCTGGGCCTGCGCGTCTGGAACATGTGCTCCGCAACGGGAGAGGCCACAACAGTGAGAGGCCCGCGTACCGCAAAAAAAAAAAAAACAGAAAAAAAGAAGAAAAAAAGCTATCTAACATAAGCTCACTACTGAATAGTTCACCCCAACCAATGTACCATTTTAATACCTTTCAGTTTTACACCAACCATTAACGCTGCATAAAGCATTTCGACAACTAAAAGGGCACTTTCATGTCCGTAAAGGAAACAGTCTTTCAGCATTAGAGAAATTCACATCTCACTAAAGAGAAGTGCTCAGAGCTCGGAGCAGACTGGCCCCCTGCCTAGCACAGGGCTGCTAAGCACTTGAAATATGGTTCATGAGACTGAGGAGCTGAATCTTTCATTTTATTTCATTAAAATTTAAGTGTAAACAGCCACCTGGGATCTGGGCTCCTGCACTGGATAGCACGGCTAGAGGAACTGGGAGAAAGTACAGACTGATTTGTTCTTCCTTGAACCTGGACCTTTCTGATGAACTCTGGGCTGTCTGGGAACTTATTCAGCAGCTGCGAGAAAAACTCCCATTTCTTTTCTACTCTCCCTGGAGCTAAGGAGGGTGTCTGTGACCACCATCCTCAGGAAGATGCCATCTGTCTGGGTCACCCTCCCATCCCAGCAGAAGGGCCAAGGCTGGTGAAGGCAGAACTCCCAGCGGCACGACTTCCTGTCAAGGAACCTTCGACCACACAACAGAAACAGGCAGGCAAACCGCACAGTGCCACAGACGAGAGCTGCTGGGGAGCATCCAGCCTCCACCAAAACAACCCACAGCCCAAGCCAGGGGCAAACAGCACTCCTAATTAAAGTTGCCAACTCCTAAAGCAAATGGAACAAGCCAGGTCATGAAATACAGTCATGGGGAACAGAACCAACAGGAGCACAGGAGGCAAGGCTGGCAAAGCTGCAACAATGGGAAGAAACACCAACTACTGCTTTTTATTCTCAGGCACGTCTTTCACTTGGGGTTAGAAAATCTGGATATTTAGAGAAAGTTAAACAAACAAAAATAATAAATGGTATATCTGCGGTCACAGAAACTTTATTCATAGTAGCCAAAACATGGAAGCAACCTAAATGTCCATCAACAGATGAACAGATAAACAAAATGTGGTCCACCCATATGATGGAATATTATTCAGCCCTAAAAAAGGAAGGAAATTCTGACACATGCTACAACATGGATGAACCTTGAAGACATTACGGTAAGTGAAAGAAGTTGGTCTCAGAAAGACAAATACTGTATGATTCCACCTATGTGAGGTTCCTAGAATAGTCAGATTCTTAGACAGAAAGCAGAATGGCGGGTGCCAGGAATGGGGGGCAGGGAATAGGGAGTTAGTGTTTAATGGGGACAGAGTTGCAGTTTTGCAAGATGAAAAGAATTCTGGAGATGGATGGTGGGGATAGTTGCACAGCATTATGAGTGTATTTAATACCACTGAACTGTACACTTAAAAATGGTTAAGATGATGAATTTGCATCTTAACCACAAGACAAAAAATTGGAAAGAAATAAACATTAAAAAATAAACAATCATGTTCATGTTTTGGCCCTCCCCAACAGCTGCCATCCACCCCACCAGCCAGTCTGTGGTCCCGCCGTGGGTGGGAAACATTGGCCCCTTGAGGCACCTCCTGGAGTCCTTATCAGCCCCTCCTGTGACAGATGGGGAGGGGCTGAGGGCCAGGAAGAAGCCAGCAAATAGCGAGAAGCACAGGTCTGGGCTGGAATTTTGCCCTGTGGCCAGGTGAGTCCAGATCCGCATGCCTCTACTCAGGCAGGTTCGGCAGGGCAAGGCTCACGGGCAGCCGGCTGAGATGCCCCTGAACACCTGGGGCATAACAGAGGCTGTGGCGCTCACCTGCAGGCGTACTCCACCGTGTAGATGGCTCCCTGGCTCTGCTCCTCCCACCGCTGCATGTCAGCCTGCAGGGGGTTGGGGGCTGTTAGCAGGGGTGGCTGCTACCTCCATCCTCCCAGCTCTCTGGGATGGAGCACCCGAACATCAATCCCCATGGCTGTAGAGAGCAGCCCCCTCCAGCCCCTGATCTTTCCTCCTGCCACTCCCACCCCTCATCAGTCTGGGCTTTCTGTGAACACATGGCGACTATGGCTCAGGGCCTTTGAGCAGGCTGTTCTCTCTGCCTGGCATATCCTTCCCTCACACGGCTGCCTCCTTCTCACCACCCAGGTCACAACTAATGCAGACCCTGCTGTCCCCTTCTTCCAAATCTGCCCCAGATCTGTCCACCCAGCCCCAGTCTGGGCTGGTTACCATGTGCCTCCTCGCTGGTGTCCCAGCCTTGACCCCTGCACCAACAGAGTAGGCCCCAGCTCACAAGGTGCAGACCCTGGGAGAGGTCAGTGGCTGGGGCGGGGACGACTCACCTTATGCTGGGCCAGCTCGGGCAGAGAGCGGCGCACGTGCTCCTGCAGCCGGTACAGGGCCACGGATGGCTCGTTGGCCAGGACGTAGACACTCTCAGTGAACTTGTCTGTTACTGGGTCCAGTATCGACAGTCGGCAAAGTGGGACGGGAGGGTAGGGTGGACAGGGGGTCAAGGAGACAAAGCATCAGACTCCTGGTTGCTCAACCCGTGAGTCCAGCCAGAGTAAAGAGGATTATCCAGTGTCCCTCCCAGTGGCTGGGTCACCTGTGGCCCCGGTGATGGGTTGCAGGAGATGGTCACAGCAGGGCCGAACAACTCCATCTGGGAGTCACAAAAGGGCCTTAATCTTTTTTTTTTAAATAAATGTATGTATGTATGTATGTATGTATGTATGTATGTATGTATTTATGGCTGCGTTGGGTCTTCGTTGCTGCGTGCGGGCTTTCTCTAGTTGTGGCGAGCAGGGGCTACTCTTCGTTGTGATGTGCGGGCTTCTCATTGAGGTGGCTTCTCTTGTGGAGCACGGGCTCTAGGCGCACGGGCTTCAGTAGTTGTGGCACGTGGGCTCAGCAGTTGTGGCTCACGGGCTCTAGAGCGCAGGGCTTCAATCTTGATGACATTAATGTATCCAGTGAATTCATGATCTTTCCCTTCCCAAACCCACTTACAGTGGACACTGCTACCATCTGCTCAGATCTACTCACATTCCTTTTACCCCAGTGACAAAATCCAACATTCTTCTTCAGATGCCCACTGGCTACCGGACCCAAAAGTGCCTGGAAGTTTACATGGGTGGATGGCTCTCAGCCATGACTGACCACCGAGGGGTAGGAAAGCCCATGTCCTGTGCTGTGTCGAAACAACTCAGAGGTGTAACCCATCCCTGTGAGCTCCCCTGTGGGAACAGACTGTGGCTTCTTCCTGCAGGATTTTACCTGAGGTCACTCCTTGCTCAGCTTCCTCCCCGGCCCTGTCCTGTTTGCCCCCTCTCCTCTGTGGGGTTCTCTTGGTAAGTTGACTACACACAAATCCTCAAGCCAGGGTCTGCTTCAACAAACAGCAGCCAGCTGGTTGTCCCTGCCCTTCCTACCCCATCAATGAGCAGACCCTGCTTGTTCTGCCGCAAAACAAAGCCCAGAACTCACCCATTCTTTTTTTTTTTTTTTTGCTGTACACGGGCCTCTCACCGTTGTGGCCTCTCCCATTGCGGAGCACAGGCTCCGGACATGCAGGCTCAGCGGCCATGGCTCACGGGCCCAGCCGCTCCACGGCATGTGGGATCTTCCCGGACCGGGGCATAAACCCGTGTCCCCTGCATTGGCAGGTGGACTCTCAACCACTGTGCCACCAGGGAAGCCCCAGAACTCACCCATTCTTAACACTGTACTGCCCTCACTGGTCCAGACATAGCTGTCTCCCACCTGGATGCCAAACTCAGCTGCTCTCTGGTCTCCCTGCACCCACTCCTGCCAACAATCCAATCCCCACAAAACAGATGGCATGAGCTCCTAAAGAACTTATCAGATATGTCTTTCCCTTGGTTGAAACACTCCCATCAGTCAGAAATTAAATCTACCTTCCTTAACATGGCCCTTAAGGCCCTGTATGTTCTACCTGCTGTTACCCGCCTCTGCCCTCCTCAGCCACTGCCCCAGGCACAATGGCCTCCTAGCTGGTCCTTGGACACGCTCAGCACTGTCGAAAAGAACTTTCTGCAATGATGGAAAGTTTCTATAATCTATACTGCCCAATAGGGTAGCCACTAGTCACATATGGCTACTGAGCACTTGAAATGTGACTGATGTGACTCAGAAACTGAATTTTAAATTTTATCTAACTTTAATTAATTTAAATATGCATAAGTACTGTGACCAGTAGCTACTGTATTGCAGCACAGCTCTGAATACTTTGCCACCTCAGGGCCTTCATACCTGTTGATCCCACCACTGACACTGCCTCCCTCCCCCACAACCATCATTTCTCTTAATCCCTCAGGTCTCAGCTCAAATGTCACCGCCTGGGCAAGGCCTTCCCGAATCACCAAGCTTAATCAGATGTCCCTTCACCTTCACTCTCAGCCTCAGCACTTTGTTCATTTCCCTTATACTTAAAATCTCACTCTATTTTTTTCTTAAATTTTATATTGGAGTACAGTTGATTTACAATGTTGTGTTAGTTTCAGGTGTAAAAATTCTCATTCTTTATTAGGTTACATGTTTACCTAAAACTTGATTTGTGAGGGCGTGGGCTTCTCTGAGCCTGTTTCCTCATATGCAAAAATGGAATGATAAAGGTACCCACCTCAAGGTTTGTTACAGAGATGGACCCTGTGCTATTGCGCAGGGCAGTGTATTTTGTGAGGGAGAGAACCCACGTGTGTCTGGGAGTCAAGGGAGGATGTCTATGAGTCTGTCCAGTTTGGGTTTGTCCAGCTCACCACGGTGTCCTGACTCAGGCAGAGCCCAGCCTGCCACCTCCAAACTATGAGTCCTCTTACCTTCTTAGGCCTCCTTGTTTTGAAAATGAGCACAGTAGCTTACACCTCACAGTGCTATTATGAAGGATATGGAATTACATGTACTTGTGACTTCTAAATAATTAACTAGTGGGACTTGCCTGGTAGCCTAGTGGTTAGGATTCCGGGCTTTCACTGCTGTGGCCCGGGGTTCAATCCCTGGTGGGGAACTGAGATTTCGCAAACTGGGTAGCGCAGCCAAAAACAAACAAACAAACTATAAACAAATAAATTTGTAAAAAACAAAAAAAAAAGAAAAAATTAACTAGTAATAACATATATAATAAAGTAACAAAGACATTTATACTTTAAAAATAACTTGTGGCATTTTGTAATTTGTAACTATGTGATTTACATATATTTGATAAGTTGATGTAAACGTATGCAAATGCTAAATACAAAGGAAACAATACGCACAGCAAACGCCACGCCCCAAGCGTTCTTCCAATGCTTTACAAATATCAGATTACTGGGGGCTTCCCTGGGGGGCTTCTTCCCTGGTGGTGCAGTGGTTAAGAATCCCCCTGCCAATGCAGGAGACACGGGTTCCAGCCCTGGTCCGAGGAGATCCCACACGCCGCAGAGCAACTAAGCACGGGTTTTACAACTACTGAGCCTGCGCTCTAAAGCCCGTGAGCCACAACTACTGAGCCTGTGTGCCACAACTACTGAAGCCCGCGCGCCTAGAGCCCGTGCTCCGCAACAAGAGAAACCACCGCAGTGAGAAGCCTCCGCACCTCAAGTAAGAGTAGCCCCCACTCACCGCAACTAGAGAAAGCCCGCACAGCAACCAAGACACAACACAGCCAAAAATAAATTAATTTAAAAAATATTTATCAAGTTACTGAATTATCACAACAATTTTAGGGGGGGAGGGAGGGAGGGAGTCTATTATACTCACCATTCCAGAGATGACAAAGTCGTGGAACAGAGACTTTCTAAAGGTTTCAAAACTAGTCAACGGCCGAGCCGCGATTTCGTGGCAGTTCAATCACACCTCCCAAACGCTCCTTCCGCGCCTTGGCCCCCTCCCGCCCCCAGTCTGGTCGCTCTTTTGCGAGCTCCTGACCCCTCCGCCCGCCCGGGGCCCCACACCACCTTTCTTCCCCTTGAGCTGCATCTCCGGCTCCTCCATGGTGGCTGCGGCCCTATTTCGAGGACAGGAACCGGAAGTCTGGGGTGGAAACAGCTGCCTAAACCACCCCTGGGAAACTGGGGCACCGCATTTCTCCAGTTCCGACACTCATTGGCCTGCCCTCCTCGATCTTTAGTCTCCCCAGACCGGAGAGGGGCCGTGAGTTAGAGACTGGGGAAAGAGGCAATCGTCAGGTGGGTGAAGAGGGGCCGGGAACCCCTTGAAGCTCCAGGAGGGATACTCAGGCAGGGGAAGGGGAAGGGCGCCCTCCTTTACCGAACCCCTTTTCCGGGGGCAAATTGGGGGAATACTCCACACACTGCCCACTTCGGGCCGTATAAACTCCCTTCTTGTACCCCTCTGCTACCACCAAATCCCTGCACATACTCCTGAGCCCCCAGGACCGCACAGGAGACATTGTTATGGACGGGGACGCCGTCTGTCCGAAGGTGGAGCTAATTGGCTCCGTCTGGGAAAACCTGCGGGTGGTATTGGGAGTGAGGGAGGAGAAGGTCAGGGAACTCTTGCGAGCCCTCTGAGGCCCCGCCCACCCCTCCAGTTCCTACTAGGCTCCCTCCCGAGCGGCGGGGACGAGGAAGCGCAGGCGCAATTCCATAGCTCTTGCCCCAGAGGAAGCCACGCCCCCCAAGCCTTAAAGGGCCAGAAACAGTTCCTACAGCTCCAGCCCTTACGCACTTTCGGGGGGGCGGGGGCGCGCAGGCGCAGTGGAGGCACTCTGCGGTGTGGGTAGCGGTCGCGTATCAAGTTGCTTTCTGTCCCGGCAGAAGAAGCCAGGGCGCAGAGGGTCCAGGCTCCATTTTGCTACCCATTACATCAATTGGAAGAGAAAAGTTTGTGAGTTGGGCCCCCAAGTTTGGGGGGACCCGGGCTTGCGGCGTGGAGTGACAGAGGAGGCTCGTTGGAGGTGAGTGGACCTCCTGGATTGACTTGGGAGGGGCGGGTGGGATGCAACCAATCACATCTTTGTTGAGCCCTCACTCATTCTAGGGATTCCCCCCCCCTCAAAAACAACACAAAACAAAACACAGCGGACGTTTAAGATCTGCCCGTGTATCAGGCCTCCTGCTTAGATATTTACAGACATGACTTTTTTAGTCCTCCTTTCCCCCATTTTATTAATGAAGACACTGAGGCTTAGAGAAATTAAGTAATGTGCCCAAGTTTTCACAGCCTATAAGTGGAGGGATTCAAACCCAGATGGCTGACCCCAGAGCCAGGGCTTTTAAGCAATGCATATTGTATGTGCTCTGGTGTTGGGGAGGAGTGGGCCTGAGAAGCAGTTGGACTCTGGTTTTAATTTCCTGGCTGAGTCTTAGTTTACCCACCCTCACTGTGTGAGGCCGGGTATGCAGTCAGTGCCTATTTAATGAGTTGTCAATAATTATTGCTATCTCTCCCTGTTTGACCTTTCCACCAGCTTCCCCATGGAGCCCACCCAGCCTGCAGAGGATCTCAGCCTGACCCAGCAGCCTTCTACACCAGAATTTGGGGACCCCGAAGACCCCAGGGGTGAGGCCCCTGACGGCTCAGACACTGTGGTCCTCAGTCTCTTTCCC
>NW_006788006.1:3816321-3839977 GCF_000442215.2 Lipotes vexillifer
TCCCTGCACCCCGGAGCCTGGGAATCCTGAACCAGATGCTGGTACCTCCTCACCTCAAGGTAGGATACTTACCCTGGACTCCTGCTTCTGGGATGCAAGAATGGTGGGATGTCAGGCCCAAGATGGGACTTCTGTCTTTGTGTCCTTGGATGTGTCTTCCATCTCCACCCTGTGAGGGGTTGCTTATTATTTTTTTTTAATTGTGGTAAAATTCACGTAACATAAAAGTTACCATTTTAACCAGAATTGCTTACAATTCAGTGGCAGTAAGTACATTCACAATGGTGTATAACTTCCACCTCTATGTAGTACTAGAACATTTCCATCACCCCCAGAGGAAACCCCAGACCCATTAGCAGTCACTCCCCATTCCCCTCCTCCAGCCCTTGGGAAGCAAAAATCTGCTTTCTGTTTCTATGGATTTGCCTGTTCCGGACATTTCATATAAACGGGTCCATACAACATGTGGCCCTTCCCGTTCTGGCTCCTTTCACTCAGCAAGATGTTTTCAAGGTTCATCCACACTGTATGGTGTGTCAGTGCTTCGTCCCTTTTATAGCTGAATGATATTCCACAGTATGGCTGGACCACATTTAGTTTATTCATTTATGCATTGATGGACATTTGGGTTGTTCCCCTTTTAGTGACTGAATAGTGCTGTTGTGAACATGCGTGTACAAGTTTTTGTCTGAACACATGATTTCAACTCTTTGGGGTCGATACCTAGGAGTGGAATTGCTGGGTCAGATGATAATTCTGTTTGGCTTATCAAGGACCCAAGGGTTTCTTTTGACTGGAATCCTTAAACATGTCTAACTCAGTTGCCCTGGGGCCTTTGTCCCTACCATTCCCTGTGTGAAATGCTCTTCCCACACCTCTCCCCAGGTTTCTTCAACTGGCCAAGCTCTCATTTGGTGTTACCTCCTTGGAGTGACCCTCCCTGACCATTTTCTTTAAAAGGGACTCACCCTCTGCCCTCCCTTCTTTCTACCCCCTTCCACCTGCTTTTCATTTCTCCTGAACACGTATTTTAACTTAAGCTCTCACTCTATTTCTCCATTTCTGTCTGACTCCCCAACTTGTCCATGGGCCCCTTGAGGGCAGGGACTGTCTCGTTTGTGCAGAATCTTTTCAGGGGTGGAGGAGAAATCCACACCCTGAGTATCTGGGAGGATGGAGTGAGTGAACAGTGGAGCCACGCACTGTCTCTGGTAGTTCCAAGCCCCCAGGGTCTGGTCTGAAGCCCAAGACATACTGGGGAATGAGGGGAAACTGAGGCCCTTTCTCTCTCTCCCAGCAGGCAGCTCCCTAAAGCACTCCACGACCCTCACCAACCGGCAGCGGGGGAATGAGGTATCAGCCCTGCCGGCCACCTTGGACTGTGAGTGGGACCCCGGTCCCCACGGGGGAGAGAAGTAGCGGGCTGGCAGGGGCTAAGAGGAGCAACTTAGGACAAGGAATAAACTGGGGCGTGGAGCTCAGATGGGACAGGTGAGGACTCTACCTCTCTCTGCCCCCCAGCCCTGTCCATCCACCAGCTCGCGGCCCAGGGGGAGCTGAGCCAACTGAAGGAGCATCTGAGGAAAGGTGTGTGCCCACGCTCGTGTGCCGGTGTGTCCGTGCCTGTGTGACCTCACATGCTGGTGGGTGCATGTGGCTGCTGACATGACCTGAGTCTCCACATGTGTACCTATGTCTGTACGTGTGTCTGAGCATGTCCGTGTGTGCATCCACATGTACGCTTCCCCGCCCCACATCTGACCCCAGCTGCCTGCCCTGCCCCCAATTCCGCAGCACTGGGGAGAGTGGGCAGGGGTGCATCCCAGTGGTACCACCCCCCTCCTGCCAGGAGACAACCTCATCAACAAGCCGGACGAGCGAGGCTTCACCCCCCTCATCTGGGCCTCCGCCTTTGGAGAGATCGAGACCGTCCGCTTCTTGCTTGAATGGGTGCGTCCCAGCCCGGCTGGGGGCTTCCTGGGGACTCGAGGGTGGGCCAGGGTCTCAGCTGAGTCTGCTGGTGCTGTGTCTGTAAGACGGAGCTAACATGGGGACCCCAAGATTGCAGGGGATGCACCCACCCCTCCTTTTGCCCCCCTTCTGTCACTGTCCCCCTCTGTTCCCCCCAGGGTGCTGACCCCCACATCCTGGCCAAAGAGCGGGAGAGCGCCCTGTCACTGGCCAGCACGGGTGGCTACACAGACATTGTAGGGCTGCTGCTGGAGCGCGATGTGGACATCAACATCTATGACTGGGTAAGGTGCCACCCACTGGCCCTGGGCACCTCACAGGGTACCAGGCTGGCTCTGGGCGCTAAGAACGCAACACAGACCCATCCCCACGCCTCATAGAGCTCCCAGTTCTTTTTGGGGGGGGGGTGGAGATAGCCGACACATAAACAGCTCAGGTATAGTGAATAACAAACACTATGTTGGCAGATACACAGACAGCTAGCTGCAAGAGCCCAGAGGCTGCCTGTAGAGCCAAGGGAAGTCAGGATGGGCTTCCTGGAAGAAGGGGCATCTAAGCTGAGGCCCAAAGGAGAAGCTAAATGGGCCTAGTGACAAGCAGAAGGAGGAACCATATTAAATTGGTGGGTGTGGGGTGTCGTGAGAATCTGGAAAAGATAGTGTTGCTTGCCCCCTACCCCTGTCCCTGACAGAATGGAGGGACACCACTTCTGTATGCTGTGCGTGGGAACCATGTGAAGTGCGTGGAGGCCTTGCTGGGTGAGTAGGAGTAGAGGCTAGCCTGAGGGGCCCTAGAGCCCCACCTGGCTCTGCAGGAATCCTGAGGGCCAGGGAAGGGTCTGAGCTCTGCTTGAACAGCTCTTGGGATGGGTGGCTGCTGCCTGCTTTGCCCAGAGGATTGATGTGGGGACAGGAGGTAGCAGGAATAGCACAGGGATCTGGCCAACTGGGTTGAGAACCCACACCCTGCGTGCCTCAGAGACCCTGGAGGTGCAGATTCTATTGGCCACGTTCATCAGAGAGGTCAGGCTTTTGTCCAAGACCACACAGCAACCAGCAGACCTGTGGCTGCACAGTGGGTAGTCACTGGATCTCCCGAGTCTCCGTGCCCCACCCGGGCTCCCGGTCCCCAGGCCCAGCCCTCTCTGCAGTGTCTGCTCTGCTTTGCAGCCCGAGGAGCTGATCTCACCACTGAGGCAGACTCTGGCTACACCCCAATGGACCTCGCCGTGGCCCTGGGATATAGGAAAGGTCAGCCCGAGGCACATGGGGCTAGTGACAGGGGCCATAATGGGGGGACATATAGGCACTGAGAGGCCCAAAGGAGGCCCCCTGGCAGGGTAAGGATACCAGCAGGGCCACAGTTCACATGGCCATGGAGCCCAGCCCCCTCCACGGCGAGAGGTGGGTATGAGTAGGGGCTGTAGGCAGACCCCAGTTTGACTCCCCACTTCAGAAAATGGGGGGATCCTAACAGAACTGACCCGCTGGGGTCATGTGGGGGTGTGTGGGAAATATCCCACTCCTTCCTTGAAGGAGTTTTATTCCATTTGAGACAAGTAATTCCTCACAGTCCCTCTCATCTTTTCATAAAAGTTCCAATTTGACAATTTTGTTTGGTAAGGAATGTTTTTATAATTCTGAAAACCTCCAAAAATGCATCTTTACAAACTCAGGGGAAATAGAGGTTCCTATGAGGGGGGCCTCTGTCTTCCCAGCTGTGCTCTGGCAAGGGCTTGGATTTCCCTGTGTATGAAATGGGTCCTCCATCCAGGTCCCAGGGCTGAGGCCCCTGTTCTTACCCTGAGGGGAAGGTACAGGTTGGCCTGTGCCTCTGCAGCCGCTGTTCAGTTCATGGCCCACCTTTTCCCTGTTCTGTTTCCAGTGCAACAGGTGATCGAGAACCACATCCTTAAACTCTTCCAGAGCAACCTGGTGCCCGCCACCCCTGAGTGAACACCGTCTGCCAGGGACTCAGACACTCAGGGAACAAAATGGTTGACCCAGAGCTGGGGGAACCCAGAACTGGCTTCAAAGGCAGCTCCTGGACAGACGGTGGGAGGGGGCCCTTTCCAAGAGGAACCAATAAACCTTCTGTGCAGAACTTGAAGGATTTCACTGTGCTTCCCGGAGAACTTCCTGGAGGAGGCAGCCACCCAGTGGCCTCACACCTTCTTCTCCCCTAGCACCCGCAGGTGGTAGATGACCACTCGGCCAAAGAAATCAGTGGCGTCCTCAAATGTCACTTTCAGCCGGTCCACCTCAGCAGATGGCACAGGGAAAGTGTAAGCAGGGCAGTCAAGGGAAACAGATGCCTTATCTTTTCCCACCCACCAGCCCAAGCTCAGGTACTACAAATGTGCTGGGTGACCCAGCACACTGTGGGTCCCTCTGAAACTCTAACACAGAACAGATTATCATCAGCCCATTTCACAGGTGAAGCAATGGAGACCCAGAGGCCAGTTGCTCGAGGTCACATGCCAGGGCCCACAGTTTTCAGATGCACAGACCACCCCACCCAGAGGCTGAGGCAGGATATCTGAAGCGAGTTGTTGTCCTCAGGATAAAAGTCCACAATCTTGCTAAGAGCCTCACTCCCCTGAGAACCTGCAGCAGAGAAAGGAGCAGTGAGGCCAGCGTACCCCCTCTAATCCCCCATCTTCCAGGGCCTTCCAGTACCTTCGAGGCGGCCCTGGCGACTGGAAAAGCCCCCCTGGAACTGGATCTGCAGCTGGGAGACACAGATGCGCTGGGGAAACTCCAGTATTACCCACTGGGAGGGGCCCTGGAAGCAGAGAAATAGAGGTCCATGGTCACTCCAGACTCAGAGCCCAGCTGTGCCTCTCTCTGATTCACAGAGTCCATGGTGGGTGGGGAGCACAGTGAACACGGGTTCCCTCCCTGGCCAACCTAACTGCCCAGCTGGGGTGCACCCAAATTCTCAGGGTGCCCTAGACCCCTGATTCTAATTCACACTAGGGGTAGAGGATCCAGGGAGAGGGTGTATCACCTGGTCCGAGTTCCAGCAGGTCTCCTCGTCCTGGTCGAACAGATGCTTCTTTCCAAACTGCCGAGTGTTACGATTCAGCACCGAACTCACCCTAGAGGCAACCAGAATCGGCGTGTGGAGAGGTGCTGAGCCCTGCGGCGAGGGCCCGCCCACTACTGGGCCCACCCCTCCCTCGCCACCGGTTCCCCCATTTCTGTCCACTAGGGAGGGACTATCCCAGGCCAGCGGCCCCGTCCCCTACTGCCCGCCGCCATTCACACCCCACCCCTGCCCGGGGCTCTCACCTGCTCACTGTCTCTGGACAAACCAAAGAGTGGGTCATCTCGGTTCCACAAGGCCTCGCAGGACTAAGAGCTGGGCTCAGTCCGGGTTCAAATCCCGGCCGCCAAAGCGCGACCTTGTTCACGCTCAGAGTCTCAGAGTCTTCACGTCCTCACCTGTAGCACGGCACAAGAACAGTCACTGCCCCGTCACTCCAGTCCTAAATGTCGCCTTGACCACCCCCTTGCCAGAAAAATTTGGAGTTTCGGGGACACTGCCGATGACCCGAGGCCAAGCCTTTCACAGTGGGTCCAAGGAAGGGAAACGGGTTTCCTGTGGGTTTCGGGAGCAGTCGCTCCCTCTCGGTGCCTCAGTTTCTCTGCAAACAGCTTGGGAAACCAACATCAGTTCCCGGAACCGCGTGAACACCGCGCAGGCGCAGAGTGCCTCCGGCTCGCCCAGCCCCCGCTCCCGGGGCGCGGTTTAGTTTGAGCCACGCCCCCTCAGCGCCCGCCTCTTAAAAGGTCCTCGTCCAGTGATTGCCTATCCCTCGGAGCTGGAGGAAAAAGGCCGGTATCTAAAGCAATTGTGTGTCCACTGTGTACGGGAGCTGTCCTTTGGTGCCCGCGGGTATAGAGCCCTAGTTTTGGTGTCCGAGAGCCTTCTTATAATGATGTCTTCCTACCGGCAGAATGAAGTCGGCCGAATTCATTCTCTGATTGCAGTTGCCGCCAGGGAACCCCTGCATTTCACTGCCTACCAGAGGCCAAAGGAAGAGTTAAGGAAGAGGCTACGATGGTGCGAGTACTGTACTGGAAGTTTTTATCAGCCTCGCGTGTCCCCACTGGGACACAGGAGGCCCGGTTTCCAAATCTGTCTTCTTAGTAAATGCTGCCTGGGACAGGCTTCTTGGACGAGGGGTAATGTGAGGTGGGTTTTGAAGAATGAAGAGGAGTTTGCCAAACCGGATTATACAAAACCTCAGATACACGGCTAAAGGTTTGGTTCTCTGATTCACTAAACAACTGCCACTCCCTACTGCCCAGCCCTGTGCTGAGTGATTCTGAGGACTGTGAGAGGCCTCAGTTCCAGCCCCATATCTGAAGATCTCCCAATCTGGGGAAGACAGAACTAGACACATACACTCAGAGACCCATGGGGCCAGGGCTGAGCCAGGGGGAGAGATAGGGCTAGGGAAGCAGGGGGTCTACCTGGAGGGAGGGCTTCCTGGGAGAGGGGATATTGTCCTGCACTTTAATGGGTGGGCAGGAATTCACCAGGGTGAGAAAAATTGGGGGGCGGCGGGGGCAGACAGGGTGAACAGCATAAGCAAAGGCCTAGTTGGATGAAAGACCATGAATTTGAATAAAATATGTGGAGCCAGATCCTGCTGGGCCTAAAGCAGTCACGGAAGGTGTTTGAGAAAGGGCAGCACACCCATCCAATCTGCATGAATGGAGGGTTCTGAGACAGAGCAGCCACTGGCAGGAGGCTGCAGTTCCTGGCTTTAACTGAATGGTCTGGGATCCAGTCCCTTTCTTCAAGGGCTAGGGGAATGGTCCTCCTGGCATCCTACTAGTGTCTGCCCAAGTCCACACCAGGAGTGGAGGCTGGCTGGGAAACTGGGACACCAGCGGAAGGGCCGCCCCATCAGCCCCTGCCTGCCAGGACTTGCTGCATTCAGTCATGGCCTGGTGCCATCCAGACCTGGCTCTGCTGGTCTCAGGGCCGGGGCTGGGGTGTCAAAAAACACCTCCCTACCCCTAGAGGAATTTGGGAAGAGCATGGACCCTGGAGGGCCCAGATCCTGTTCTAATCCTGGTTGGGCCACTCACTCATTGGCTGTGTGATCTTGGACAAATATGTTGACCTCTCTGAGCCTCAGTTTCCCCATCTGTGAAATGGAGGGAAATCTATAGGACTGCTGGAGAATTCAGTGGGCTCTGCAGACTGACACATAACAACAGTGGCTGACATTTGTTGAGAGCCTACCCTGTGTTTAACTTGAAGCCACGTTTGTCTCCATCCACAGGATCATTAAATCTGCTGTTCTGGTCTCTGTCACTCCCATTTTACAGCTGAGGATACGGCCACTCAGCCACTTGGCAGCCAAGGTTCCCCAGGGAGGATATGCATGGCCCCAGGGCCCCCCTTGCCACTCCTGGTCTTGGCATGGAGCCACCTTGCCCACTGGGATAAAGCCAGCTTGTACCCCCTTCCCGCCTCCTCACCCCACCGGTGCCTGGTCATGAAAGAGCCTCCTGTTTCTCCAGGGAATTAGCAAATCTAAGCTCCCAGCAGGGCAGCCAAAAGTGGTCCATTCATTTGCCTTAGTGAGAAGAGACTAGGCACTCCCTCCTCCCTCACCCCAGGGGATGGGGCAGAGGGAGGTCAGGAAGAGCCAGGAGCTGTAACTCTGGTTGGCTGAGGGAAACTGAAGCAAAGAAGTCATTTGGCTAAGGTCACCGAGGGGAACCAGGATATAAACCCCAGTCTGACTCTGAAGCTCTCTCCAGAGCTCACTCTCTCCACTGAGCTGAGCTGTGCATTTTTCAGGAGAGGACTTGGAGGCTCAGAGAGGGTCAGGGATTTGCTGAAGTCACACAGCAAGTATGGGTCAGCAGGGACTCTCTCTGGAGAGGCAGCCACACTCATGGCAGAAAACAGGTCCCACTTCCCATGAGTTTGTCATCCCGGAGTAGGGCAGGGAAAAGCCCTCAGATTGCTTCAGGCCTCAGTTCCCCCTGGGGAATAAGTGTAATGGTTGCCCCAAGACTCCAGCCTGGAGGGTCTGTGGGATGGGGGTGATGGAGTCCTCTGGGCTGGCAGCCCCTCTGTGGGGCAGGTCCGGGTCTGATTTATCCACCGGGGCCTGCATGAGTACCACAGGGCCCAGCTCAGAGTAAACGGATGCTCACTCGTTTCCAACTGGACTTGTTGGTCCTGGCAGGGGGCAAGCCTGGGAGCCTGGAAGCCTGGGGAAGTGGAGATGACAATAGGCATGAGAGAGGTCGGCCAAGCATGAAGGGATTGAGCTGAGTTTACGTGAGAACACCTAGGGCCACGACTGGCCGACTGGCCATGCTGAGTATTGAGCATGAGTGGCTGTGCTGTGAGCATGGCCCCGGGGGGACTGTCTCCATGTTGGTGACTTGGTGTCAAGTGATCATGGTTGGCTGCTGGCTGTCTGTAGGTAATGCCACGGCTGTAAACATAGTAGGGTGTAAACAACATGGGGCAAATGTGGGCTGTTTGTGGCTGCCAGGAAGGCTAAGTTTCGGTGGGTGTGCACAGCAATGGGTGTGTTTGAGTGTGAAGGGACTAGGTGCAGCTGGGCTCACAGCTGTGAGTTTGGTTGTGCAGCAGACATGACTTATGTATGGCCAGTGTGACTTATACGTGGCCTGGCTGGGTATGGTTGTATATGAGCTGCCTGTGCTGTCACTGTCTCTGGCATATGGCTTTGTATCAGTGGTTATTGGTAACATTGTATGTGACAGGAGTGAATATGGTTGCATGTGCCCTGTCAGTACGTCCCCTTGGGTGTGTGAAAAGCACTTCGGGGGACACTGTCCATCCCTGATTCCCAGATGTCCTGGAGGGTCTTGCCTCCTTGCTCCTGTTCTGGCTCACAAGCCCCCGCCCCTGCTCCCTCCCCGCACTCGCAGCAGCCCCTGGCCCAGGCCCCAGTGTAGAGGAGACAGAGAGAGCACTCAGGGCTGGAGGAGGGGGGTGGTTGGCCCATTCCCAGTGCAGGCCTATAAATAGCTCTTTGAGCCCGGCAGATTCCCAGGCAAGGTTGCCTCATTCAAGCCCCCAGCAACAGCCTGCTCCCGGGCTCCAGGCCAGCCCCTCTAAGCTCAGCCCTGGCACCAGCCAGGGGAGCCAGGGGGTGGGGGAGTGAAAGGGTGGGCGGAGTCAGGATGGGGATCAACTTGGTTCTGAAGCCACAGACCTGGACTCCCACTTGGCCCCTACCCATACTCTGCAACCTCAAGTGCATGTCCTATCTCCCCGAGCCTCAGTTTTCCCATAGCAGCCCCCAGCTTGTGTGTTTACTTCCCATTTCATTCTCCCAGCAACCCTGTGAGGAGGTTACTCTTAACTATCCCTGTTTTCGACAGGGAAACTGAGGCACAGAAAGACGAAATGACTGGCCCAGAGTTACACCACTGTTAGGAGTTGCAGAGAGGGTTTTGGTTTTTTGGAGTTTTTTGTTTGTTTGTTTTTGCCATGCCACACGGCTTGCAGGATCTCAGTTCCCCAACCAGGGATTGAATCCTGGCCACAGCAGTGAAAGTGCCGAATCCTAATCACTAGACCCCCAGGGAACTCCCCAGAGAGGGGTTTTGAACTGTGGACTTGTGAGGCCAAGTTGCAGCTCCCACACACGTCACCCAGATCCCTGTCCGCACAGCCTGTCACCTGCAGACACTTATATCAGTGTGATCCCCGACCCCCATCCCTCCTCTGTGATGAGAAGTTGGACAGTGAGCATAGTTCCCCATTGTGCCACTTTGACCCCTATGGCCACCACTAGCCCACCCCTGGAACAGCAGTCTGACACAGACCTTCCAGGGCAACCTTGCTCCCCTGGGGTCTTCATCCTTCACTCATTCTCACCCCTTTTTTGGTAATCTTGCCGAAATCATCTAGTTTCCTGTTTGTCTGTCCCCCCACCAGACTGAAACCCACCCTCAGAGATGCACACACACACATACACACAGATGCAGGACACTGGTGGAGTGAACAGACCCTCCGACTACCACAGCCCATTCTCAGTGCTGAGAAACTAAGACCCTGGGAAGGAAGGCCAGCTGGGTAGAGGGCTGATTTCTTTAAGTATTTGTTGTCCTTCATTTCCATTTTTCATTGTGGTAAAATACACAGAACATAAAATTTACCATTTGAAAGTGTACAATTAGTGGCATTAACTATACTCACATTATTGTGCAGCCATCACCACTATCTAGTTCTAGAACATTTCCATCACCCTAAAAGGAAACCCTGTACCCATTTGCAATCACTCCCCGTCCCCCCTCCCCCAAGCCCCTGGTAATCACTAATCTACTCTCTGCCTTTGTATTTGTCTGTTCTGAACACTTCATATAAATGGACTCATACGGTGACTTTTTGTGTCTGGCTTCTTTCACTCAGCATAACGTTTTCAAAATTCATCTATGTTGTAACATATATTAGTACTTCTTTCCTTTTTATGGCTGAATAATATTCTATTGTAGACCTTTTAAGATCAGGGGTCTCCCTGCAAAGACACGCACATGCTGCCTGCTCAAAGCAAAAGTATTTCTGTAACAACTGTACCCGGTCCACAGCAGGTGCTCCACAGAAGTTAACTAGATAAGGGAATGAATGAATGAATGAATGATAGTTCTAGCTGGCGCGGGCAGAAACAGCTCTGGGTGTGACACACCTGGGCTCTGACTCTGCAAGTCTCTTACCAGCTGTGTGAACCAGGGAGCTTTCTGTCCTCTCTGAGCCTCAGCTGCCTCTCTATACATGGTGTAAAACAGTAACTGTAGCCAAAACTGCCTCAAGTGTGAACCTGCCGAGTCAGGCAGACCAGGGTTGGAATTCCAGCTCAGTCCTTCCCCTCTGCGTGACCTTGGGAGAGACTTCGTCTCCCTGGGGTCTCAGTTTCCCCATCTGTAAGATGGAGCAGGCCCCACTGCGGGGCGTCTGGGGACACTTAACGTGGCACCTGGGGTGAAGTGAATGGGAGGAAGTCAGGAATAGTCTTCCCTGGGGTGGGGTGAGTGGTCGTAGGAATAGGGAGGGGGTTTGAGGCAGAGGGAACACCCTCCCTCGCGCAGTTGGAGGCGTTGGGCTGACGGGAGCGCATGCGCAGAGCAGCCCCGCGGCCCCTTTATAAGCGCTGAGGCGGCGCTGGGGCGAGCGGAGCACAGGGCTCAAGGGTGGACCCGGCGCGGATTGAGCGCAGCCAGAGCGTCCTTTGTGCCGGTTGACCGCCCCGGGATGCGTCCGAGCTAGGAGCCAGGTGGGGGTCCATCGTGGGGAGGGGGCCGCGTTGAGGGGGAGGTCCTTGAAAATAGAAACGCAGCCCGAGATTGGGGAGGGGGGATCAGAGAGAAGCCCCCAGAATGGGGAGGGGGTTTAGAGGGGGAGGGAAGCCCCGGGTTGGGGAGGGAACCTACACTGGGAGAGGGCTTGGGAATGTTAAGGGGATTCGGATTTGGGAGCAAGGTTGTCTGGGGAATTCGGAGACGACCCCGCGATGGGGAAGGGGCCGGGCTGGGGGTGGGTCTTAGAATTGGGGAAGCACTGGGAACCAAGGCTAGGGAAGGGGCACCCCGAGTTTAGAGAGAAAAGGGGGACATCCACACGTTGTGTGTGGGACTCTGGAACAGGGCACCCCGTGTCTGAGCTGAGACACCCCAAGATTTTAAGTGGAGATTCCCAATTTGCAGATGAATGCAGAATTCCAGGCTGGACTGCAGCAGGGAGGAGGCCCCCAGACCAGCCTGAGCCCAATGGACGGGGTCTGCCCTAAGAGTAAAACCCCAATAGGGAAGGAGTGCCCTGCAGTCTCCCTGTCTTTTTGGCTCAAGTCTTGTCACCACATCTTGACTCAGGGACGAGGCTCTGGGGGCTCCATCCCAAGGTGCTCCCTGTTGTTCCCTGGGACTTGGAGTTGGGGTGCTGTCCCTTCTCCCAGGGAGCACGTTGTGTCTCCGAGGTTAATGCTAGTTGAGAGCCTCTTAAAGCCCCCAGTTGTGGATCCCACGGACCCGTAAAGAGCACCCAATCTCTAGGGGGGAGCCACCCCAGTACTTCCACATCTGGCCACATCCTCACAGCCAGACACAGATCCTTGCCCCACGCCTTCCGTTCCATCTGGCCACATGGATGCATGTGGAAGTCCTGGCTTGGCTTGGGGGCACAGGCGCTGGGAAGGAGGGGGCTAGGACCCCAGGCCCAGCCTGGGCAGGAGCAATCCCCATCCCTGTTCCTCTTTGTTCCTCTCAGCAGCATTAATGGGAGACAGCCAGGCTGAGGAGAGGGTTGGCGCTGGGCCCCAGCGGGGGATGTGGGGCAAGGGCCGGGAGTGAGGGCTGGGCAGACCATGGGACCCCAAACCCCGGCAGCCTCGTTGGCTTGTGGACGTTTCCAAACAGAAGGCATCCCCCAGGAGGTAGGGACTTTGTGTGTGTGTGTGTGTGTGTCTACCCCGTACTGGGAGAAGGCGTGCGCTTATGGGGGGACCGGGGGTCCTCTGTGACTCTAATGTGACCAAGGTTGTGTTTTTGTCAGGAAACTTGTGCTGGGGGCCACTTCACCAGGCAAAATGATGTGTGCCCACCAGTCACCAAAGCCACAATTTATCCAGCCTGGTCTGTGCCAGGGGCTGGCAGCTACGTGAGTGAGTGTGTGTGAGGAACTGTGTCTGACAGAGTGGCCTCATCGAGGGGTTTATGTGGGGAGCCTGAGACTGTGGGTGTGTGTCTTTGTGCAGAAGACGTGCTGCCTGGCTTGTAAGTGCCCATATTGTCTCTCTTTGTTAATGTCACTGTGAATCTGTGAGTGTGTGTGTCTCCTAGGCTCTGAGCCTAGAGTGTGTGGCTGTGTATGTGTCCCGTGTGTGCAGCAAGGGTCCTCTCCATGTGATTGGCAGCGTGGACCCTGAGTGGGTGAGTGTGAGATGTGGTCTGTGTACAGAGTTGGGGAGCTAATGGAGAGACATTGACAGGGGTTCAGGTCTCCAAGGGACAACCTGGGATGATTTAGTGAGCCCAGTTTCCTTTCTTCTCCAAGGAGTTCCATGCTCGAGCCCATGCACACAAATACGCTCTGACTCCAAGGCCAGTAACACATACACACGTGTGCTCATAGCCCTTGCTGTGGGGTACTTGAACCCACACATCCAGAGACTACACTGGGTCCCCTACGCCCCACCCAGTGCATATTGCTGCTGTGGACCCTCGTACATGTTCACACACCACAGGGGGCAACCTCATGGATATCCTTGCCTGGATGCACACCCAGGCACAAACACACAAAAATGCCTACTGGCAAACTCACCCTCACTCAGTGGCTTGAGACAGGAGGTGGATGTGAGGGAGGAGGAGACACACGCGCGCTCACGCGTGCGCGCACACACTCTCTCTCTCTCTCCCCTCCTGGGCCACCCCTCCCACAAAGCCCCACAGGCCCCTACTTGCATATGTATGAGGCTCATGCATTATCAATGAGGGGACAAGCCCCAGACAGCTGTGTAAATGCTCACCTCTTGTGGCCCTGGGGAAGAGGTATTTGAAGAGAAGGGGTGTGGGTGTGTGAGGTGCAACTGGAGGGGATGGAGTGTGTGTGGGAGGGTGTGGGGGGGAGTGCAACTGAACCTTTGTGTGTCACCTTGTTGGACCACCATTGCATATTTGAGTGTGTACACAAGGCTTTGTGTATAAGAAGCTGTTGTTTAAGTGAACATTTCTTGGACTTGACAAGTCTTAGCTCATTCCATTCTCACAGGTCTTCACAAGTCTTAGCTCATTCCATTCTCACAATAACACTCTGAAGTATGTGCTGGTT
This sequence comes from Lipotes vexillifer, assembly GCF_000442215.2. NCBI lineage: Eukaryota > Metazoa > Chordata > Mammalia > Artiodactyla > Lipotidae > Lipotes > Lipotes vexillifer. Next base: position 3,830,128 of record NW_006788006.1, read on the forward strand.
GATCCCCATTTTACAGGTGGGAAAACTGAGGCACAGAGTGATGAAGCAGCTGTCTAGGATCATGCAACATGTAGGGAGTAGAGGCAGGGTTTGAAGCCAAGTCATGTGGATATAGTCTGAGCTCTTAACCATACAGAGTATGTGTACACGTGCATGAGAATTCTCTGAACTTGCCCCCTCCTAAAACTCTCTTGGGGTAGGTGCAGCCCAGAGTCCTGCCCCACCCTCTAATACCCATCCAGGCCTTGGACAGCCATCAGGGGACCCCACCCCGCTCAGGGTTCCGAGGGGGAGAAATGAGGACAGCCCGGGATGGAGGCAGAGGTTGCTGAGGTTTACAAGTCGGTAGTTAGGGGCACCGTCCCAGAAGCTGGCCTCTGCCCTGCTGTGCAGTCCCAGGAAAACCGCTCACCCTCTCTGGACCCCGAGATGCTGCCCTAAGATGGCAAGAAGGAGACCAAGGGGGTGGGTAGTGCCACTGCGTTGCCGCCCCAGTGTTCAGCACCACGGACAGGTCCCCGGCCTGCCTCCCTAAGGTGGGGCCAGCTGCCCCCCACAGGACCCTATTCTGCACTCCATCCACACTGGCTATTCTTTTCTCAGGAGGAGGGTGCAAGGGCTGGGTTTGCAGGTGATGTTCTAACTTCCCATCTGCCCCCACCTTCCGAGCCCCCCCAGAGGCGGAAGGGGAGGGGGGTTCCAGAGGGTTGGGATGCACCACCACCCCAGGGTTTCTAGTCTCTGGAAGAATGTGAGGTTTGGGAGGGCACTGCTGTATCCCAGTGTTTGGAATGGGCCTTGCTTACAGGTAGTGCTCACTATTTGTCCACTTTGTGCTCATGTGCCACAACCCCTGTAGGAGTCTAGACCCACAACTGGAGTTTCTCTGTGGACCTAGAAGGCATCTTCACCAGTCAGTATGAATTCGGGGGGAGGATGGGGTGGGCGAGGGCGAGGTCCCTTCCTCCAGCTGGGACTTGGCAGCTCTTCAAAAATCCCAGAAACCAGGAATAGAATCTTGGCGACAACCAAATTCTGGAATTGAAGCTGAGAATCGTGTCAGTCAGCAAACCCAGATTACAGGCTAGCTTGGAGTCCAGTCTGCTGCCAGAACTGGGGACCCCAGGCAGACTAGGACTGGCTGCTGCTCTCTAGGAGCCCCCAATTTGATTTGGGACTTTGATCTTGGCTATGTTAAAGTCAATAATAATAATAGCAGCTGAAATTTACTCCTTCATGCCAGGCAGTTCTCAGCATTTTATATGTATTGACTATATTGACTCATCTATCCCTTCCCACTACCTCATATTATCCCCATCTGACCTGCAAAGAAACTGAGGCACAGAGAAGCTAAGCTACTTGCTCAAGGTCACCTAGCAAGGAACAGGCAAAAGACAACCCCAGGTTTGATTCCCTCCAGCATCCATGCTCTGACCATAGGACTTCACTGCTCAGATTCTGAAGTCAGTTGGTCCTGGGTTCGGATTCTGGCTCAGCTCTGGCTTTCTGACTGTGTGACCTTGAGTGGCACACTGGCCGCTCTGAGCCCCAGTTTCCAGATCTACAGAGTGGGAGGAATTGGTGCTTTCATGCCAACTGTCTAGGAGGGTTGTACTCACCCCTTCCTTCCTCTCCATCTTGTTTCAGGTCCAGGATGGGGGCCATGTCTGTCTGGGTCTCAGGCCTCCTGATTCTCCAGATGCTGCTCTTTGTGGCTGGGGAACAGGGTGAGTTGGCTTGTGGGGTGGGAGAGGTTGGGGTCTGGAGAATTGACAAGATGGGGCAGCTTTTTAACTTGAGAGCCTTCTCCTGCTGGTTCTCTGGCTTGGTCTGGAGAATAAAATGAGAATAGATGAAAAAAGTCTTTGAACAGTCAAAAGCGAACAAGACACCTGAGAGGTTATTTTTAGTCATTGCCAGCGGAGACTAGAGTTTCCCGCCTCTCACTGTTTTGCTGAGATGAGCTGAAGAGAGAGAGAAAAAAAAGAGGGAGAGAGAATAGTATGAAGATTGATTAGTGATGCCTGCCTGGGTGGGACAATAGAAATAAAGGTCTGTGTGCCTCTCCCTGGCATCTCCCCAGTAGCGGTCAAAAGCCCAGACTTTAGCAATGCCTCCTGATTTGCTCTGTGGCCTTACGCAATTATAATGATGTCTCTGAGCCTCGATTTCCTCAACTCCCCCAAAAGAGGATGAGACACGGCTACCTCTGCAGATGGTTATGAAAATCAAATGAGCTGATTGCTATTTATAAAGTGCCTGTTATACAGAAGGTACTCCACAAACACTGTTTCTCTTCCAGTGGCTGCCTATCACTTAACTTTTGGGGAAACCATGGCTCAGAGCAGAATAGTGACTTTCCCATGGACACATAGTGAGTCAGTGACACTGAGAGTTAAATCCCTGGCCTCCAGGGTCTGGACTTTGAGAGGAGGCAGAACTATGAAGGGATTCGACCCCATTACCCCTCTTCTGCTCACAGATTGGGTTGCAGGTCACAGATCTGTGTACGACATTGTGATGTTGTGTAGGCAACCTAACCTCTCTGGCCTTAGCCAGAGGGTCCTGGCTTCTCAGTCAGGCCCTCTCTCCACCTTCTCCACCCCAGGCACACAGGACGCCACTGCTGCTGCCACTGCCGAGAAGGGGCTCCACATGCAGAAGGTGGGGTCTGGGTCAGTGCGGGCTGCGCTGGCAGAGCTGGTGGCCCTGCCCTGTCTCTTCACCCTGTGGCCACGGCCAGGTGCAGCCCGAGAAGCCCCTCGGATCAAGTGGACCAAGGTGCGGACTGCATCAGGCCAACGGCAGGACTTGCCCATCCTAGTGGCCAAGGACAACGTGGTTCGAGTGGCCAAGGGCTGGCAGGGACGCGTGTCACTACCTGCCTACCCCTGGCACCGGGTCAACGCCACGTTGCTACTGGGGCCACTGAGGGCCAGCGACTCCGGGCTCTACCGCTGCCAGGTGGTGAGGGGCATCGAGGATGAGCAGGACCTGGTGCCCCTGGAAGTGACGGGTCAGTTGGGGGAAGGGGAGGGGCCGAGGCTGGGATGGGGAAGCCCATCCACTGAATGTCACCTTAGAAATTACTCCCTGGGGAATTCCCTGGTGGTCCAGTGGTTAGGACTCTGCACTTCTACTGCCAAGGGCCCAGGTTTGATCCGTGGTCAAGGAGCTAAGATCCCACAAGCAAAAAAAAAAAAAAAAAAAAAAAAAAAAAAAAAAAAAAAAAACCCCCCCAGAGGGGGTGGTCCAGTGGTTAGGACTCTGCACTTCTACTGCCAAGGGCCCAGGTTTGATCCGTGGTCAAGGAGCTAAGATCCCACAAGCAAAAAAAAAAAAAAAAGAAAAGAAAAGAAAAGAAAAAGAAATCACTCCCTGAACAGTGATTTGCTTTCAGTTCTTCCGATAAAGTCAGGAAGAAAGTCTCCATGGGTACGCCTCTCTCTTTAACATCTCTCTCCTTCTCTTTTAGCTAAGAGAGAGCAGCCTCTGGCTCAGTCTCTTATGGACCACAGCATTTCATAGGATTTCATAACCTTGTTTTAAGTCCATTTCATGGTTACCTGCTTTCACATAAGGCAAAGAATATTGGCTTTCTATTTAAAATAGGAATACAAATTTCCTTTTAAAATAAATATATGTTTTTAAAAAGTGAAGTTCTTTTTAAAAAATGGATTGAAAATATAGATTAAGTAAATAAGTCATCAGTGTAACCATTTCCTATATTAAATTGTTTCTGTTGAAATAGTCAGTGTAGTTTCTGTTTTCCTAACCAATCAAGATGAACAAGACCAAAAAATTTTTTTTTAATTATTAAAGCAAAGTCCTAGGACAAGGCATGGCACACAGAAGATGATCAATTGATATTTGACGAATGAATCAATGAATGGATTTGTGGGGTTTTTTGGCTGCATACTGGGTCTTCATTGCTGCGTGTGGGCCCTCTCTAGTTGCAGCGAGCGGGGGCTACTCTTAGTTGCGGTGTGCGGGCTTCTCATTGCGGTGGCCTCTCGTTGCAGAGCATGGGCTCCAGTAGTTGTGCCTGTGGGCTCAGTAGTTGTGGCTCGCAGGCTCCATAGCACAGGCTCAGTAGTTGTGGCGCACGGGCTTAGTTGCTCCAAGACATGTGGGATCTTCCTGCACCAGGGCTTGAACCCGTGTCCCCTGCATTGGCGGGTGTATTCTTAACCACTGCCCCACCAGGGAAGCCCAATGAATGGATTGTTGTGTGGAGAATATCCTGTGGACTCCTACTGGGAAGTCAATTTCCCTTAACCTATGTTGGCCATGAGCAAAGTCCCTGCACCCTCTGTTCTGGAGCACAGTCTTTGCCCAGCCAACAGTGTCTCACTGCATATTTTATGGGGTCAACCAATCATCCCCTTTCCAAGGCATTGTTCTCAAAACTGATAAACCTCAAAGAAAACTGATAAGTCGTGAAAGAAGAGAATTCTACCTCTGGGTTTGGTTAGTTCGTTCATTCAGCCAAACATTTATTGAGTAGCTACTACATGCCAGCCTGGTGCTGGAGACATAGCCATGAGTGAGACACAGCTGCTGCCTTCTGGGAGCTCTTAGTTTGATAAAATGGAGCAAAATGTTTAATACCTTTGTTTTGCTCAGCCATTTCTCTCATCCCTAAATCAGAATTTGAGTCACAGTGAGCTTATTGATGCTTCATGTCCTGGCTTACATGTCACCTCCCCCAGGAAGCCTTCGGTGACTCCATTTCTAAGCTGGGCAAGAACCACATTTGGGGGCTTCCCTGGTGGCGCAGTGGTTAAGAATCTGCCTGCCAATGCAGGGGACACGGGTTTGAGCCCTGGTCTGGGAAGATCCCACATGCCGCGGAGCAACTAAGCCTGTGTGCTACAACTACTGAGCTTGTGCTCTAGACCCCACGTGCCACAGCTACTGAAGCCTGCACACCTAGAGCCCATGCTCCACAACAACAGAAGCCACTGCAATGAGAAGCCCGTGCACCGCAACGAAGAGTAGCCCCTGCTCGCCACGGCTAGAGAAAGCCCACGTACAGCAACAAAGACCCAATGCAGCCAAAAATAAATAAATAAAATTTTTTTAAAAACCCACCACATTTGATCACCCATTGCTGCCTTTGCTTCCCCTCTGTATGCATGTACTTAATTCCTAAAAGGCAGAATCTCTCTCTCACTCTTCTGCATGCCTCCTGTCACCTCCAGAGCCTAACCCTAGGCATGAAGAGTGCTATCTTTGGAGTCAGATCTTTCTGGATATAACTTCTGGCTCTCCCTTATACAGGTTACGTGGCCTTAGACCTGTCCCTCAACCTTTCTGCGCCTTAGTTTGCTCCTCTGGAAATGGGGATAATCATAGGGTTGTTGTAAGATTTCAATGAGATAATGCTTATAAATGCTTTTTACATAGCAAATATTTAACAAATTCTAGCCCTTTATGGCCATTGCTATCATTTCCTCGTCTGTAAAATGGGGGCATATCAGTCTCACCCCCCATCATCACCCTAGCACTATGCCTGTTGCTGAGTGAACAGACATGGTACAGGGCAGTGCAGGGCAGCAGGTCTGTTATTATCAGACTGGGGGGGGGGGCATCCTTCAAGAGCGAGGTCTGTTCTTGAAGATTACAGCATAAATCATCCTGGATGTTTCCCCATAGGTGTTGTGTTCCACTACCGAGCAGCCCAGGATCGCTACTCGCTGACCTTCGCTGAGGCCCAGGAGGCCTGCCGTCTCAACTCAGCCACCATTGCAGCCCCGCGGCACCTGCAGGCTGCCTTCGAGGATGGCTTTGACAACTGTGATGCCGGGTGGCTCTCTGACCGCACTGTTCGGTGAGGGGGTACACAGGGTAGGGAGATGGAGAGCTAGCCCCTGGAGAAAGATGGTCCTTGGGGGCCCCAGGAGCACACATCTGAGAGGGACCCCCACCTTGTCTTGTCAGGTATCCTATCACCCAGTCCCGTCCTGGTTGCTATGGTGACCGTAGCAGCCTTCCAGGGGTGAGGAACTATGGGAGGCGAGACCCACGGGAACTCTACGATGTGTATTGCTTTGCCCGTGAGCTGGGGGGTAAGTCTGGGGCTGGCAGAACACCCCCTTCCCTGAGCCCCATTACCTCCCTAACCCCCATCCTTCCCTAAGTCCTTCCTAGCTCTCCTAAGTTTCATCCCTCTCTAAACCTGCAGCCAAGATCTGAGCCCACCTGTTCCCTGAGCCTTCCTCCACCCCTTGAGCCCCTCTCCTCTGTGCCCCTTCCCTCTCTCTGAGCCTCTTCCCTCTCTGAAGCCTTGTCCCCTTCTCTGAGTCTCTCCCCCTTCCTGCCCCCCTCCCTCTTCCTACTTCCCTCCTCACTGAGCCCCCCTCACCAAGGCCCTCCCTCTCTCTGAAGCTCAACTCGTTAAGGGGCCTGAGTTACCTCACTTGAAAAAGAAAGTGAAGCCCCCTCTTAGCACTGCATGAGAGGTAACGACAGTGATGTTCTGGCGATGGGGGCACGCAGCTGCGGCTGCCGCAACCCAGATCCAGCCAGATCAGGGCTCTTTGGGGTGGGACCCCCTTCCCGGGCTCCGTGGGAGGGTTCTTGGGGCCCCCCTGACCTTCTCCCGCGCCTTCCCGCAGGCGAGGTCTTCTACGTAGGTCTGGCCCGCCGCCTGACACTGGCCGGCGCGCGGGCCCAGTGCCGCCGCCAGGGCGCCGTGCTGGCCTCGGTAGGACAGCTGCACCTGGCCTGGCATGAGGGCCTGGACCAGTGCGACCCGGGCTGGCTGGCCGACGGCAGCGTGCGCTACCCGATCCAGACGCCGCGCCGGCGCTGCGGGGGCCCAGTCCCGGGCGTGCGCACCGTCTATAGCTTCGCCAACCGCACCCGCTTCCCGGCGCCGGGAGAGCGCTACGACGCCTACTGCTTCCGAGGTGCGCGTGAGGCCACGCCCTTTGAGTGTGCGTCCCCGGGTGGCCACGCCCCAAGGGCATGCACCTTGATACCGGCCGCGCCCCCGGGAGCTTGGCTTTCTAGTAGTGGTGGAGGCCAGGCAGGCCAGGCAGAGACACAAGAAAACTTGCTGCGCGGTGAGCCGCGCCCGCAGGGAAAGGTCGTACCCCTGAGACAAGCTTTCCGTAGGAGCCCCGCCTTAGAGGAGGACGAGCCCCAGAGAAGACCAAGCTCTGGGAGGAAGTCCTGTTTAGTGGGTGGGCTATGTCTCCTGAGATCTCTGAGAGACACGCCGCTGGATGGAGCAGTTCTCACCTGGAGCCTTGCCCATGAGCACCCACTGGGGAGGAAGTGATGCCTCAACTAGCCATGACCCCTGAGCAAGGCCACACCCCAGGGATGGGACAAGGGATGGCCTTCACCCTTGGGGTGGGGCCACACCCTCAGAAGCTGCAAACCTCAAGTCCAAGGAGCTGAGTCTTATGTGTAAGGCGGGGCGGGGGTGGGGGGGGGCGGAGAATCTCTTCGTAGGAAGGCCATGCCCATTAGGCGCTTTCTCTTCCGTGGGAGGAGCCACGGCCCAGGTCTGACCTGCCCCCCTGAGAGCTGGCCACTGCTCAGCTTCACGCACCAGCCAAGCTGTCTCTTGACCCTTTACTGTGACCAGTTGACTCTGACCTTGACAGTGGACCCCAGCCTGAACAGTGAGGATGATAACTTTGTGCCTCTGTCTCTCAGTCAGGGGGGATCCCAGAAACAACCCAGAGGGACAGAGGAGCTCAGAGAGACAGAGATGCATAGAAGACCTCTGCTGTAGCATGCTGGAATGTGGCTAGACTTCAGGCAGAACTTCCCAGCCAGCCCCTGGGCCTAACACAGCCTCTTCTGCTTTCTCCCCCAGCTCATCACCCTACATCACAACATGGAAACCCAGACACCCCGTCGTCTGGGGATGAGGGGGAGATTCTGTCAGCAGAAGGGCCCCCCGCCCAAGAACTGGAGCCCAGCCTGGAGGAGGAGGTAGTCACCCCAGACTTCCAGGAGCCTCTGGTGTCCAGTGGGGAAGAAGAGCCTCTGATCTTGGCAGAGAAGCAGGAGTCTCGAGAGACCCCCAGTCCTGCCACTGGGGGCCTCACACTAGCCTCAAGGCCTGCTCTGGAGGCTGAGGAGGTGTGGCTGAGCACGGTGTCCCCCGCCCCCAGCAACGTGGAGGCAGGCACTGCGGTGGGCAGGCACACAGAGGCAACCCCAGCCAGCCCCATGCCCAGGAGGAGGGGGCGCTTTAAAGGGTTGAACGGGCGCCACTTCCAGCAACAGGAACCCCAGCAAGGGCTGAAGGGCGTGCTCCAGGCCAGCGTCCAGCCCCCCACCCCAGAGGTTGCTGGGAATTTCGTGGAGCCTCCCCTGGCCACAGGAGCCACTGACGCCTTGGGGAGTGGCCGGAGCCAAAGCCCCTGGGCTGTGCTGACCAATGAGGTGGATGTGCCTGGAGCTGGTGAGTGGGGTCCGAGAGGGAGATGGGACCTGCCTGGGGATGTAAGGGGGACAGGGGAGGGGGCTCCGAATCACAGTCGGGTCCCCTGGCCTCACCAAGCCTCAGAAGACCCCTCTTCCTCAGGCCTGGAGCCAAGGAGACAATCAACAGAGGAAGCTGCTGAGAGTTAATTATAATTACTGTTGATATTGTTTCAGGTTCCCCTGGTGGCAGGAGCCCCCCAGAGCCCTGGCTGTGGCCCCCAACCATGGTCCCACCTATCACCCTTGGCCTGGAACTAGAGGAAGCCAAGGGCCCCAGTGTGAGGCCAGCCACCCCCGACCTGCCCTGGTCCTCCTCGGAGGCCACTGCCTTGGCTCCCAACCCCTTGAAGGGCCCCAGCACTGCCCGCTGGGAGGCTTCTCCCACAGTCATTTCTCCAGACCTCCCTGTCATGGCCATGCTTCGTGGCCCCAAACTGTGGCTCCTGTCACATCCTACGCCCCTCCCCACCGATGCCAGTGAGGTAAAGGGGTATAGTGAAGCCATGGCCGCTGCCCCACCCTCCCCTGCTTCGGAGATCGAGGCTAGACCCCAGGATCCCATCCATCCAGAAGTATATTCCCTGCCCTCCTCCTCGGGCCTGACGGGACAAGGTGGAGAGGCCACATCCCTGACACTCAGCAGCCACGGAGAAGGAAGTCCTACAGCTCCTTTGCAGGCAGCCACAGACACACAAGCTGGAGCTGGTCCTAACTCCTTCAGAGCAGACTTCGGAAAAATTGTGGGGACCAGCCCTACTGGGCTCAGCAAAGCTGAGCACCCCAGATCCAACCCACAGGCTTCTGTGGGTGGGAATGTGGTGGCAGCCGTCACTCCCACTGAGACTGCCACTGAGCCCATGGGAGCCAGAGGCGTCTTGGGGTCTGAGTCTGGGGTCTTCAACACAGCAGAGAGCCCCACTTCCAGCTTGCAGGCCAACATGGATGAGGCACAGGGCATGTGGCTGTCACTGCACAGTGAAGGGCTAGACCCCCATTCCCCATCTGCGCCCTTGGGGGTCCCTAGGGTCTCCTTGATGCCCAAGGTCACCCCGCGTTTGGAGCCTTCGGCTGCTACAGACGGAGGAGCCACAGTGGGTCCCATGAATTCCATGGCCACACTAGACACCAGCGGTGCTGGTGGGAATTGGGAACCTGGATCCCACGTGGTTGAGGGAGCTGAAAGCCCCACCTTGAACCCTGAAATGGCTGTGGATACAAGTGCGGTCATGTCCCTCACGTCCCTGGACCTGGGGGACAAGGTTGGGGTCCTGGCCATGTCCACAATGGCCTCCTCAAACTCCCAACCCCATCCAGAGCCGGAGGGCCAGATGGTGACCCAGGGCACCCTGAGAGGCTTGGAGCCTCCACATGAGGGCAGCCCCTCAGGGGAGCCCGCTCT
>NW_006788006.1:3840498-3857401 GCF_000442215.2 Lipotes vexillifer
CCTCCTTGGACACCGACAGCAGCCAGCAAGGACAAGCCCATTTCAGTTTCCTCGGGGGAGCCTATAGTGCCGTGGGACTCCCCCAGCACCCTGCTGCCTGCCTCCCTGGGCCCAGAGGAGTTTGAGCTGGAGGTCCTGGCGGGGAGCTCAGGTGTGGAGAGCTTCTGGGCGGAGGCAGCAAGTGGAGAGGAGCCAGCCCTGCCAGGAACCCCTGCAAATGGGAGTGCAGAGGAGGGTGAGTTGGAAGCTCGTGGTCTCATCCAGGTCACTGTGTTTGTGCTCAGGAACCAGGGGCTGGGGTAGGCCAGAGCTGGGAGGAAGGATTGTTCTTGGGTGCCTGGGAAGGTTTCTAGCAGGGGATGATGTTGAAGGCGGGAGCTCATTAGGCAGAGTTGAATTACAGAAAGCGTATTCCTGGCAGAGGCACAAGCCTGGGCAAAGGCCAGGAGGTGAAGCTGCGTTTGATGTGTTTTATGCGCAGCGAGTAATGAGGCAATGATGAGGTGTTGGGCGGAGTTTGGTGTTGGGGATGAGTACAGTCAGCAAATCATGTTCATGACCACTCTCAGCTGACAGTGTTGTGTGATGCTGGGGTCTTGCTTTCAGTGACGCCTCAGTCTGGGGAAGACAGAGCTGGTTACAGGCAACCCCCCTGGGGTGGGGCCGGAGGGAGGAGGCATGGCAGGGAGGCCTTCCTGGACAAGTGTTGAATTGCAGCTGGAATTCAGTGGTGCAAAACGTGGGGGGGGCCTCAAACCACAGGTAAAGTGGGTGCTGGGAAGGGGTGGGAGTGGTGGGCATCACCCCCATTTAGTAGACAGCAAACTGAGGCTCAGGGAGGTATGTCACTACCCAGCTAGTCAGTGGTCAAACCTCAATTGGCACCCAAATCCACATGTGCCTTGGTTGCTCTATGCCCAGCGGAGTCCAGAGAAAGCCATCACCCTGTTCTCCTGGGGACAGGTCTGCCCATAACTCAGCCTGCAAATTCCAGCCCTTTAGTTTTTAGGTCCTGCCATATTGAGCTATTCTTTCGGTCAAGTGAGCGTTAAAAAAAAAAACACAACAACAACAACAAAGAAGCAGCAGCTAATTAAAAGGCACCCTTTTTCTGAGTTGCAAAACACTCTTATTAACACGATTGGTTTTACAATCAATCAATAACACGTGCTCCTTTTTTTGAAGGCAAAGTGTCAGTGGTGATGGAAACAGCGGATGCAGGGTTTTATCACCCACCCTGTCATCTCTGGGTTGTGTCTGGGGCTGCATCTTCTTTTCTTAGATGCCCAGGAGGCAGGTGGACTCTGGGCAGGGGCACTTGCATCAATAAAGGCTTATGCTTATTGGTGACTGCCTTTGTGCTTGGGTTGGTCTGGAATCATCTTGGTTAATCTTTTTAATGTCCTTGAAGAGCAAGTTCTAGTACGATCCTAACTTTACAGATGGGGATACTGAGGCACAGGGAAGTCAAGTGACTTGTGCAGAGTCATGCAGCTGGGGAGTGTCAAGGATAACGTTTGAATCCAGGCTGTCTGACAACAGTCTCTGTCTCAATCACTGGGCTCTAAGATGCTTATTTCATCGACATAAAACAAAACAAAATGCCCTGAGGTCTTGGGGAGGGGGTAAGCTTGCCCAAGGCCAAAGGAACTAGAGAAGGAGTGGTCAGGTGGGAGGGAAACCACTAAGAAGTGTGCTAAGGAAAGTGTGTTGAGAGGAGCCCCCAGGGCCACGGCTGGATCTGTCTTGGACTCTGTTGGTTTTTCGGCTCCAGGCTCAAGCCATGGGCAGCCGGGGTGGAGGGAGGCAGCCAGTGCTGGGGGAGACCTGGGCGCCTACTCACCTACTGCTTGCAGCAGAAATGCTAATGAAGCCAAAAATAAATGCAGCACCAGCAAGCGACTGAGTCACCGCCAGTCCGTGGGCAGGTGTCAGCAGCTTGGGGCACCTGGTGGGGCTTACACGTCCTGGCGCCTGGCAGCCCCACGCATGTGCCCGCACGTGCCAGGGTGGCACCAGGCGCAGAAATAGCCACAGGCCTCTCTGGCCATCCGTGGTGGTACACGCCACTGCCCCAGGGACCGGCTTCAGTCACTGCGGTCAGGCCAGCAGCTACCTTTATGCAGTTAGCAAGCAACTATTGAGTGCTTGCTGTATTCCAGGCACCATGTTGAGACCGAGTCCCTTGTCCTCTGGAAGCTGACATTCTAGAACAATGCTCTAGAACTTTCCCAGTGATGGAAATGTTCTCGAGCTACGAAGTCTAATACAATAGCAACGAGCCATTGGTGGCTACTGAGCACTTGAAATGTGGCTAGTGTGACTGAGGAGCTGCGTTTTAACTTTTATTCCATTTTAATTAATTGAAACTTAAATAGCTGTGTGTGGCTGCCATGTGGAGCATCACCGCTCTGGGGGGAGGCATGGATAAGAAATGATGGTCCTAATAAATTGTACTGGAGGTTAGAAAGTAGTAAAGACAAAAGAGAAAAGTAAAGCAAGGGATGAGGGATGCCGGTGGGTGGGTTTTGGTTTTGGAAGGGGGGTTAGTATGCATTTGAGCAAGCCTGAAGGAGGTGAGAGAGGAGCCATGCAGAGATCTGGGGGAAAAGCAGTTCAGGCAGATGGAATAGCTTGTACAAAGGCCCTGAGGCAGGACCGTGTTTGGTGTGTAGGAGGAACAGCAGGGTCAGTGTGGCTGGAGCGGAGTAAGTGAAGGAGGGAGAGGAGGATCAGGCAGGGAGATATTGGAGAAGATTGCACCGGGCCCTGTGGGCTGAGGTAAGGATTTTGGCTTTTCCTGTGAGGGCAATGGGGAGCCATGGACGAGTCTAGACAGAGGAGGGACATAACCTGACTCAGGTTTACATGGGCTCCCTCTGGCAGCTGTGGGGAGAATAACCTGTTAAGGGTGAAGGCAGAGTCCAGAAGATCAGGGAGGAGGTGACTGCTTGTTATCGTCTCAGTTTCTTGTGGGCCTCCAGACCAGGACAAAACAGAAACAAATTCTAGGTTATAGGGACTGGAGAGAGGGCCTTAAACTGGGCTTCCAGAGCCCCGTAGGCCAGTCTTGGCTCTTGTACTGTCCTGCTGAGTGGCTTTGAGCTAGGCCCTGCCCTCCTCTGGGTCTCATTTCTGGTATCTTGCAGTGGATGGGTTGACACTGTCCTGACAAGGGATAGGGGTCACCTGGGGTACATGGGGGTTCTTGCTCTGCCCCTCTAAGACTCCAGGGTGGTCCAGAGACCACCCACCAAGGCCTCTGAGCCCCTGAGATGGGGAGGGGTGACCCTCTTGCCTCCAGGGAAACCCAGCTGAGGAATGAGAGAGGTGGACAGGCCCTCACATTCAACTCCCCCTGGATGCCCTATCCGTGTTAAGCAATGTTGAGACCCCTCAAGAGGCCCCAGGCTGATATACAGAGAGCCAGTCATGGCATTATGGTCAGGAATGGGAGAGCAGGATGAGCTATTTTTTTTTTTTTTTTTTTTTTTTGCGGTACACGGGCCTCTCACTGTTGTGGCCTCTCCCGTTGCGGAGCACAGGCTCCGGACGCGCAGGCTCAGCGGCCATGGCTCACGGGCCCAGCCACTCCGTGGCATGTGGGATCTTCCCGGACCGGGGCACGAACCCGTGTCCCCTGCATCGGCAGGCGGACTCTCAACCACTGCGCCACCACGGAAGCCCAGGATGAGCTATTTTTATTTTCATTTTGTAAATGAGGCAAATGAAATTCACAGAAGTAATTTGCCCAGGGTTCCCTAGTGAGTGGCAGAGGCAGGAATTGAACCAGCCTCTCTGACTGCACAGCCTATGGTTATTGCTGCTATAATCCACCACTTCTCCACACTGTAACCACTGAGGTTGCATCAGAAGAGGTTAGGCCACAGGGACGAAGGAAGTGATGGTTCCCACTGGTCCCAGTGCTGTTCATACCCCATCTATAACCTATGTCCACTTCTTTGCTCCAAAGTATGAGAAGCACAATGACCAGTTGGGTATTTCTAGAAAAATGGGGATAAGTCAAGGAGGGCACTTAAACCATGTTCTATGAGAAGACTTCCTAAGAGAAGCTGCAGGAATCCCATTCTAGTTCAGTCCAGGGAAGGACTTTGCCATAGCCAGGACATCCCACAGGTGCTTTGGCCAGTTCCTGGAAAGAGTAAGCTTATCACAGGGGCATGTGAGAGGAAGTTGGCAATCAGTTATTGGGAAGTTATAGAGGGGACTCCACAGAGAGGCGTGGAACAAGAGGGCCTTTAGGGGTCTGAGGTCTGGATTCCCTGGGAGGCAGACTTGGTGGTCTGACTCCTTCCCGTACTCCTGTCCATCCTGCAGTTCCCTTGGATCCCTGTGAGAACAATCCTTGCCTGCATGGGGGCACGTGTAAAGCCAATGGCACCATGTATGGCTGTAGCTGTGACCAGGGCTTTGCTGGAGAGAACTGTGAGATCGGTGAGTACCCCAGACTCAGGATCTGAACACAGACTTGTCTGACTCAGAGCCCTGGGGTCTATCCCAGCAGCCATCCCTGTGAGGATCAGGGATCACAAAATGCTGCCTTCAGATGCTCCCTTCCCCTCCCTCACTCCTTGGTTCCAGTAAATCAGCCTTAGCAACAACCATCTGAGGTTTCATCCTCAGGGCTGAGGCTCTGGTGTGCTGCCTCCCACTACTACCAGGCAGGGGTGGGGAAGGGGAAGACAAAAGGATGGTAAGTCTCATACTCCCACCAGAGAAGGGCCCCAGGGGATTGCCTACCCTCTCCTGGGTAGGCAGGGGTATAGGTACCACCACCAGAACTGCTGGAAGCTAGCTCCAAAGCCCAACACAAGACATATGACAAATTATGAAATTATAACAATAATTATAAATGATAAAATTTCTTGAGCTCTTCCATTGACTCTCCTCATAACCACCGCTGTGGAGGTGCTATTGTTATCACCACTTTGCAAAAAAAAAGAAACTGAATCTCAGAGAGGGCAAGTGACTTGCCTGGCATTGTACATGCTTCAGGCACTATCTACACAGGGATTGGGAGAAGAGGTGCTCAACTGATTGCTCCCTGTACCTACAAAAAACTTCGTGATTCTGTGCAAATCCTTATAAGTGCTCCACATTCTGAAGACCCTTCAGCTTCGACATTCTATGTGTCTGTTTGCCAGACCCACCTTCACTGTTCTGGAGTCAGGGGGAATGTCCTGCACACTCTGGCTTTCAGCCAACCCAGTGGCATCTCCTCTCATTGATGCTAATTCACATCAGTTGTGTGAGGTTCCACCCCCTTGACCTCCAGAGTCATTGAGCCATCAGTGCAGACCACCGCTGTTGTACTCAGGTCTAGGATAGATGGTAGGGTCATGAATGCATCTTCTGCCTGGTTCTCCATGGGGGCTGGGAGCCACGGGGAGGCTGACCCCTGACTCAGCCCCACCTTCCCCTCCAGATATAGATGACTGCATCTCCAGCCCCTGTGAGAATGGTGGCACCTGCATCGACGAGGTCAACGCCTTCGTCTGCCTTTGCCTCCCCAGCTACGGGGGCAGCCTCTGTGAGAAAGGTGAGTCTCTGCCGAGACCCCAGAAACAGTACCAGGAGCAGGGTTGGGTGCTGGACCACAAGCTTCCCACACATGGAGCTCCAGGTCTCTGCCTCTGGTTCCATGGCCGTGAGTCAGACAGGCAGGAGACGAATAATTTTCTTGAGATAAAATTCACATAACATAGAATTAACCTTTTTAGAGTGTACAGTTCAACGGCATTCAGTACATTCACAATGTTGTGCAACCACCACCTCTAGCTAGTTCCAAGACATTTTCATCAGCCCCAAAGGAAATCCTGTCCCCGTTAGCCATCACTCCCCATTCCTCCCCTCCAGCCCCTGGCAACCACTAATCTACTTTCTGTCTCTATGGATTTGCCTATTTTATATGTTTCATATAAATGTAGTCATATGCTCTGTGTCTTTTTGTATCTGGCTTCTTTCACTCAGCATGATGTTTTTCAGGGTTCATCCACATTGTAGGACGTGTCAGTGCTTCATTCCTTTTTATGGCTGAATCGTATTCCATTGGATGGTGCACATTTTGTTTATCCATTCATCACTTGATGGACCTTTGGGTTGTTTCCCCCTTGTGGCTAATGTGAATAGTGCGGCTATGAATGTTCATGTACATGTTTTTGTTTCAATACCTGTTTTCCATTCTTTTTGATTTTCCCCCCATTCTTTTTGGTGTACCCAGGAGTAGAATGGCTGGGTCATATGGTAATTCCGTGTTGAACTTTTTGAGGAGCTGCCAGACTGTTTTCCAAAGGGGCTACACCATTTTACATTCCCCCCAGCAATGCAAGAGGGTTCCATTTCTCCATATCCTTGCCAGCGCTTATTATTTTCCTTTTAAAAAATATTATAGCCATCCTAGTGGGTATGAGGTGGTATCCCATTGTGATTCTGATTTGTTTTTCCTAATGATTCATGTTGTTGAGCATCTTTTCATGCGTTTGTAGGCCATTTGTATATCTTTTGGGGAGAAATTTTTTTCCCAGGAGGGAAATTTTAGGCCTTCCTGAGACCATTTCCTGAGGTCCCAGGATGTGGCCAGATCAGAGAATGAGACATTAGAGTTGGGATAAGAGGGGATGGTGTAATGGTCTTCCAGTTGGATCTCTTCCTGCAACAGAGAAAAGAAGTGAATATGGGAGGAGGGAGGGGAAAATGTGGGGGGGCAGAGTGGGGGCTGGGGGATGGGCCCAGGGAGAGGGGTGATTTAGCCCCACAGTGACCTTGGATTGGGCCCTCTCTCTGGTGGGCTGGTGTGCTCACGGCTGGCAAGGCAGGCCTCGGCTGGAGGCCAGCCCCCTTCATGCTCCCTTTCCACCTCCCAGACACAGAGGGCTGTGACCATGGCTGGCACAAGTTCCAGGGCCACTGCTACCGCTACTTTGCCCATCGACGGGCATGGGAGGATGCCGAGAGGGACTGCCGCCGTCGAGCCGGCCACCTGACCAGCATCCACTCACCCGAAGAACACGGCTTCATTAACAGTACGGACTCTGGGGTGGGCAGGGGTGGCCTTTACAGTCCCTTTGTCGGGGGTCCCCCCCGCACCAGGGTCTTGAAGACGCTACCTTTCTGAAGCTATGTTCATTAATGCAAGCCCTGACCACTTATTAATTCAAGTGTCTATTTATTCACTTGTCAGTTCATTCATTCACTTCATTCATTCTCCGACTATTTACTGAGCACCTGCTATGTGCCAGGCACTGTTCCAGGCACAGAGACACACATTGTCCTGTCCCTAGGGAGTGACGTTCTTGAAGAGGATATAGTCAAACAAGTAAATATCTAATTAAATAAGTCTATCCTAAAATTTAGCTGGTTCTCAGGGCACTGATGACAGTTAAAACAGGGCCAGGGGACAGAGGGTGATGGAAAAGCATCTGTGGTGCAGGGGATGAAATGAGGGAGGAGCAGAGATTTAGAGAAAGAGGGGTGTCCCATAAATTAAATCCAGCATTTATTGATTTACTCATTATTCCTTCTGCCCTTTTTCATCCATTTATTTATTCACATTTTCCCCATCCCATCCCCTGTTAATTCTTTAATTTGTTCATTCCCTGGTTCACTGGCTTTTTTCCTCTATGTAATCAAACACACATGCATCCAGCTGCTTCCTCCTCAGTGACTGATTGGCTCATTTAGATTCACATGCCTGCCCTGTCAGCCTTGCTCGCAGGCTCTCTTAGGCCCTACTCTCTCATTTCTGCAAAGATCTGACTTGTCTTTATTGTTTCCTCTGGCCTTTTGTTTAAGCCACAAATTGTGACAAGGCCAGGAGCCTAATTCCAGCCCTTTCCATGCCCCAACCCCACTCCCCAAGTATGAGGGCAGCCAGAGCCTCAGCCTGCTAGAGAATGGGGGGGACGTGGCCTCCAGCCCATGCCCCCCAGGCTGGCAGAGGGGCTGGGGTCCTCCCCTCCAGCTCAAACCCCAAACTGGGGGAGGGGCTCTGGGTACCCCCCCCTCCATTCTCGTCTTCATCCACTTCCCCTTCCAGCCCACCTTCAGGCTGGGGAGGGGGCTGAGTCTCCCCTCCCACACCCCCCACCTGGCCTCCAGCCAGCAACCTAGGCTGGGGGAGGTGCAAGTACCCAGCCCTCACAACAACCCACACCCCACAGGTTTTGGGCGTGAAAACACGTGGATCGGCCTAAACGACAGGATCGTGGAGAGGGATTTCCAGTGGACAGACAACACGGGGTTGGTGAGTGGTGGCAGCCTGGGGGCCTGGGGCCCTGCAGTCAGACTGTTGACTTGGGCCCTGCCTAGAATGGAGAGTTCTGGGTAAGCTGCAATGACCCGGCCCCCTGGCTTCACTTTAGTAAATTTTATATTATATCTTTTTCACCACAATTAGAAAAGAAATCCACCTCCTCTCCTCTGCCATGAGAACTGGCCCCCACTCTCTGACTACACTCGAACTGGATCAAGCAGCCCCAGCCCTCCTGGCCTCTGTTCTGTTCCTCAGACAGGACAAGCTCAGTCCCGCCTCAGGGCCTTTGCATTAGCTATTCCCTCTGCTTAGGACTCTGTTCCCTGCCTGCGTTGTTCTTATCCTTGAGTCTTCCTTCAGCTCTCCTGTTGCCTCCTCAGGGAAGCTCTCCTGGACTTCCAGTCTGAGGTCACCTTTTGTTCAACTATTTATCTAACAATGAATGACCCATGTGGAAAACAGACTGTCAGGGAGTGAGCTGGGGCAGGAGGACCAGGGAGGAGGGCACCACAGCCTCGCAGCTAGAGGAGGGTTGACTTGGACTGTAGTGGCAGCCACCCTCAGGGCAGGCAGAACAGTGCTCATTGTAGAGATGGAAACACTGAGTCCCTAAGAGTTTGAGTGGTCTGCCCAGGGGAATCCCACAGTGTCAGTGCCAGAGGCTGGGACAGGCTGCATGTCCCCTGAGCACCCCCTGCTCCCCATTCTTACAGCAATATGAGAACTGGAGGGAGAACCAGCCCGACAATTTCTTCGCGGGTGGGGAGGACTGTGTGGTGATGGTGTCACATGAGAGTGGGCACTGGAATGATGTCCCCTGCAACTACAACCTCCCCTATGTCTGTAAGAAGGGCACAGGTATGCTGCTACTCTCCCTCCCACCCCTTCTCCCCCAACCTTCCCTCCTGCCTATCACTGGTTCGTTGTTTTATTTAAGTTTGTAAATGTAGGAGTCAGTCCAGCCCAGTTTTCACTCTTCAGCACTATGTGAGGGTACCCATTTCCCCCCCACCCTTGCCAACTCTGTGTTATCAAACTTTTTGTTCTTTGTTCATCTAAGTCCTGAAAAACAGTATCTCATTGTTATCATAGTTTGCACGTCTGTGAGGATGAGAATAACCAGCTCTTCATATGTTGATAAGCTGTTTATATGTATTTGATTTCCTGTGACCTACCAGTTCATTTCCTTTGCCTAATTTTCTATCAGTTCATTGGTCTTATTGATTTGTAAGAGCTCTTTACATATTAAGGAAACATATATATGTATATGTATATTCTCAAGTCCACCTTTCTTATATTTTTCTTCATTGTTGCTTCTGTTTCTTTGCCAATTTTCATATCCTTTTTTTCCACTCATTTGCTCAGATTATTCTTGCCTCCCATCTCCTTCATTCCCATCATGCACAAGAATTAGGGGGTGAGATATGTCCAGGAGGTTCCTGCCCCTCAGCAGCTCCTGGTTTGGGTGGAGGAGACATTCACTTCTAGCCCTTTGAGGTCACAGCTGGGCAAAAGGTGGGACCTGTTGAGGGTTCATCTCAACAAGAGATGAAACCAGTTCAGCCCCAGTCCCATCCACTTCTTTAACTGGAGGTTCCTCTGTCCCCAGTGCTGTGTGGTCCCCCTCCAGCAGTGGAGAATGCCTTGCCCATCGGTGCCCGCAAGGCCAAGTATAATGTCCATGCCACTGTACGCTACCAGTGTGACGAAGGATTTGCCCAGCACCATGTGGCCGTCATCCGATGCCGGAGCAATGGCAAATGGGACCGGCCCCAAATCGTCTGCACCAAACGTAAGTGGCTTCCCCCAGACACCCCGACAAAAGTTTCCAGCTACTTGTAGTCTCCAATTAAGCATCTCATGACTACACACATTGATCTGGTTGAATGTCTGCCTGATAATATGGCCTTGCCGATAAGTGAGGACTTACTAGCTTGCCTGGTGTTCCCTCCATTTCCCCCATCCCCCGAGGAAGCCTGTTCCATCAGGGCACCCACCTCTCATCAGCTTTTGCCACGTCCCTGTCGTCCCTCACTTCCCTGCAGCCAGACGATCCCATCGGATGCGGCGACACCATCACCACCACCAACACCACCACCAGCATCACCATCACAAATCGCGCAAGGAGCGCAGAAAACACAAGAAGCACCCAGCAGAGGACTGGGAGAAGGAAGAAGGGAATTTCTGCTGAAGAACCAGGCAAAAGAAAGCACAATCCCCTTCCCACACCTCCCCTGGAGGCTTCACCTGGGGAGGCAGAGCCCAGAGAGAAACAAGAGGGTCCGGAAGCCCCTGAGTCCCAAACCACATCCCCCCATACATAACCATTTGTAAAAAGCTCCTCTCTCCTTTTTCTTACATATACAAGGTCCTCTTGGCAGGTGTAGCCATGTGTCTGAAAAGTCAGTTCTAGTCAGGCTGAACTCTGGGAGCATCTCTCAGTGGAGGGAAGCACAATCGGCACAGATCATTCTTTGCACTGGTTTAGTCTTTTGTTGGCAAGGCTGACTGCCAGTTGTGGAAATAAGGCTGTGATAAGGGTGCAAGAATGTGTGTTTGGATTTGCACTAAGGAATTGCTTTTACCACCAGAGATTCAGATTTAGTAAACTGTCGGATGTCCTAAATGCAGGCTGAAGCCTATAGTGAAGGTCACTGGCTTTGGGTGTAGAAAATTACATGGACACACACTGCTTGAACTTGACGACTGCTCGTCCTTCACCTTGGACTTCAGCCTAAGTCAGTCCTTAGTCTTGGTGGATGAACTGACTGTGGAATTCCTATGTATTGAACTTCAGGAATGTTTTTAGAACAACATCCCTCCGTGCCCTCAGAGTTAGGGGTCAGAATAGTCAGAGAAATTTGTGGGCAATGAAGGGAAGCTGTATTGCTTGCCCTCCCAGGTCTAGTCCAGTGCTGAGATTTGGTGGTTCTGCATGTGTGGTGAATTTTATACACACACACGCACACGCACACACACGCACGCACGCACACACAGATGAGAGGATGTTTAGGGCTCAACGAACCCAGATTTCTTCCCCCTCCATCTCTCAGGGAGACAAAGAACCTCCTTCCTGGGCCAAGGAGGTGCCAAGTTTTCTAGCTCGGTGCCCATATCCATCCCTCAAGCAGACATTGGTAGTGCCCCTGCCATGGGTCCCACCCCTACCCCTACTCTATTCCTGTCTCCTCCATTCATCACCTGGTGGACTAGAAATGCTTAAAACTTGAAGTAGTGACGTCTACCTGCCGTCATGTAGAGAGATGTGCAGTGTTAAAACTGAAACACACACACACACACACACACACACATTTTTCTCTTAGTTTTTAAATTTTTTAAGCAGTAAAGAACTCACCTTGCCTTCCTCCCCAGAATCTGAAACCTGTAAAAACTTTCCCCAAGCCAGAAGTCGGGATTCAGCTTCCTGATCTCTGGCAGGAAAGAACCACAGCTTTTCCTCCATGTCCTTTGTCCACTCTCAACCTCTCTAGTCTGGGTAACATCTGTGGATTAGTGTTAAAAACCACAGTGGAGAATGGCCCTCTGCAGGAAAGAAAAATAAGCAAATATACAGTCCATCTAAGGGTTCAGTAGAGAAAGAAATGTGTTGACTGAGCCTATATCCCTCCTGGGAAGTACTAATCATAATTGACAACTACGGAGTAGGTACCATGCTAAGGACTTACACACACTGCCTCCGTGAATCTTCTCAACAGCCCAGTGACTTAGGAACCATTATTTTCCCATTTTACACAAGACAAAACTGAGGCTCAGATAAGAGAAAGGCCCTGGCTTGCAAGACAGGAATAAGGATTCCGTCCTGCCTCTGGCTGACTCCTAACCCTGCTCTCTATTTTGGGGGGAAGGAATTGAAACATAATCATGCTCTAACACACAGCAAGATTTAGGAAAAGATTGAGATGTGCAAACTAGACCCGCATCCTAGACCATGGTCTTTAGTGTTCCCTGCTATAGACATTATCCACTGTTCCATGTTATGGTTATTGTTGAGAAAACCCAGGGATATAGGTTTGCCTTCTAGGTTTGATAATTCCTCTTGGTTTAAGAAATATAAAAACAATAACACATCTTCAGTCATCCATGTCACAAAAGAATTTTCCTTTGTTTGGAGTGGGGGGCTCTGGGGATGCAACTTTTTTTGGGGTGTCTTGGTTTATGCTCCTTACCCTTGACCACCTCAGCCCCTTGCCCTGCCCCGACCCCAGCTCCATGGTGGGAGGGGGCTCTGATATTTTCTAAGGTGGGTGGTTTGTCTTTTGGTCTTTCCCTTTGGGATGTGCGTGTGTGTTTGCGTGTGCCGCGTGTGTGGCATGCGTGTGAGTGTGTGTGCGCGTGAACAGCTTTGGATTCTGTTGGTTATGCTGTCAGCTGAAGTGTTCCGTGGGTCTGTGGTATCTGACACTATGGACATTAATGTACTCCTTGGACATTTTAATAAAATTTTTTAACAGTTCAACCTGCCTCCTGACACCTTCATTCGTTCACTCAGCAAGGACTTACTGGGCAGCTATTATATGCCGTGTACTGTGCTGGGTGCTGGGGAGATAGTGGCGGAAAGAACAGATGTGACCCCTGGGAGGTGGTCAGGGGAGGCTTCCTAGAGGAGGTGAATGGAATCTAAAGGATGAATAGCATTAACTAGACGAAGAAGGGAAGAAAGGAAGAGAGTTTCAGGCAGAGGGAAGAGTAAAAGTGAATATCTTCTTGCAGAAGGGAACATGCTTCATTTGAGAAACAGCAAAGAGTCCATAGCAGCTGGAGCGGAGTGACAGAGGTAGACAGTGGAGGGAGATGAGGTCAGAGAGGCAGAGGATGGATCACTCAGGGCAATATGGGCTGTAATGAGAAGTTGGGGCTTTATTCTAAAGCAATAGTGGCAAAAAACAGCATAAACAAGGTCAAAAGGCGAATGCCAAGCTTGGAAACAATTCTTCAAATCAGAGATAAAGGAATTTTTGCCTTAATATATAAAGAGCTTCTACAAATCAATATGAAAAAACCCCAATAATCCAATAGCCAAACGGGCACAGGATATGAACAAAAAGCTCAAAGAAAAGGAGATACAGATGGCTCTTAAACTACAACACATGCTCAACAAAATAATACACAATTTTCTGATCACCACGATACACAAATAAGGACATATAAATAAAAGGGAATAAACAAATAAATCTCATAAGAGAGGGGCCTTGCATATTTCAATGATGACAATGTACCTGAACTGAGAATGATTTATGATTTACTCAACTGCCTGCATCTAAAGTCAAAGTGGAGGATAGTCAGCTTCATATAACAGGTGAATTGCAAGTGATAACCACAATGAGATATTATTTTTCACCTATCAGGTTGGCTAAGGTAACAAGTGGTAACACATGATGCTACTGAGGACCTATGGAAATAGGCAAGTACATCTGTTGCTGATAGGTTAGAAATTGGCCTCACCTCTAAGAAGAGTTGGAGATCACTAACAAAATGGCAAGTTTTAACCCCTTGATCAAACAATTCCTGCTATCATCCTCCAGTTATACCTGCACTTATGTGATGACCATGGTACTTATTACTAACAGCAAAATATGGGAAACAATGTAAATGTCCACCATTAGGAGACTGATTACAAAGATTATGGTGCATCCAAACAGGGACTACTTTGCCAACCTTCAAAAGAATGCTGGTGGGGGAAGGGGGCGGATTTTTACATGCTGAAGGAAGCCCGTCCCCAAATATATTGTTAAATAAGAGTTACTTTAAAAGTGTATATGAGGGCTTCCCTGGTGGCGCAGTGGTTAAGAATCCACCTGCCAATGCAGGAGACACGGGTTCGAGCCCTGGTCCAGGAAGATCTTGCATGCCACGGAGCAACTAAGCCTGTGCGCCACAACTACTGAGCCTGCGCTCTAGAGACCGCAAGCCACAATTACTGAAGCCCGTGCACCTAGAGCCCACGCTCCCCAACAAGAGAAGCCACTGCAATGAGAAGCCCGCGCACCGCAACAAGAGTAGCCCCCGCTCACCACAACCAGAGAAAATCCCGAGCGCAGCAACGAGGACCCAATGCAGCCAAAAATAAATAAATAAATAAATTTATAAAATAAAGTATATATGGCACACAAATGTTCATAGCAGCATTATTCACAATAGCCAAAAGGTGGAAACAACCCAAATATCCATTAACTGATAAAAGAATAAACAAAATGTGATATATATACATATATATGAACATTATTCAGCCATAAATATTATACTGAGTGAAAGAAGCTAGATACAAAAGGACACATACTGTAGGATTCCACTTATACAAAATGTCAAGACGAGGCAAATCCACAGAGATGGGAAGTAGATTGACAGTTATCAGGGCATGGAGTAGGGAGGGAGGAATGGAGAGTGATGGCTTAATGAGTATGAGATTTTCTTTGGGGTGATGAAGATGATAGGGGTGATGGTTGAACAACACTGGGAATGTACTAAATGCCACTAAATTGAAGACTTTAAAATGTTTACAATGGTGAATTTCATATTATGTGAAGTTGGACAACATAAAAAATATATGTTGCATATTTTCATTTGTATAGAAGTGGGGGGAAACAATATATGCATGTTTGATTGAATGAATATAAAACATCTTTTGAAGGACATGTAAGAAATTTTAGATGTCGCTGAGAAGTACACTGGGCGCTGGAAGACAGGAGTGAGACATTTTTCTGAATAACTAGCTTCAGGAGTGGCTCTACCCTGGTTGCCATCCTTAGGTCTCCTCCAGGTGGACCCTCAAAGACCTGCACTCCAACAGTGCAGAGACCCAGCAGAAAGAGGGTTCCCTTGGTCCTATTGGTCCGTCAAAATCCCAGGCAGTCTCATTGGTCTGCCTGGGTCCATGTCCACCCCTGGACCAATTAGGGTTGCCCAGGAAGATGAGCCACAGCACTCATTGCCCAGTGGAGTCAGCCCCTCTGACTCACAGGATGAGAGGAGGGAAACTTACATACCCGAAGCAAAATCAAGATACTGGAACCCATGGAAGGGAGAAAGGATGTCAGCAGGGAAGAGGCGGGATGAAAGAAATCTCATGCACTCATCTCCAGAAAAATGCCCCTACCATTCCTCTAGTCAAGGAAGCTAAGGCACAGCTGGAGCCCAAGGCAGTCTAACCAAGGGACTGGACCCTGGCTTCAGATGAGTGGTCGGAATCTCTAGGAGTCCTGTCCCATCTGACATTGAAGCATGAGCAGTTAACGACCACCCCACGTCTACAACCATATCACACATTTACACTTTTTTCCTCTTTTCCCTTTC
Organism: Lipotes vexillifer; assembly: GCF_000442215.2. Taxonomy (NCBI): domain Eukaryota; kingdom Metazoa; phylum Chordata; class Mammalia; order Artiodactyla; family Lipotidae; genus Lipotes; species Lipotes vexillifer. Next base: position 3,856,082 of record NW_006788006.1, read on the forward strand.
TTTGTATGCCCGAAACTTTCAATACTCCTCGGCCCACACTCTCCCTACCCACACCTCCACACCCACCCCAGGGAAAACTTGCAACTTCTCTGCCTTCCTGATGCAGGAACTCAACACCCAGTTTCACACACTTCATTCCCAGGGGACTGAGAGGAATCGCTGGATTGGTTAGTGACCCAATTAGGACAGGGCTGAGAAGGGCCAGACCCATGGGAGGTGGCTCAAGGGACAGAGTGAGGGAAGGACAATGTGGGGGAAGGGAGGGGAGAGAGATTGGGGCTAGGGAATGGTCCTGAGGAATGAGAGGAGACGCTTCCCAACCGAATCATCACCAAGCACCCCCAGCTGAAAAACATTTTGTCCACCAAAGTGCATTTTTGAAGTAACTACCCACGAGCTGTCTCATTTTCTCATTCATAAAAAAAAAAAAATTTATTGAGCCCCTGCTGTACACTTCGCACTCACTGGGACCTTAGAACAGCCTTGATACAGAGGAGGAAATAGGATCAAGGGTTTTGTCACTTGGTCATAGAGGCAGGATTCGAACCCAGGCACACCTGGTTCCAAAACCCACAGATGGGTTTCCTGGAGATGGATGTGACAATATGGAGGGCTCCAGGAGGGACCCCAGTGCCTCTCCAGGCAAGACCTCGAAACTGGGGTCTCCAAAAGCTGGGGTGGCCTTGTTCATGGACAGTCTCCCTGAGCTAGCTATTAACACTGGGGAGTTTGGGTCCTGACTTCTTAGCACAAATTGCCCTTTAGAACATGGAGCTCAGAGAGGATTTTGAGGTTTAAAGACAATTCAACCTCTCCTGGACCTCTAAGAAGGAAAATGTGGGGGGAGGGAGGATAGAAAAGGAGAGAGGAACTCAGTGAGAATGGGGATGTGGTCTCAGAGAGGAAGCGGGAGCCTAGTGCTTGCATAGCACAAAGGGTAGGGGCACGCCAGAGCCTCAGCTTGTTCATCTGGGTGCTGCAAGGGTGTCTCGTGAACAGCTGTCGTCTGGGATATAGTTAGCGTGCAAACGGAGGATATCCAGCAGCTCCAGAAGTCCACCTGGGTCTGAGATGCTGCCTGGAGCTGGGCCCATCTGGTGAAGGGGCAGCCATTAAGCCCTATGGGGCACAGTTCGGGCCCATGGTAAGAAGTTCCTGAGAACTGGGAAGTCAGTTGTCTTGTGGACGACGTTGACAGTCTCTATGGTGACAGTTTGGAGGGGCGGACCCTACCGACAAGGGAAAGCCTAGGGGGACAGGTGTTCTGTTACCTCAGACACCGGAGTGTGGTCTCCATGGCAACAGCTGCGGGGGGGGGGG
>NW_006788006.1:3857431-3860745 GCF_000442215.2 Lipotes vexillifer
GGGCGGGTGTGTGTGTGTGTGTTCTTGCCGCTTGGGGGCGGAGCTTGGAGGGTAGCAAGGAGCTGGGGCACCCCGCGGAAAGGAGCAGACTGTTGCCATGGTGAGAGCTGGAGAACCGAATGTTGGGTCACTCTCAGGACAGTTAGGGGAGGGGGTGGTCTCCATGGCTGTTGGTCAGGGTGAGGACAGTGGGAGTGAAGTTGTAGGTCTCTGGGGTGAAGGTGGGTGAGATAGTAAACATGCGGTGTCCATGGTTACAGCTGGAGGAGGGAGGTACTAACTCCATGGGTGTGACTGATGAAGGAAGGGCTGTGTGACTCTAGGTGACAGGTAGAAGCTGGGCTGGTCGCCTTGGTAACAATGGGAAGTGGGGCAGCTTCTCTCTGTAGTGAATGACATAGATTTTATGGGTCTCTGGGCCTGGGAGATGGTCTCTTAGGCGACAGCCAGGAAAGGGGCCGTCAGGTGAAGACGTATTTGCTCCCTCAGAGAGATACCTAAGGGTTGGGCCACGGCCGCCAGTAATGCGAGCCAACCTGGTCGTGTCAATCTGTCTTAACAGTGGCAGACAAGCGTGGTGTCCCCTGAAACTGGAGGGGTGGAGCTGTTCTCCACAGTGACCTGGGGACACGGCCTGTTACTATGGAAACTGGGGGACTCGTGGGAGAAGGGGGGAGAATGGGAGTAACCAATCTCCAGGTCACCCTAGAGGAGAGGACAGGAGCCCACAGTCTTCATGTGACCATGGTGGCATGGTCAGCTGACGAACTCTGAGGTTTCTGGTTTCTCTACAGGTGATAGGGAGGAGGGTTCAGTGTCCCAGTGACCTTAGGGGACCAGTCTTCAGTCTCCAGGGAGATGCATAGGACGTGTGCCCAGTCTCCAGATAATCCCGGGGGTCCAGCCTCCAGGCGACCTTGGGGGTAGTTCCAGAAGACCTCGCGAGACGTTTCCAGTGTTCAGGAGAGCTCAGGTTCTGTTGGTCTCCAGTGGTTCTCAGAGGGTGTGTCCTGTCTTCTGGAGAAAGTTGGGAGAGGAGAGGAATCCACTGTCCAGGAAAGGCGGGGCTTGGTCGATTTCCAGGGGACTCCAGAGGACTTGGCTCCCAGGACTGCCCAGACTCTGGAGACCTCAGAGGGTGTGGCCAGGGTTTAAGGACCGCAGGAGGCCTGGTCAACTTGCAGGGCACCGCAGGGTGCATGGCCAGTCTCCAGGGGTGTGGTCCATCTCCAAGTGGCCGTAGGGCACTCGGCCAGCCGCCAAGCGCCCCAGTGGTCCACTGCCCGGTCCTAGACGCGCAGCGGGGTCCAGGCGGCGGGGTCTCGCGCGCCTCCAGCCCACCCGCCGCCTCCGGCCCAGCCCCAGCCCCAGCCACCAGGTGCGGGGTCCGGTGCACCAGGCGCGCGGTAGCAGTAGACGCCGAAGAGGCGACGCGTGGCGTCAGGAAAGCCGAGGCTGCGCACACCTGGCCGGCGGCCGCCGCAGCGCGCGCGCGGGTTCACGATGGGGTAGCGTGCGCTCCCGTCCGCCAGCCAGCCTGCGGTGCAGCGGTCCAGCAGCTGCAGCTTCCACGCGGCGAACAACTGCCCCACCTTGGCCACGGCCGCTCCGCGCGCCGCGCAGGCGCGCGCTGCTCCCGCGAAGGGCACGGGCCGCAGCGGCTTCAGGAAGAACACGCGGCCTGCAGTGGGGTGGGGAGGAGTGGTTAGGGCCGCTCTTGGGACCCGGCTTCCTCGGGATTCAGGACACCCTCGCACTTGCAGCCTAGGACCTCAGCCTCAGGGCTCAGATACACTCCCTCCCCTGCAGCCCGGGACCACAGCCTCGGCCAGAGCAGTGCTGGTGCCAGGCGATGTTTGATTGCCGTGCCCAGGCAGTACTAGGGAAGTGATCTCCTGGTTCGGACCCCCGAGGGCGGGTGTGGAGAGGAAGGACTGGGAGGGAGACCTGGGCGGAGTGGTAAAGACTGAGAGGGAGGGGTACCTGTGTGTGGGTGGGGTCTCATACGCGGGGCGGGGCCCGGGCCAGCGGAGGGCAGGACCATCCTCCCAGGGGTGGAGCCTACGCACCCGGGAGGTTGGATGTGAAGCAGAAGGCGTCGTAGAGTTCCTCGGCGTTCTGGCGGTAGCCGTAGTTGCGCACACCCCCCGAGGCTCCGCCGCCAGCCCCGGCGCTCCGGGCCCCGCCCAGGCCGCCGCAGGGCTCCCGGGGCTGGCTCACCGGGTACTGCACCGAGCCGTCGCGCAGCCAACCCGCGTTGCACCAGTCCAGGCCGTCGCGCCAGGCCGCGTGCAGCTGCTCTGCCGACGCCAAGATGCCGTCCTGTTCAGCGCACGCGCGTTGCGCCTCCGTGAAGGTCAGCTTGTAGCGGCCTCCACGCGGGTGGTAAGGGAAGACTACGCCTGAGAGGATACACGAGGGTCAGCTCGGACCCAACTCTCACCCACCTACCTGACATCTGTGGTGCCGTGTGACTCTTCAACCTAGACCTTTCAGGCCATCCCTCACTATGGCCTCAGAGCTGACCATGCCTTTCCCCAGTTCACACCCCTCATACTCCCTTTGCCTTAAGCTTAGGATTCACTTGACCCTCCCCCTTGACATACTTAATCATGTCCACCTCCTTTCCACCACTGGAGACCTTTGTTCATGTTCTTTCCACCTTTCCACCTGTCGAACTATTCATCCTTCAAAACCCAGCTCCTACAACCCTCCTCCATTCAGTTCTATGTGCTTCTGACATTCTTCCAGCATTGGGACCTTCCTTCTTGTCAAATCCTGAGCCCACAAAACTGACTCCCTCACCCTGGGAGCCCACGAAAGTTTGACCCTGGGCAAAGACCTCTTTGATCTCCAGCATTGTCCAGGACAATTCCCATTGGTTTCCCTGCTACCTTCAGTTCTCATAACTCGTCCCTCATCAGAATCACAGTCATCTCAGCTCACTAGCGTTCTGTGTGTCTGTGTTTGTGGGCTGGACCTTGGGGGTGCAGGTGCAGATGCTTCTCTCAGCAGATGCAGGAAGGATCAAACAGGAGCCAGAGAGAAGAGCTGGAGCCTGACAGACTAGACTAGACAGACTAGAGTTCCAGTCCTGGCTCTGCCACTCACTGGTATGTGCCCTGGTCAAGGCTCTAACCTCTCTGAGCCAGTTGCCCCTCTGTGAGTAATACCATCTCCCTCAGGGTTTTTGGGAAAATTAAATGAAAGCTCAGAGAGCTCTTCAACCAAGCTCCTGGCACATAGAAAACACCCAATAAAGGAGAGCTGTTTCTATTATTGTTGTTTTTCGCTATTGTTGGGAAGTTCAGCAG
>NW_006788006.1:3861183-3863272 GCF_000442215.2 Lipotes vexillifer
TTCAGCAGGTGAGGGCTCTGAAATCTCTCTAGCATCTTCTGACGTGGAGTGAAGGAGGCAAACCACATGGGAGGGAATTCTTCAGATAGAAACCCTACTTCCCAGCTCCACAGTCAGCCAATCAGGGCATCCCATCTCCCAGGCACAGTGATTGGCCCATGGGTAGGCAAATGACTCAAGCTGGGCCAATGAAGGACAACTCTGGGACTCTAGCTAGCACTCCTAGGAAATCAATTGCCAAGCTGGGAGGGTGGAGGCCTGGCACTACTTTTTGGTTCCATCAGGGGAAACTTGTCCAAGGAAAGCCCACCCAGGGAAACAGAGCTGAAGGAAGGATTTCTGACATGATGTGAATGCCTGGATCTCACTGTGCTTGGATCCTACCAAAGGGTTTCCCAGTGTCTTCACTATTGACGTTTTGGACTGGATTATTCTTTGCTGTGGGGAGACTGTCCTGTGTGTTGTGGGCTGTTTACAGCATCCCTGGTCTCTACCCACTATATCACCACAACCTACTTCTTGATCTTGCCAATATCCCCGGGTAGCAAAATCACCCCAGATCAGAATCATTATCCTACCCCACCAAGCCGCTGAATTCCTTCAGGCCAACTTGATTTGATTTCTGTCCTTTGCAATACCCTCCTCTCTTCTCCCTTAGAAATGAGCCTCATCCTCCCCACAGGCTAGTCACCTTCCAGGTCCAGCTTGACCATGCCAGTGTCATCCTCCAGCTCGTTGGTGACCTCGCATTCATAGCGCCCATAATCCTGCAGCGTGACGTTTCGGAGAACTAGGGAGGCATCCCCGGGCCCATCGCCCTGCAGCTCAGCCCGCCCGCGGTAGCTGCCAAACGCCCGGTGCTGGGCACCCAGCGCCACGAAGACATCGGCAAAGGCCAGCGGGTCCACCACCTTGGTCCACTTGAGGCGGACGCTGTCGTGGCCATGGGCGGTTGCCTCGTAGTGGTAGCGGCAGGGCAAGACGATGGTGCCACCCCGGTGGCTGACCACCTGTCCCGGCGCTGTCTGCACCACCACCGAGCCCGACTCCCCTTCTACGGGCAACCAAAGAGGGTTAAGAAGAGGTTCTAGGGGCGGGGCAAGGGAACCTGGGGAGGGGGACCCAGGGAAAGGGATGTGGGGAGAAAACTTGGGTGCGGATCAGGAGATCATAAGGGTAAAGGGGTTCCGTAAGGGGACTAGGGAGGGGGCGGGGACTGTGGCCATCAGGACCGCCCAGCACGCACCGTCCTCCCCGCTCCATGCACCCTGGTGATCCTACTTGGCCACGGCTTCTGCGGGGCAGGATCCGCTTCCATGGCCCTGACTCACCCAGAACGTGCACGACCTTCTTCCGGCCGTGCTCCGCTTCCGCGGCGCCGGTGAGCAGCAGGACTCCCCATGCAGCTGCCCAGAGCGCCCCGCGACCGAGGGCCGCCGCCGGAGCACACACCTGGGGACACGGACCGCTCAGCGCAGCCTCCTGGCCTTTGCCTTTCAGAAGACTAACTCCCTGGCCTTCCTTTCCCGCGGCGAGGACTTCTTACATGCCCAGGTCCCCAGCCCACCCAGGATCCCAGAGGACTCCCCCAGGGAGAAAGCTAGCAGACCCTCCCACCCACAGACCCTCCCACTCTCCCAGGATCTCACACACTTGCCCTTGGGCAAAGCGCACGCCCCTGGACTCACTCTCCCTTAGTTCTGCACGGGCAACCCACCTGACCCCCTGACCCCAACACCAGATCCTCGCAGCCCCGCATCCTTCTCTCTCTCTCTCTTTTCTGGCCCAGGCCAAGGACTGGGGAGGAGGGAGGAGGGAGGAGGGGCCGGAGCAGCGGCAGCGGCAAGGTTATCCGTGCGCCAGGAGACTGCAGCAAACCCGTGCAGGTGGGGGTGGTAGAGGCAGAGAGGGGGAGACACACGGAAAGAAGGCGAGAATGGGGAAAGAGACTGAGACAGAGAGAAAGGCAGGGAGAGAGGGAGACAGAAGGAAAGTGTCACAGACAGAGGAAGGAAAGATGGAGAGAGACAGAGATACAAAGGGAGAGACAGAGACTGAAAGAGAGAAAGGAGAGAGAGCAAGAGGGAAA
>NW_006788006.1:3863347-3878155 GCF_000442215.2 Lipotes vexillifer
AAAGGGACCCCCCCCCCAAAAAAGGGAGATAAAAGTAGGGAGAGACATAGAATAAGAGAAGGAGAAGCAGAGAGGGAGAGAGTGGGAGGGAAAGAAATACAGGTGAGAGACAGAGAGATGGGAGAGATGAGAAGGAGAGAGGGACTGAAGAGAGAAACACGGAGGGATGTAGATCAGAGACACAGAGACAGAATCCCAGAGAAGGACCTACCGAACGCACAGCCCCACTCACCATTCTGCCGGTGCGGCCCCCGACCAGCGGCCCCTATGTGCCGGGACTGCGCTCCCCGCACAGCCAGGAAGGACTGGGCAGGTCCCTGCAGGCGGCGCAATCCCGGCGTCTGCCTGCAAGGGGAGGAGGGAGGTGGACGGGGTGGGGGGGGGGTGCGTTAAAGGGGACGTGGTGGCGCCTGCTGGGGGAGAGGTGATGATAGGCACAGACGGAGGAAGGACTGCCCTGAACAGTGAGTTCAGAGCCAGGTCCCAGCCTCCCTGCTGGCTGAACTTGGGCCACCAGAGGAAACTTTCTGGGTCTCAGTTTAACTCTCTTTAAAATGGAGGAGGGGGGTGCCTGATGATGCCCTGCGTGGGCAGGGGGGCTGAGTAACCTGGGAAAGGGGCTTGGCTTGCACGCCTCAGTTTTCCCATCTGTCACTGGGTGACCATCAAAGGGTCCTGGGCCCCAGCAGCCAAAGGGTGCTCACTCTGTGGGATGCGGGCCCTACAACAATCACACACTCTGCAGAGGGACTCTGCCCTTCACTCTATGTCTCAGTTTCCACATCTGAGATATGGAGTGCTGGGTCTTTCGTGAAGATCTAATGGCTAGACATAAGTGCCTAATAAGTGTTGGTAAGGGCAGGGAGCAGGGGGATCAACCCCCTGACCCAGAGTGGCCTGGGCAGGAGTTACCCCTGAACCTGGACCTGCACTCAAGTTCAAAAATCAAACCAAGAGGCAATGAGCCCTTCTCCCAGCTTCTTGGCTGCCCCCCCAGCTTCAGTTTCCCCCAAATATAAGCCAGTCAGACAGCAGAGGCAGGGTTATGGGCTCTGTGGTTGAAGGGTCTGGGGCTCGTTGCCTAACTCAGCTGCATCCAGGAGGCGTGACTTGGGACCAGGACATTCACCTCCTGCAGGCTCAGTTTCCCCATCTGGAATATGCGGTGAGATACAGCATGTAGCATGTGAGGTTAGCCATTGGCCTGGTATATGGTAGGTGCTTAATAACTGTGCCACACTGTTAGTTATTATAATTTATTGGTGGAGCTTAGACTTTGGACCCTTCTCTCCTGATTGTGCCCTCAGGCAGGTCTCTGGTCCTCTTTGAGCCTCAGTTTTCCCTACCTGGAAGATGCAGCTGGGCACACCAACCAGAGGTAGACTTCTGCTGTCCGGCACCTCCAGCTCCTGATGACTATTCTGGCAGTGATGAGTGGGCCCTCGTGGGTTCGGAGGAGAGGGTCCCTTGCCCCTGCCCCGTGAAACACTCAGAGCAACATTTTATGCATCAAAAGGAATTTTACTGAAAGGATCCATAGGGGGATGATGGATAAATTCCGGGAGGGTGCCAGTGTGGAGTTTGGGTGAGGTGACAGCTGAGCATGGCCGTGGCCTTCTCTGCTGGAACACCTGGACCTTGGGCCCCCCCATCCCACCTGAAATCACCATAGCCAGGACTGAAGGCACCCAGAGACACACCTCCTGCCTCTAAAAAACCCAACCCCCCCTTCCAGGGGCAGGACCAGCTGGGTATGTAAACAGGATCTTGAGGAGTCCCACAGCCCCCTCAGTGCTGCTTCTCATGATGGGCTGGGGGGCCAGGAAGCGGGCGTAGGAAGAAGGCAGGGCTCCACAGGCAGCGGTAGGCCAGCAAGTGAGGCCCCAGAGCATACAGTAGGTTGCACACGAAGAAGCTGGCCCAGGCATCCTCAGGCACACGGTAGGTGAAGGGCGTGCGCAGGTGCATGGAAGCACCCATGTGTGAGAACTGTGCCTGGTGGCCAAAAAGGGAGGATGGATGTCACAGACCAGGAGAGAACAAGTCCCAGCGTCACCAGCATCCCACCCTGGGGAGCTCAAAATGTCCCCATCCCTATCTCGCTGGCTCTGCTGACTTACCTGTCTCCCCTCTTCAGTCCATCTGTCTCTAAATAGCCCTGTCCCCACATGTCCTGTCTATCCTCATCCATCTATCTGTAAGCCTCTCCCCAGCTGCCTAACTAGAACGATCTTCAGGGTCTGCTGGACCCTGCACCCTATTTCTCTGCCCTGAGTCCAGCTCCTCCCCCTGGTCTTCCCCACCCCAGACAGCCTTGATACAAATCCTCTCAATTCTACCCCTAATTGATAAAATAATAATATATCGAATGGATGTCCCCCTGATCCCACTGCCCTGGCCAGGACCCATCCTTTATCACTTCCCATCAGAAACCCAGAAACATGCCCCCAGCTCTGAATGGGCCCTCCACTGCTCAGACACCTTCTACAGCTCCCCATTGCTCTCAGCACAAGCCCCCAAGCCCAGAGTTCAAAGCCCTTAGCGTCTAGCTGTCAATTTATCTTGTCTCTGCCTTTACCCATGTTATGGGACTCTAAATCACTATCCCCCTCTGTGCATTTCCTTATGCTGTTCCCATTCCTGGAATGCCCTTCCCTGCCTGAAGAACTCATACCCATACATCAAAGCCTATGCCCCCGGGGGTGTGTGTGATGAACTGGGAAATTTGGATTGACATATATACACTAATATGTACAAAATGGATAACTAATAAGAACCTGCTGTATAAAAAAATAAATAAAATAGAAGTCAAAAATTCAAAAAAATAAAAGTAATATCTTTCCAGAGCTCAAAAAAAAAAAAGAAACATTTATTTGAAAAAAAAAGAAATGGAAAATTACAAAAAGGGTAAGTGGAAAAACTACGGAAAATTGTTTGGCAAGGTGGGTTAGACAATGTACATTTTGTGGTTTGGCAGGACCACATTTTCTTGAGCAAAGACTCAGCATGAGGGCTGGGGTCATCCTTATGGACACAAACTACAACCTAGTTCAAGTGGAAGTCAAATTGAAGTTTGGTCAACTCTCTTAGCACAGTGTTAGCCAAGCCCTTTTTTTTTTTTTTCCTTTTTTTGCGGTACGCGGGCCTCTCACTGTTGTGGCCTCTCCCGTTGCGGAGCACAGGCTCCGGACGCGCAGGCTCAGCGGCCATGGCTCACGGGCCCAGCCGCTCCGCGGCATGTGGGATCTTCCCGGACCGGGGCACGAACCCGTGTCCCCTGCATCGGCAGGTGGACTCTCAACCACTGCGCCACCAGGGAAGCCCAGCCAAACCCTTTTTTCTGTATAGGGGTTTAGAGTTCAGAAACCTCATGAAGCCCAAAACATTCCTTCATGTAAATTTTCTTTGCTTCAGAAATTCTGAACAGTCCTAACTGGCTTGCTACCTAAAACTATGCAAAAAGTAAGATCTATGTTTAAAAGGAGTAAAGAAATTTTCTGCACAAAGCCTTGAATATGCTTGAATTACTATTCTCCCTTAATAATAACCCTTTATAATTAGATAGTAATACACAAAATAAAAACAGAGAATAGGATGATAGCTGGGGCTCAGCAAGATCAATCCAGTCCTTCTGGTTTACAATGTTAGAAGATTTCCCTCCTCCTGAAATAAGGTTTCCAATTTCTTGAACTTGTCAAGTTAGATACTTCCAACTTCTTTAATACCTCAGATACTGAGTATCATTGAGTATCATAAGGAGAAACATAGAATTTTCAGATTCTTCCTTCACATCACATAGAAAAATAAATTACAGATGGAATAAAGAGGCAAATATCGTGTGCAAGAATTTTTAAAGCCTATGCATGAGAAAGCTTTTGAAATAGCAAAAATATCTCCAAAGCTTGACTTTAAACGTTGGTAATCAGAGCCTTTGGACTCAGAACACAGCTTCCAAAGCAAAATAGAGAGAAGAAAGAAACCAAGTTAAGAGTAGTTCTTCTGCCTTTAAAGAGCTGGATGGAAATGAGACATTCTTAGCAATTTTGATAGATGGATGAGATTTTTATAGCACTCTTCTGTACAACAAAATTATTTTTGACAGTCATCGTTAATGAAACAACTAATAATAATAACAATGATAATAATACCCAGAAGAGAAATAGACAATGAGTATTTTCTTTTATTGTACTTTGAATATACAATCATGCTGCAACAAAGTAAAAACTAAATAGTAAAGTACAATAGAGAAAAAAAAAAAAAGCCTATGCCCCCTTTTCTAAGAAATCTGCCCCCTCTGGAATCTCTCTCAGACTCTCTACCTCCCTCTATTCAGTTCTAACCTCATGGGGTTTGGGGTGTCTGTGTCTGGCTCTTTCTCCCCGACACTAGGGAATCCTGGGGTACTGAGCTGGGGGTGGAACCTGTCAGGGGCCTAGTATCACCCTGCCAGGGGCCTAGTATCACCCTGCTCAGGGTGAGCACAAAAGCAATTGATGAGCAGGCAGAAACTTTCTTCCCTATGCACTGGCCCACCCCACCCCATTCCACCCCACCTCACCTGGCCAATGGCTCCAGCAAATACCAAGGTCCAGTCAGGCAGCCAGGAGCAGCCAGGAAAGATGAGGGCATAGATGGCCAGGCCATAGAAGGGCAGCACGTAGAACATATTCACCAGCATCTGGGGGCCACACAGCTGATGGATGGAGCGGCTGCCCCAGTTGACTCTCCTGATAACCCTCAGGTGGTGGCCCCAAGGAGAATCTGGCCAGCCTCAGACCCCACCCAAGACTGGGGCTCTCTGCACATCCTACCCTGTGCAAATTGCTCCTTTATTTCCCTTGGGTTTCCCCACCCATCCCACTCCCACACACTGAGCCCACCCACCTTACTCCAGAAGTAGCATGTGACCCTGGCCTGGCCAATCAGAACACCCCAGAACCCTGGCCATAATAATCAGCTATGAGCATGTGATTTAAACTTGGCCAATCAGAGCCTGCCTGAGACTTATACTTAAGCTGAGGAATTAAGGGCTCACACTCCTCTGTGGTGGCTAAGTAGAAAGAATGGAAGCCTAGATCTACCCAAGGCTGTCTCTGCTATACCACAAAGGCACTACCTGGGAGTGGAGCACACGTAAAGAAAACACAGTTTAGAGACACAGCTATCCTTGAGCTCCTGGATGCAGCCATACCTGAAGAGAATGTCTGTACTTTTTTGGTCGGACAATAAATTCCATTTGTGCTTCCACCAGTTTGACTTGTGTTTTTGGCACCTGCTTCAAAGGGGCCCAGTAGATCCCTAACCACGGCAGGATTGTGGCCCTCTCCTCCCATCTGCCCTCTCACCTGCACCTTCGGATAGGCCACGGGGTCCCTCAGGTATGGCTCATACTGATAGATGTAGACAAAGCAGGCATCCATGGGGCAGTCAAGCACCACCTGGGGCCCACAGACAAACCAACAGCCTCAAATATCCCTCCCAGAGGAAGCCTTCCCCAGCCTCCCAGGAGGGGCCCATACCCCTTGCTCTGGCCTGCCCCAGCTTTGGTTCTCTCCTCTGGCTGAGAATCCACAGATATTTGAGCTGGGGAGAAGGCTACAGGGAATGGGGCTTTGTGATGGAACACTCAGGTTAGACTCGATGAACTTCCCTGGGTGATCAGATGGGAGAGCAGCGGCCTTTTTGTACTGGATAACGAAGATAAAGGAGGGAGGGATGGGCTGGGGACGGGGAGTTGGAGGCAGGTAGGCTGGCCAGTGCAGACTCACCAGGCCCCGAAAGAGGGTGAAGAACGCAGCAAAGATGAGGTAGATGATGAGGGCCAGGTCAACTGGGCGCTGCAGAAGGCCCTTTCTTTGTTCCTCCTCCACCTGCCCCATGAGAAACAGCATGAGAAGTCTGGTATCCAACAGGCACTCAATGAAGGCTCATCCCTTCTTCCCTAATGACCAAGGAGATCTTTCCAACGACATAACGTCTTTGACCAGAAGCAACTCAAATGGGGGACATTCGGGCATTTGGCACAAGGCCTATCTGGGGGCAAGGGACTCACCATGTTGGGAGTGCAGCAGCTTGGTGCCTGGGTCTGGTTGAAGACCCTCAAGCCAGCCCAGCAGGGGACCAGCAAGTAGGGGATGGTGAGGAAAAAGGAAGGCCTGATCTCTGAGTTGTATTTGCCTGCCATGGTAGGAGAGACAGGGTGTCACGCAGCGAGGATCCCCCAGGCCCAGCCGGACCCTTTAGCTGGGCCATGTCAGAGCACCTGGCTGGAAGTTGTGATTCACAAATGCCATCCTAGCTCAGCCCTAACACGTCTGACTCCCGAGTGCCCATAAGATGATGTCCATGCTCCTCAGCCTGGTCTGCCTCAATTTACCTTCTGGACACGGCTCTTACACTTCAGCTGTTCTTTGCTCCCCCTAGAAACACCCTGGATATTCCTCTTGCACAGCCATCCCCACATCCCTGGCTGCCTTCTCTGCTCTGCCTCCTAAGACCTACCGACAAAGGTTTCACTCTGCCCTCTGGATCCACCTTAAAATTCCCTTCTTGTGTCAAGAGCATTCTGGGCCAAGCCCCTGGGGTCAGGAACCGCTAGCTGGGGAGGAAATGGAATGTGCTTCCGCTCCTCCAAGAGGAAAATGGGGGGGGAGGTGGGGAAAGGCTGCTGGCTTAGGCTCTGAATGGAGAGGCATGTGGTGGGGAGGAGGGTGCCCTCTGCAGACGTTGGAGAGGGTATGCAGGATCCACTGGGAACTTCCAGACACAGGGCAGTGACCCAGCCCAGGGAGACAGGACTCCTCAGAGCCAAGTCCTTACCAAGGATGTTTCCTGGGAGGAACACCAGTATGCTCATGACGAAGGATCCCAGCCAGTAGAGTGCAAGGTTCCGGTACCTCTTCCTGGGCAGGGGATGGAGGGGTGACCAGTAGATCCCTGTCCCCCAGTCTCAGAGCCCCCGACAGGGTCCAGAGACCAATCTGGGATCCCCAGCTCTGGATCCCTTCAGTGTCACCCAGGACAGAAGGGACAACAGGAAGTTGAATGAGGGAATGAATAGTCAAATGCTCTGTCCAAGGACAGTAGTGTCTGCCCAGGCACAGGGTGGTAGAGAAGAGAACCGACCATCACTGACACCTGTGATATTCCCTGGATCCTTCTCCTGGCCACTCCGGTCTAGAGCCCTGGAGAGGCTTCCTGATTTCCCCTACAGATATTTCTGGCTTCATCCTGACCTGGGACCTCCCACCTAAGGACTCCACCTCCTTCCCAGGGTCCAGGTACCACCCTGCCCACTCCACGCACCTTTTACGGATGGCACCAGCCATGGCCAGGTAGAGGAGGTAGTGAACAATGCCATCCCAGTAGCAGATGAAGACCCCGTGTGCCGTGCGCAGGTACGGCTCACCCTGCAGGGGCAGGTGCAGGGCTCAGACGGGCAGTAGGGCTGCGGGCATCCCAGACAGCTCCCTACATACCTCCTTGGTGTAGAACGCCATGAAGCTCCCCATGTAGCCATCTTCCTCAAGAGCGATAAGGAGGTCCACCACGGAGGTGAAAGAGAAGACTGCGAACACTACGGGGAGAGTAGCAGGGCATGGGCAGGGTGTGGGCGGGGCACAGACCACATGTGGGTGGGGCCTGAGACAGCAGGTCGGTGACCAGCCACCCAGTTTCCGGGCAAAGCCTCTGCACAAACCTGCTCCCAGGCCCCACCCCACAAGTCACATGACCCACAGCCCACCTCAGAGGGAGGCACAGTCCCTGCCTTTAGGGGTCCCCAGGCTGATGGGAAAGGCACTGTCCCTGCACTCAGGAGTCCCAAGTCAGAAGGGGGAGGCCCCTTGAGGTTCCCCAATCAGTAGGGGTTCTCCAGTCTCTGAGGTTCTCCAGTCTGATGAAGGCCTTCAAGGGCTGCCAGTCTGATGGAGGAGGCCCTTGCCCAGACAGTTGTCTTCCCTAAGCCCCTCCCACCAACTCACCGGCATAAAGTGGGTCATAGTAGATGTCACTTCGGGACAAGCTGTATATAGCCAAGAAGAGCAGGCCCAGGATCAGGGCGCTCATCCACACTACCCCCAGGGGGCTGTGGAGAGGAAAACCAAGTCAGGGAGGCCAGGCCCATTCTGAGGTCCTGCCCCACCCTAGGGCAAGAGCAGACTCCAGGAAGCTCCAGGTGAGGAGGCTGAAGCATCTGTCCATCCAGGAAAGCCATTCCCTGAAACTCCCCTTTCCTAGCACCAGGCTCTTGCCCCAGCTGTTTCCTTCTGGAAACTCCTTCCAAAAGTCTCCTTTCCACTTGGCAAACTCCTACTCATCCTTCATGGCCCATCTACATTGCTCCTCCTCCAGGGAAGCCCTCCCTGACTCCTCAGAAAGGATCATTGCCTGACTTGGGCCAGGCACAGAAAGAGCATCTGTCAACACTTCTGACTATATGATTTATCCAGTCACTTGATGATGTGTGTGACAGTTTGCTTGCTCTGTCATTCAACAGCTCCAGGACCCTCTGTGGCCAGTCCCAGTGCCCACACCTGCCAGAGGGTCTCTAGGGCTCAGCTCTGTACACCTCATGGTCTGAAGCTCCTGACTCCTCAGGTAAAGTCCAAATATTTCCATCAACTCCACCCCACCCCTGCCCTGATCTGTTCCCATCAACCTGATAAGGCAAGTCAACCAGCTGCAGAGATAACAGAAGCCAGGTCTCTGGGAAGCCCCCAACTCTTGGCAAACCAAGGCCAAGGGTGGGAGGGTGGGAGACATATCCAAAGTCACACATTCCCCCCCACACTCTCTCCAGGCCCCGACCTTCTCCTGAACCCCTCTAACCCCTAGGATCCCCATTCCTAGCCCCATCTAACCAACATGACAATTATAGTAATCACATGAGACCACACCAGCGTCTTGTCACACAATTTGTAATCCCAAACTGTAACTATGGGATGAGCTCTAGAATTATGTTCATTACACAGTGAAGAAACTGAGGCTCCCGGGGCAACCTGGCTCACTCAGGGTCCAGGGGGATGGAGCCAGGAATTTGTACCCAAGGAACCAACTCCACAGTCAAGACACCCTCTACCCCATGTCTTGGGTTGCACTGGGTTTGGGAGTGTGAGGGGCTTGTGGTTGCCTGGTACCCAGTAGCTGGATCCACAGGGTTGAGGCCTAGGGTTAGGAGATAGGAACAGGGGAGGTTGAGGTATGTAGGGGAAACTGAGGATAAGGACAGGGTGGGCCAGCCCTAAATAGAAGAAAGTCCCAGGCCTGAGACAGGCAATAGAGGGACGGTCTGGTAGGGGTGGTGCAGCAGAGCGTGTGTGTGGCAAGAGCCGGGTCACTGGGGCATTAACTGGGGCATACTTTGACCCTTGGGGACTCTGGAATCTGTGCTGGGCACATCCCTGGGAAAACACCAGAAACCCTCCAAAACCCTGCCTTGTTAGGGGCTCTGCTTCTCAAAGTCCCCCCTCCCCAGGCCCCAAACGTCCCAGGAGCGCCCCCATCTCCACCACACAGCTCCGGGCCTGCTGGAAGGCGATTTCCGGTTGGAGGTTGGGCGGGGTGGGGGGGGGGCGTTCTTCTGACCCAGCCCCTGTCCTCGCGGGCCGGAGCGGCGCGGGGCCCCTGGGTTCGGGGGAACCCGCGTATCCTCCATCCCGCCCCCTCCACACCCCAGCCCAGCCCCGCAGCCCCCGAGGAAGCCGCCCCGGTCCCTCCCAAACGTCCCAGGAGCGCCCCCATCTCCACCACACAGCTCCGGGCCTGCTGGAAGGCGATTTCCGGTTGGAGGTTGGGCGGGGTGGGGGGGGGGCGTTCTTCTGACCCAGCCCCTGTCCTCGCGGGCCGGAGCGGCGCGGGGCCCCTGGGTTCGGGGGAACCCGCGTATCCTCCATCCCGCCCCCTCCACACCCCAGCCCAGCCCCGCAGCCCCCGAGGAAGCCGCCCCGGCCCCTCCCCGCACGCACTACGAGAGCGCCGAGACGTGGTTGAGCGCGTAGGACAACGGGAGAGCGCCCAGCGACAGAACTGCGATCTTGCCCGCCAACGGCGGGATGTCCATAGCGGCGGTGCTGGGACCCCGGCTTGGTTTCTGCGCGGCGGTGCCTCTGGGCGCGGAGTTGCCAGGGACCCAGCCCGGCTCGGCCCCGCCTTGCGCAAAGGTCGCCCCCGCTCTGTGACTGCCCTGCGAGGCCCCTCCCTGTCGCAGTGGCCCCTCCCCGCCTTGATAGCCTCGCCAGACTCTGCGCTGTCCCCAGTGGCAGTCCCCGTCGCCCAGCCGGTTTCCCTCTCTACTAATGCTAGAATACGATGCCTCAGGATGCTTCCGCTTCTGCGTCCTGGAGGCCACTTCAGTCTAAGGGAATTCGTTCCCCGAGCCTCGTTCTGCACTTCTTTCTTCACCCTAAGGCACAGGCATCCTAGCCTCGACCTCGACCCCGAAGGGGGACCCTTTTAGCTCTTCTCATTCCGCAGACCTCCCTCCAGCCCAGGATCAAGTGGGCATTGTATGTGCGCGCTGACAGAAGAACCTCATCCGCTTGGGTGCAGAGTTCCCTTTAGTGCCCTTGGATTTGAGTTTTCATGCGGTGGCCACAGACAAATTTAAATGTGTCCAGGTGTAAAGTTTTAACTGGTCCCGGGGGCCAACTCAAGGCAGACGGTCAGGGACCAGGGTTGAGGACACCTTGAAGGACTCCATGATTCTCTGCTGTGTTCCTTCCGTGTAGCCTGAACCCCTGCTCATGTGGGCGAGGTCCAAGGGATGGGGTCCAAGCGGTGGCTGAGATTATAAAGTGGGGATGGAGTCAGTTTGGTGAGGAGTTTGGTAATGGTGCTCCTGGCAGGAAAAAATTGCTCAGGCTTGGGGATGAGCAGCAGAAAGGAGGCACTGAAGGCTGGGGTTGGTGGTGGGGTCACGGAGCAAGGTGGGGTCACGGCGCAAGGTGGGGTGGGCTTGGGAGCGTTCTGAACAGCCTGGAGGAGGCATATGCAAGGGGGCAGGGCTGGACCAGGGAGGGGGCCGCAGGGTGGAGAATTAGAAGGCAACTTTTTGTCAACCCCTCCAAGGAGCCTCGGATTCTTGCCCACGTGGTACTTGTGGGTGCAGGAAACAGGGTGAGCAGTGCCCACCCATTTCCTGCCCTAGGGGGTCCCAGTTTTTTTTTTTTTTCTGGCCGTGCCATGTGGCTTGCGGGATCTTAGTTCTAGGGATTGCACCTGGGCCACAGCACTGGACCACCAGGGAATCCCCTGGGGGAGAATTCTGACCCTCACATCCCCGCAACTCCCACTGGGCCCAGCCACGGCCTTCTCCATGGGGCAGTTGGGTCCCATCTCTGAGCCTGGGTGACAAGATGATCTTCTGGCCACTGACCTGAGAGCCTCCTTCCTCAGGTGCCTGTTGCTCATGCGTGAAGCTCAGGTTTCTCTGGGCCGATCTGAATCTCCAGCCTCATTTCTTGGCTTTTGTCAATTCTTATGGTGCCAATACGCTACATGCCTCTCTCCTATCTGCAATATGGACCCTCTCGTATTTCCTCACCCCTTAAAGCAGGCCCCAGTGTCCCCTCCTCCAGGGAGGTCTCCCTGCCACTCCAGCCCCACTTCTCCCCCTGGAGGGCCAGGGGTGTCTAGTGCAGCTCTGTCTACGGGTCTGGGCTTGCATCCTGTATCTGGGAGATACCTGCACACCCACACAGCATTTGGAAGCCTCCTCTTCCAACTGTCCCCCTGGCTGGGGCTAAAGTCCGTGGTCTGAGTCTGGCGAGCCTTCTGGTCACTGAGAATTAAATAGAGGGGTGACCTTGACTTAGTGAGGTGTTTGGGACCGAGGCCCAGGGTCCCCATCACTGGAACCTCTGGCTGCCCAGACCTATACCCTTGTGCTCAGGACTCTGGCTCCGCAGGGCAGGCTCCACCTCACCCCCTTGCCCTGCCCTGGGTACAGCGTCCATGGTGGGGAAACAGGGTAGTACGTGTCATGCCAGCCAGGGGTTTGCTGCTGAGACTTCCAGACCCTGAACTCCCTCACTGAGACACTCCCCAGGCCACCTCCACCATAGGTCCCACTTCTTTATGGCATTTATCAGTCTCAGATTGTGTTAGGGATTAATGGCCACAGCTCCAGCAGACTGTGGGTGCCCAGGGGCAAATCCCATCCATGTGACTCACAGTCAGTGCTCAGTGTTTGCTGAATGATTGTGTGAACTGCAGGCTGGCCCAGGAGCCTGACACCAGCTTGAGTCCTCAGACCCCATGAGCTCACAGGGATTGAGCAGGACCTACTGGGTACGTGTATGAGGCACGGGGATGAGAGGTAGGGGCTCCTCGGTTTGCCATGCCCTGATACTCCAAGCATGGCTCACAGATTTCCAAGACCCTGCCCAATCTGCTCACTCAGCAGCTGCAGTTGCACAAGACCCCCAGGTGGTTTCTGCACAAGGGTGAGGCACAGGCTCTGGAGATGTGGCAAGCTCTCCTTGGTCTGGGCTACCCACTAGCCTCCCCTCCTCCAGGAGGCGTGTGATGTCTTAGTACAGTGTATCCGTCCATGAAGCTGTCCCCCAAAGGTACGAGCCCTAGGGACTCGTGTGTGCACCTTACCCGGAGGACCCAGGGCAGCTAGGGTAGCCTGGGCTGCAGCCATCACTAGCCAGGTTTGTTGTGCGTGTGTGTGTGGGGCCCTGTCAATGCCACCTGTCAAGAGAGGTTGAGGGGCACAGGTGTGCCCTGGGTCCACCTGCCTTGTGGGTCTGAGGGAGGAATGGGCCCTGCCTGGAGACCCCTCCACAGCCTCCTTCTGCAGTGCAGTGCTAGGCTAGGAGGGGAGTCCCTGATGCCCCTGGCCCAGGTGCAGCCAGGTCTTGGCCAGCTGGCCGCCCCTCCCCTCTCCAAAGGTCCTCCCCTCAACTCCAACCCAGGCCGATGGGGGACCCCATAAGCAGACAAAAGGTCCAGGTGGTTTTCCAGGATTCCTTGGTGCTGGGCAGCCTTCAGAGCAGCAACCTGTCCCCACCTGTCCAGCCTGGCCCTGCTAAGGAACAGGAGGGGTTTCTGGTGATGGCAAGACCAGGCTGCCATGGCAGGCAAGCACCTGGATTTTAATACACAGCACGACACTCGCAACAATGGGAAGGGCAGGCAGAAAAGCAGGCCGGAACATTCCACAGTCCAGGAATGGTCGGTCTTTTGGAAAGTACATTTGTGCATTTTTCCAGAATACTCAGTAGTAAGGCCGTCTGGGGTTGTTCTGTGGGAAGCAAGGAAGATAAAAGGGGAGGTGGTTATGCTGTGCTAAAGGGAGCTAGCAGTTCCTCCCGTCTAGAACCTAGTGGGGGCAGCTAGCCCACATCCTCTAGAAGGGAGGGCAGGCTTTGGGGAGGCGAGGCAGGCTCGAACAAGGTGGAGAGGTGGGGTGGGTTTGCTGGAGAGCCTAGCCGGACTGCGGAAGGAGGGACACTTCTGTGACCAGCACCACCACCCGCCTACAGCAGAGGAACTGCGGCGGCCCGGCCACAAGCAATATAGAGGGATAGGGACACACGCACCAGGGGGTTGGGCCGGAAGCGGTAGGCCAGCATCATCCTCTTTCGGAAGGCCTCGTACTCGTCATCTTCCTTGGAGAGCTCGGCTGGCCGGTCAATGCCAAAGCCAGCACCATCTACCGTGGTGGTGCCCCTGCATTGGGGCAACGGGTGGTGTGAGCCGGGGAGCAGGCTGGTGCCGGCAAGAGGGGGGGTGAGGGGCCTGAGCTTGGGGCAGGGAGGCTTCACCCGCCCTGGCTGGGCTCAGCAGCAGCAACCCAATGCAGCTCAATGTGGGGGCTATGCTGGGCTGGGCGACATCTGTCTGGGACACTCCTGGCACTGTGGGAAGATGGAGAGCCTAAGACGGCCCAGCCACCAGAGTCCAAATCCCTGACTCCCAGCCCAGTGATAGGGCTGGACCCAGGCCCTGGGCCTATGTCTCTGTGTGGGACTTTTTCTCTCCCCCCTCCCCGCTGGCACTGGAGGCCACACTCACTTATTGACTGGGTTCTTGATGCCCTGGCCTTCTGAGCCCAGGCCATCACCCTCCTTCCAGCCCATCTTCATCAGCATCTGGTAGCCGATGTTCTCTATTGTCAGCTTGAACTCCTTGTACTCTGAGTAGTCAGGCTCACGGCCCTCCTGCAGGGGGAGGAGGTAGCCGTCATCCACCAGGGCTGCAGCCATCCCCAGTCCCAGCTCTGGCCTGAAACCCCACCCCCACATGGCTTCATTGGCCGCTGGGACCACCTGCCCGCCTGCCTCCTCACCACTAAGTCAGACTCCTCGAGAAGAGATCAAGCTGCCCCTTCTCAGAGGCCCCAGGGCCAGAAGCAGTACTGAGCTCCCTAGTGGCCAAGTCAAAGAGGGCAAGGTGACAGGTCACACAGGCCTTGTCCACCATGAGAAAGATTAATGGTTCACCAGTGAAGAAAAATCCCATGTTCCAAGAGCAAATTGTTACACAGAGTGCTAAAAAGAGTGCTGTGGTCACATGAGGTGACCATCGCATTGGTGAGATTATGTGGTACAAAGCAGTTTAAAAAAAAAACCCTCAAAAGACTATGTGGAATGTTCTATGTCAGCCCTCTCCTCCTGAGCATGAAGGCAGCATGGGAAGAACAATTTCACTCTGGAGAGCCCAACACATGGGGGCGTCTGCCTGAGAAATGCTTTGCCTGTAAACTGCATTTAATTGGCTCCACTGGAAGCAGAATTTCCCTAAAGCCCCAGCAAATGTTTCTAAAGCGGCAGTTGAGATGCTATTTGCTAATTCCCTACA
>NW_006788006.1:3878350-3897825 GCF_000442215.2 Lipotes vexillifer
TCCCTACACAGATGGCACCTGTCATAAGCAGGTGCCACCCGTGGCAAGAGGGTCCTACCCCTCTTGTGAGCGAGCGGGGCCCTGAGGCCACTGCAGGTGCCTGCCACATGAGGAGGCTGCAGGAGGGGCTGGGACACTGCGCAGGCCGCCTGCTAGAAAGGCTCACAGCAGGGGCTGGTGCCTGGGGCCTCTCCCAGCCTACCTTCAGGGCCTTGAAGGTCTCCATGAACTTCTCCAGCTCATCGGGTGGCAGGAAGTCTCCAATGAAGTGTTTGCCCCGGCCCATCTTCGTCAGCTGCTCCGCCCATTCTGCCCAGAGATGGGGTAAATGTGAGAGGAGGAAGGAGGGTGTGGAAGCCCCACAGCAGAAGTATGAGTCCCGGGGGGAGTTTGGGGCCGTGGGGAACGAAGTAGCTAGTTGAGACCTCGAGCCCTGCTCTCCCACGCAGCCCTTGTGTACTGTGTTCAAACGCCAGTGAACACTCAGAGGACCATCCCTTTGCCACTAAAGAAACAGGCACAAAGAGGCCAAGTCTCTTGCTCAAGGTCTTACAGGCTGGATAGGTGGCTTAAGACCCCGATTTGGTGTCTCCAGGCACTTC
Organism: Lipotes vexillifer; assembly: GCF_000442215.2. Classification (NCBI taxonomy): domain Eukaryota; kingdom Metazoa; phylum Chordata; class Mammalia; order Artiodactyla; family Lipotidae; genus Lipotes; species Lipotes vexillifer. The sequence continues at coordinate 3,878,953 of NW_006788006.1, forward strand.
CCGGGCCGGTGAGTGGGCTTCCTGAGCCCACAGCACTCTGAAGAAAAGGGCACCCTCCACCCCACCCCTGTAACTCGCTCCTTGGCCCACCCCGAGTCTTGTCCATCTCCATGCGCCGCAGCTGGTGCTCCCAGGTGCCCAGCTCGCTGTCCACCTCCTCGTCGCTGTCGTAGCCATGCTGGTGCTGCTGCAGTGCCTTCTCCCACAGCAGCTGCATGTCCTGCATTGCTCGCTTGTGCTGCATGATCATGTCGTACATCTGTTGCATCTGTGGGCGGCACACGCCAGTGAGCAAGGCCGTGCACTGTGAGTGCAGGAAGCTAGCCCCCTCGCCTCCCCTGTGCATGCTGGGCACCCCTTTTCCCCCCTCCCTGGAGCAGGCACAAGGGCAGGGCTCAGAGCAAGTGTTCAGGAAGGCACCAAGTCCTGTGTCAGGACATGCCCTGGGTTCCCTGAATCTCTATTTTGAGCAGGGAGGACCCCGCTCTGTTTCACCCACAGCCTGGCCTGGAATCTGGAATATCCTGGGCACCATCACTGTGGACCAAATGAGGGCGACGTGGGCTCCTGACCACTGGGAGGGTCGAGGGTGATGTGATGGGGCTGCCAGCCTGGAGGAGGTGGCCCAGGTAAGCTGTCCCAGCTGTCCATATCCTGGCCACAGAGCTCCCTGCTGAGCCAGCCCTCACTCCCAAAGTGCCCAACACCAACTGAACAGCTGTCGCATCGTTCAGGGCACCCAGTGCCAGACAGGCTTATCCTGTACTGAGTGCTGCAGGGAACTGTAAGGAAAACTTAAATGGAGACTATCCAGTCAGGACCAGCCTACAAGTGCTGTGGGAGGTAGCCGTGGAGCATCAGCTGAGAAGGCTGCCCAGGCAGCATGAGGAGGCCTGGGCTCTGGGCCCAACTGTGGGCTTGGGAGGGCCCTCAGGGGGTGGCTTGCCATTGATGGGGGACCCACCTGCCCAAGAGCCTCTCCCCTGACTGTGGGATTCACCTGGCACAGGGAGGCTCAGAAAGAATACACCGTGACCACTGCACCACAGGGCAGGGTGGGAGACGATACTCCACCAGCCCCTTGGAGCCTGCCTGCCCTGCCCCCCAGGGCCTTACCTCCTGCTGCTCCTTCAGCTGCTTCTTCTGGGCGTCCGAAAGCTCTGTGACACCCACCAGACCCACGGGCTTCCCCTTCTCGTAGCCTAGACCCTTGAGGTCCTGAACTAGAAACAAGACACAGGCTGGTCAGCAACAGATACGCGGGCTTAGCCATGCATCTGTGTCCCAGGCAGAGTCCACGTGCTGACGACACCTGACGCACTTGGCCCATGTGGCAGGACACTTAAGTCGGAACAGTTAGTATGCATGTCACTTGATGACCTCGGGTGGCTTTGCTCCGTTCTATCGTGTGTACTCAGTTCCATCCCCACATGACTGCTCCAGGCAGGCTCTATGACCCCACACTGAAAATGCTGAGGTCTGGGGCCTCACTCAAGGTCACACAGCTAATGGGTGACAAGGCAGGGAATCTGCAAAGCCAGAGATGCTTGCACACAGGCTCTTGGAAGTAAGCCCCACGGTGAGCAGGTACCTTATGTAGACACACAGGCCTGGAGTCTGGCATAAGACTCAGCTGCGTGGTTCTGTTAGCTCCTTCTGGGGAAGCAGCCAACCATCTTTAAAGCAACTGACATTTAAGCTGGCATCACCTTTGGAGCTTGGCTGGAGTCTGCAACGCTAACTCACATCAAGATGCTGCAATGGCCCCATCTGGGTGGTGGAAACCACCACCCCTTAGGTGGTGGCTGCCTGGGGAAGAAGCCAGGCAGAACGGGGCGCAGAGGCCCCTCTGGGGGGATGGAAAGAGCCAGGCCTTCCCAGCTCAACGGGCCTGGGTCGTTGCCTGCAAGAACCACCCGCAGGTGCTCCTGGACCCTAAGATTGCACACCAATCCCTCCTCGGTCTATGGGGGCTCTGAAAGATGTTGGAGAGCCCCATGGAGAGAGCAAGGGAGCCAAGGCCTGAGCAGCCTGCTGTGTGCCTGGATCACGCCCACAGTCCCTTTCCTCCTTGGGCGACTTCACCAGTGAGCAGGCAGGTGCTGCCCAGGCTCCCCTGGGGATAATGTGGGCCAGTGGGGCTTGAATCTGAACCTGAGACTTCGGAGCCTGTACTTGTCCCCTAGAATGTCAAGGACCTGGCAGCTGGGGCTGGACCTTGAGGACATGATCTCAGAGGTGGGGGTGTGCGTGCGTCAGAAGAGCCCTCACATCTGAGCACCCTCCTTTACAGCGGGCACCAGGTTTGGCACCTGAGCAGCAATCCGACCCTAGGCACCCTGAACCCTGGATGGAGGTGCTATCTAGAGCCCCAGGGAGTACCAGACTTTTCAGTCAGTAGCTTTTCTCTTTGGCCAAGGGAGGCACTCAGCCAGAGACCACTCTCAGAGCTGGGCGGGCAGGGCCAACAGGCCAGGCCAGCCCTGTGACCTGGGGGAAATGCCTTCCCCCTCAGCCCATCCTTGTGTGGCAAATGTGGGTGCTGGTGCCAGGGCATATATGACTCTTCTTTATGCCTGTGTGTCCAGCTCCAGTGAAGTCAGGGGTGAGGGAGGTTGAGAGAGTTCTGCCCATGGTGCAGGCTGCGTGGTGAGGGAGTCAGACAGACGGCATGAGACGGCCAATTATCAGTCACCAACATCATCTGCAAAATGTGATGACAAGAGACCCCCACCCTTATGGGTTTGTGGTAGAAAATGAGGAATGAGGCCACACGTTGGCTGCCCCTGAAACTGCTGTCAAGGAGGGAGAAGCTGGAGATCACTGTGCAAAATTGACTGTAGCAATAATTGTTCTTATCACTGTGCATTTCCTGAGCTTTCTATGACAAAATTGAATCCAAGTACTTTAAAGCTTAAGGGAGAAAACAGGACTATCTATATGTTGTCTATAAGAGACTTACTTTAGATACAAAGACACAAGTAGGTTAAAAGTCGAAGGAAAAAGAAATTTCAAGCAAATAGTAACCAAGACAGAGCTGCACTAGCCATACTAGTATCAGACAAAATATACTTTAAATCAAAAAAGGTTATGAGAGACAAAGGATGTTATATATTTACAAAGATTTGATACAGAAAGAAGATATAACAATTAAATATATACAGGGACTTAACAACAGAGCCCCAAATGAAGCAAAAATTGACAAAACTGAAGGGAGAAATAAACAGTTCCATAGTAATTGTTAGAGATTTCAATACCCTATTTTAAATAATGGACAGAACATCTAAACAGAAAATGAGTAAGAATATAGAGGACTGAACAACACTATAAACCAACCAGACCTAATAGATATCTATAGAACATGCAATCCAACAACACCAGAATATACAGTATTCTCAAGTACACATGGAACATTCTCCAGGATAGATCATTTGTTAGGCTACAAAACAAATTTTAATAAATTTTAAAAGACAAATCATACCAGGTATCTTTTCTGATCACAATGGAATAAAGCCAGAAATCAGTAATAGAAGGAAAACTGGAAAATTCAGAAATGTGGAAATTAAACACACTCCTAAACAACAAATGTCAAAGAAGAAATCACAAGACATCGGAAAATGCTTAGAGATGAATGAACACAACAGAGCAACACACACCAAAACTTATGGGGTGTAGCAAAAGCAGTGCCAAGAGGGAAATGTATAACTGTAGATGCTCACGTTAAAAAAGAAGATAGGGCTTCCCTGGTGGTGCAGTGGCTAAGAATCCGCCTGCCAATGCAGGGGACACGGGTTTGAGACCTGCTCTGGGAAGACCCCACACGCTGCGGAGCAACTAAGCCCGTGCACCACAACTACTGAACCTGTGCTCTAGAGCCCACGTGCCACAACTACTGAGCCCGTGTGCTACAACTACTGAAGCTTGCATGCCTAGAGCCCGAGGTCCAGAACAAGAGAAGCCACCACAATGAGAAGCCCGTGCACCGCAACAAAGAGTAGCCCCAGCTCGCCGCAACTAAAGAAAGCCCGCGTGCAGCAACGAAGACCCAGTGCAACCATAAATAAATAAATAGATAGATAGTTAAATAAATAAATAAAGACCTCTGATCAATACCTAACTGTACATCTTAAGGAACTAGAAAAAGAAGAGCAAACTAATTACAGAGCTAGCAGAATGAAGGAAATAATGATTAGAATGGAGATAAAAGAAACAGGAAATACAAAATATGAGAGAAAAATCAATGAAACCAAAAGTTGGTTTCTTGAAAAGACCAATGAAATGGACAAATCTTTAGTTAGACTGCCTAAGAAAAAAACAGAAAAGGCTCAACTACTAAAACAACAGGGGCATACAGCAGTCCACTTTATCTGCAGGGGATACATTCCAAGACCCCTTTAGTAGAAGCCTGAAACCACACATAGTACTGAACCCCGTGTATACTATATATACATATGATAAAGTTTAATTTATAAATTAGGCACAGTAAGAAATTAATGACCATAGCTAATAATAAAATAGAACAGTTATAACAATATACTGTTATAAAAGTTATGTGAATGTGGTTTTTCTCCCCCTCTCAAAATATCTTACCACAAATGTAATGCCTTTTCCATTTTAACTAAGTACTCAGCACACACTGTGGCCATAACTTTCGCAGTTTGAGGTACGACAGCAAAACTAGCACGAATTTCTTTTTCCTTCTTCACAATTTCATGGATAGATGATTTGTTCTTACCATAGATCTTGGAGACCTCAGCGTAAGTCAAGAACTTTCACCCTTTCACTTAAAGGAAATACTTGACAGCTTCTCTTTGGCATGTCTAAATTGCCAGCATCACTACTCTGTGCTGTGAGGCCATTATTAAGTAAAATAGTAAAATAAGGATTATTTGAACATAAGCACTGCAATACCATGACAGTCAATCTGATAACCGAGTGACTACTGGTGACTAATGGGTGGGATATGCTGGTCAAAGGGATGATTCACATCCCAGGCAGGGTGGAACAGACAGCACAAGATTTCATCACAATACTCAGAATGGCACAAAATGGATCACCTAGAACGGCACAAACTACCAAAACTAACTCAAGAAGTAACCGAAAACTTGAATAGACCTATAACAAATAAGGGGACTGAATCAATAATCAACTCTCCCATCCAGCCCACCAAAGAAAAGCCCAGAACCAGATAAATGCACTGGTAAATTATACCCAAGATTTAAAAGAAGAGTTAACACCAATTCTTCTCAAATTCTTCCAGAAAGTTAAAGCAGGACACACTTCCTAACTCATTCTATGAGGTCAGCATTATCCCGATACCAAAAGCAGACAAAGCAGATACAGACCCATAATCCTTATGACTATAAATGCAGACAGAAATCTGCAACAAAATATTAGCAAACCAAATCCATCAGCATGTAAATAATTAGTAAACTAATTATTTACTACAACGGAAGGGGATTTATTCCAGGAATGCAAGGGTGGTTTCATCATACAAAAATCAATCAATGTAATACTCCACATTAATAGAATGAAGGGAAAAACCCACATGATCATTTCAATTGATATAGAAAAAGCACTTGACAAACTCTAACACTCTTTCATGATAAAAACACTCAATAAACTAGGACAGAAGGGAACTTCTTCAACATGACAAAGGTCATCTATTAAAAACATACAACAACATCATACTCAATGGTGAAAGAACAAAAGCTTTCCCCCTAAGATCAGGAACAAGGCAGGGATGCCTGCTTTCACCACTTCTGTTCAGCACAGTACTGCAAATCCTAGCCAGAGCAATTAGGCAAGAAAAAGAAATAAGAGGCATCCAAACTGGAAAGGAAGAAGTAAAACTATCCTTATCTGCAGATGACATGATCTTATGTGTAGAAAACCCTAAAGACTGTTACCCTAATAAATGAATTTAGCAAAAGATAACAGATACATAATCAACACACAAAAAATCAGTTGTATTTCTTATACTAACAACAAATAATCCAAAAAGGAAATTAAAAAAAAATTCCATTTGCAACAGCATCATAAAGAGTAAATCACTTAGGAATAAACTTAACAGAGGTTTAAGACTTGTACAACAGAAAGACAAAACACATTGAAAGAAATTAAAGAAAACCCAAGTAAATGGAAAGCTATCCCATGTTCTCAGATTGGAAGACTTAAAAGGTTAACATGTCAATACCTCCCAAAGCAATCTACAGATTAACACAATCCCTATCAAATCCCAACAATGTTTTCTGCAGAAATGGAAAAGCCCATCTGAAAATTCATACAAAAATTCAAAGGACCTCGAATAGCCAAAGTGTGAGAAAGAGGAACAAAGTTGGAAGACTGACACTCCTGACTTCAAAATTTCCCACAGAGCTACAGTAATCAAAACAGTGTGCTACTGGCATAAGGACAGTTATATAAACCAGTGTAATAGAGCACAGAGCCCCAAAATAAACTTTTACATCTATGGGATTTTTGACAAGGGTGTCAAGAGACCATTCAATGGAGAAAGAACAATAGTCTCTTCAACAAATGGTGCTGGGAAAATTGGATCTCCACATGCAAAGAAACGAAGTTGGACGCTTACCTTATAACATATATAAAAATTAATTCAATTTAAGAGCTAAAACTATAAAACTCTTAGAAGAAAACATAGGGGCATATCTTCAAGACTTTGGATGTGGCTATGGTTTCTTAAGACCAAAATCACAGGCAACAAAAGAAAAAATAAACTGGACTTCATTAAAATTTAAAACTTCTGTGTATCAACGGACATTAAGGGGCTGAAAATACAGCCCATAAAACTAGAGAAAATTTTTGCAAATCATGTATCTGAATGGGGGTTAATATCTAAAACATTGAGAGAACTCCTACAACTCAATAACAAAAAGACATACAACCCAATTAAAAAATGGGCAAAGGGCTAAAACAGACATTTCTCCTACTAAACTATACACTGACCAATAACACATGAAAAGATGCTCAACACCATTAGTCATTAGGGAAATGCAAATCAAAACTACAATGTGATTTCACTTTACACTTATTAGAGTAGCTATATAATAAGGCGAGAATGAGAAGACACGGGAACCCTTGTGCACCGCTGATAGGAAAGTAAAATGGTGCAGCTGCTGCAGAATGCAGTTTGGCAATTCCTCAATAAGTGAAACAGAATTACCGTAAGACCCAGTGATTCCACTCCTAGGTATATACAAAAAAGAGTCAAAATCAAGGGTCCAAACGCTATTTGTAGGCCAGTGTTCACAGCAGCACTACTCACAATCGCCAAAAAGTGAAAATAACCCAAGCTTCTAAACAACTGATGAATGGATAAACAAAACGTTGTCTATCCGTACACTGGAATTCTATTCAGCTGTGGAAATAAATGAAATTCTGACATGCGCTTCAACACAGATGAACCTTGAAAACATTATGCTCAGTGAAAGATGCCAGACCCTCCCCAGGAGGCTGAGGGAGGGGGTCGGCCCACCTGACAGAGGTGAGGGAGAAGCATCCACGTCCCTCTGCACCAGCTCGGCAGGCGGGAGCTCCACCTTGTCCTCTTCAGGACCCCACCGGCTCTTTCGCTTCCTCTTCACGTTGGCTGTGGTGGCCGGCTTCCCTGGGGCAGCTGAAGATGGGCTGACGTTGGGCAAGGGGGCAGATGAGGCAGGGCAGGCAGTGGCGGTGGGCATGGACCCCAACGGGGTCTCAGGAGGAGATCTGCGCTTCAGTCCAAGGTCAGGTGCCGTGGGGGTGCCCGTGGGACCAGCCTTGGCTTTCCGGAACTCCTCCAGCTTCTGGCGGTAGTACTTGTACCCTTGGCTGTTGGGTTCATACAGAAAGCTGCAAAAGAGAGTGGGGGAGCACACCGTCACTGGGCCTCAGCCCCCTACCCCTGACTTAGGGCAGAAGAAGCTTGGGCCTCAGGTAGGCACACTGGGGCCAGCTAGGTCACTTCAGGGTCATGTCAAGATGGAGGTCTCTATCGTGACCCCTGCCCTGCCAGGCCTCAGTGGCTGCTGGTGCTGGTGGCCCAAACTAGAGGAACAGTGTGACATGGCCACAGCCTGTCGTGATGCTGTTCCTGTGAGCTGAGGGCCACTCCAAGCCCCTACCCCATCTTTACTGGATGCCCGTCACAGTATCACTGATCCCCTGCTTCGAAGGAAAAGGTGCAGGCTCTCTCAGACCTTCCCCAGGCTCTGCCAGGCTTCTTCCCCTGCTGTCCTTGGTGAGTGCACCAGTGCCTACTAACCAAGAGATCCTGAGTTGCGGGAGACACCTGGTGCCAAAAAGGGCAGGATTTGTCCCAAACCTGACAGCTGGGCGTATTTGTGCTCCTTTCTGATGCACCCTTGAGAGGCATCAACCGTGGACAGAGACAAAACAAAGACACTAAACATCAGAACAGACAGGGAGCCCACTAGCAGCCTTGCTGGTAGCTGTTGGTCCCCAACTGCAGAGCAGGAGGTGCTGGGTTCAGAGCCGGCAGAGGCTGCAGCTCCTTCTGCAACTGCCCAGCATCTCTCAGACTATGTATGTACTGAGCCAACGGTCCCACTTCTAGAGTGAAGAGTCACAGCCCAGTTCCACAAAGCAAAACCTGTGCACAGCAGAGATTACAAAGCCCTTGACAAGAAGGGGCTAGACTTGCACTCATGAACCTGGGAAGACAGTCACGGCACAATGCTGTACTACAAAAGCAAAATGCAGGCTCGAGGACGCTGTAAATTCCTTTTGTATAAAAGGAAGTGAGCAGAAAACAAATCCACATACTATTTCTACATGTCTACGTCAGAGATGGGAGAGGGATGGAGGACTCCGAATCCCGCTAACACCCTAGCGTGGGATGGAAGGATGGGGAGACTGTGTCATCTTCTTTGTATTCCTGGGTCATGGTAAAAGCATGTACACCCTTCAGAAAACCCAGTGTGGAACATTTGTAAAAGTTAAAAGAAACAAAGATCAACAAAATCGTTAAGCCTCTAGCCAAGCTAAGAAAAAAAAGAGAGAGGACACCAACTACTAAGAACAGAAAAGAAAGAGGGGCCATCACTACAGATCCCATGGACATTAAAATTACTATGGATTACTATGAACAACTCTATGCCCACAAATTTGATAACCCAGATGAAATGGGCCAATTCTTTGAAAGGTACAATCTGCCAAAACTCACACAAGAAGAACTAGACAATCTGAACAGGCCTATTTTTATTAAAGAAATTGCATCAGTAATTAATAACCTTCCAAAAGTTCACTAGTGAATTTCACCAAACATTTAGGGATGAAATTATACCAATTCTGTACAATCCCTTTCAGAGAATAGAAGCAGAGAGAATACTTCCTAACTTACTCAGTTACCCTCACACCAAAACCAGACAAAAACATTACAAGAAAACTATAGACCAACATCTCTCATGAACACAGATGTAAAAATCCTCAACAAAATATAAGCAAACCTAACCACTAATGTATAAAAAGAATAGACACCACAACCAAATGGGATTCATTCTAGGCAGGCAAGACTGGTTCAACATTTGAAAATCAAGTAATGTGCATGTCCCTGGTGGTGCAGTGGTTAAGAATCCGCCTGCCAATGCAGGGGACATGGGTTCGAGCCCTGGTCCAGGAAGATCCCACATGCTGCAGAGCAATTAAGCCCATGCGCCACAACTACTGAGCCTGCGCTCTAGAGCCTGCGAGCCACAACTACTGAAGTCCGTGTGCCACAACTACTGAAGCTTGCGTGCCTAGAGCCCGTGTTCCGCAACAAGAGCAGCCACTGCAATGAGAAGCCCGCGTACTGCAACAAAGAGTAGCCCCCGCTCGCCGCAACTAAAGAAAGCCCGCGTGCTGCAGTGAAGATCCAATGCAGCCAAAAACTAAACAAATGAATAAAATAAAATAAATTTTAAAAAAGAAGAAAATCAAGTAATGTAATCCATCAGGTCAACAGGCTAAAAAAGAAAAATCACATGATCATATCAATCACTATGGAAAAAGCGTTTAATAAAATCTAATACCCACGCATGAGAAAAACTCTCAGTAAACTAGGAGTACAGGGGAACTTCCTCCACTTGATAAAGAATATCTACAAAGAAACTACAGCTAACATCATACTTAATGATGAGAAACCTCAAGCTTTTCCACTAAGAGCAGAAACAAGCCAAGAATATCCCACCTCCCCAGTGCTTTTCATCATCATTCTGGAAGTTCTAGCTAATGAAATAAGATGAGAAAAGGAAGTAGAAGGTATACTGAGAAGGAAGAAATATAACATGATCGTCTATACAGAAAAAACAGATGAAGGACTTCCCTGGTGGTCCAGTGGTTAGGACTCTGCACTCTCACTGCTGAGAGCCCAGGTTCAATCCCTGATTGGGGAACGAAGATCCTGCAAGCCACGCGGCGCAACAAAAAATAAAAATAAAAAACACAGATGAGGGCTTCCCTGGTGGTGCAGTTGTTGAGAGTCCGCCTGCCGATGCAAGGGACGCGGGTTCGTGCCCCGGTCCAGGAGGATCCCATGTGCCGCGGAGCGGCTGGGCCCGTGAGCCACGGCCGCTGAGCCTGCGTGTCCGGAGCCTGTGTTCCGCAACGGGAGAGGCCGCAACAGTGAGAGGCCCGCGTATCGCAAAACAAAACAAAACAAAAACAAAAACAAACAAAAAAAAAACTCACAGATGAAAGAATAGACAAAAAACCCCTGGAACTTAAGAAGCTATTATAGCAAGGTTGCAGGATACAAGGTTAAAATACAGAAGTCAATCACTCTCCTATATACCACCAATGAACAAGTAGAACTTGAAACTAAAAACACAATACCATTTACATTAGCATTCCCCCATATAAAATACTTAAAGGGTAACAAAATATGTACAAGATCTATATGAGGAAAACTAAAAAACTCTGATGAATAAATTCAAAGAAGAACTAAATAAATGAAGAGCTATTCCTTGTTCAAAGATAGGAAGGCTCAATGTTGTCAAGATGTCAGTTATTCCCAACTTGATTTCTAGATTCAATGCAATTCCAGTCAAAATCATTTATTCTGTGGATATTGACAAACTCATTCTAGAGCTCATATAAAGAGACAAACAACCCACAATAGCCAACACAATACTGAAGAGTAAGAATGAAGTTGGAGGACTGATACCACCTGACTTCGGGCCCTACTGTAAAGCTACAGTAATCGAGGCAGTGGGGTATTAGTGAAAGAATGGACAGAGAGATCAACAGAACAGAATAAAGAGCCCAGAAACAGATCCACATACATATATAGTCTGTTTTTTGACAAAGGAGCAAAAGCAATACAAGGGAGCAAAGACAGTCTTTTCAACAAATGGTGCTGAAACTGGACATCCACATGCAAAAAAAACACAAACAAACAAAGAATCTAGACACAGACCTCATAACCTTCACAAAAATTAACTAAAATGCATCACTGACCTAAACGTAAAACATAAAACTATAAAACATAGGAGAATACCTACATAACCTTGGGTATGGCAATAACTTTTTAGATACAACACCAAAGGCATGATCCATGAAAGCAACTGATAAGCCGGACTTCACTAAAATGAAAAACTTCTGCTCTGCAAAGGACAACATCAACAGAATGAGGAGAAAAAGCCACAGACTGGGAGAAATATTTGCAAAAGACACATCTGATAAAGACTGTTATCCAAAATATACAAAGGGGACTTCCCTGGTGGTGCTGTGGTTAAGAATCCGCCTGCCAATGCAAGGGACACGGGTTTGATCCCTGGTCCGGGAAGATCTCACGTGCCATGGAGCAACTAAGCCTGTGCGCCACAACTACTGAGCCCATGCACTGCAACTACTGAAGCCCGCACGCTTAGAGCCCATGCCCCGCAGCAAGAGAAGCCACTGCAATGAGAAGCCCACGTACTGCAATGAAGAGTAGTAGCCCCCGCTCACCACAACTAGAGAAAGCCCATGCGCAGCAATGAAGACCCAACACAGCCAGAAAAAAACAAACAAAAAACCCCAAAATATACAAATAACTCTTAACATCCAACAATAAAAAAAAAAGCCAATTAAAAAAATGGGGGCTTCCCTGGTGGCGCAGTGGTTGGGAGTCCGCCTGCCGATGCAGGGGACACGGGTTCGTGCCCCGGTTGGGGAAGATCTCACATGCCGTGGAGCAGCTGGGCCCGTGAGCCATGGCCGCTGAGCCTGCGTGTCCGGAGCCTGTGCTCCGCAACAGGAGAGACCACAACAGTGAGAGGCCCACGTACCACAAAAAAAAAAATAAAAGGGCCAATGACCTTAACACATGACTCACCAAAGATTTACAGATGGCAAATAAGCATTATGAAAAGATACTTCCCTTCATGTCATCAAGAAAATGCAAATCAAAACAATGACTATCACTACACATCTATAAGAACGGCCAAAATCTAAAACACTGACAACATCAAATGTTTATATGGAGCTACTGAAACTCTCATTCACTGCTGCGGGGAATGCAAATGGTACAAGCCATTTTGGAAGACAGTTAGGCTGTTTCTTACAAAACTAAATATACCATACAATCCAGCAATCACACTTCTTGGTATAAAATAGTTGAAAATTTATGTCCACACAAAAACCCTGCACACTGATGTTTACAACTTTGTTCATAATTGCCAAAATTTGGGGGCGACCGAGATGTCCTGCAGGAGGTGAATCGGTAAATAAACTGTGGTACATCCAGACAATGGAAAATTATTAAGTGCTAAAAAGAATTGAGCTATCAAGCCAAAAAGACTCAGAGGGCTTCCCTGGTGGCGCAGTGGTTGAGAGTCCGCCTGCCGACACAGGGGACGTGGGTTCGTGCCCTGGTCCGGGAAGATCCCACATGCCGCAGAGCGGCTGGGCCCGTAAGCCATGGCTGCTGAGCCTGCGTGTCCGGAGCCTGTGCTCCGCAACGGGAGAGGCCACAACAGTGAGAGGCCCATGTACCGCAAAACAAAACAAACAAAAACAATAACAACAAAAAAGAGACTCAGAGCAACCCTAAATACATATTACTGAGTGAAGGAAGCCAATCTGAAAAGGCAACATACTATGATTCCAATTATATGACATTCTGGAAAAGGCAAAACTATGTGATTGCCAGGGGTTAGGGAGGAAAAAGGGATGAACAGGCAGAACACAGGGAATATTAGGGCAGTGAGAACACTCTGTATATCATAATGATGGATACATGTCATTACGCATTTGTACAAACCCACAGAATACGCAACACCAAGAGTGAACCCTAACCATAGACTTTGGGTGATCATGATGTGTTAATGTAGGTTCATCAACTGTAACAAATATACTATTCTGGTGGGGGATGTTGATAATGGGGGAGGCTGTGCATGTTTCGGGGAAGGGGGCACATGGGAAGTCTCTGTAGCTTCCCCTCAATTCTGCTGCGAACCTAAAACTGCTCAAAAAATAACATCTTAAAAAAAAATTAAGAGACGAAAGCAAGAAGTCGTTCAAAGAGGGAGAGGAGCAGATGGCTGAATTTAAAAAAGACTCGTAGCAACCAGGACATGGATTTAAAGTGATTTGGTTCCTCCAAGAAAAGCAGACTGGGGAATTCGCCCACTGGGGCAGGGGGGCAGCTTCTAACGGGGTGGGTCTCCTCTAGACTCACAAGCTTGCCTCTTCCTGGCCTCAGCTGCTGATTCATGCTGATTCTCCTCCGAGATGCTCTGAGAGGCAGCACTCAAGAGCCCCCCCATGGGTATGCCTGTCTGCGAGGAGCATAACAGCTCACTATGGGCCCCGGGCACAGGTGCAGGGGATTCTACAACGAAGTCCCCCTCTGACTGGTGTAATCCCACCCACAGAGTTAACCAAAGTTACCACTTTAGTGTTTTTTCCTTCCAGACTTTTCCCACTGCAGATTTATTTGAACAGAGCTGTGATTCTATTTTCTGTATCCTGATATTTTAAGAATTTCTTAACCCGACAACATAAGGCTTTCCTGTTAGAATGCAGTGGAGCATGGTGGTGAAGGCATCTCCACCAACTGGCCTCCTTGCCTTGCTCACCTGTTAAAGGCCAACACGCCAGGCTGTTGTAAAGAACAACATGGTTCACCCGGGTGATGTGTTAGAGTCACAGGTGGCTTGAGGTGTGCTGGCTGCTACCACCTTCAACAATTTGCCTTCCGATGGCCACAATTCCACTGGGGAGATGCAGTTATAGGAGTTTAGCCCACTGGGGCTGGACTTTCATTGTGTTACTAATTTTTCAAGACTATGACAGTGCTATATATATAACATTATTTCTGGGGATGGCATCTCAGAAGTAGAATGACTGGTCAAAGGAACAGGCATTTCCAGCTTCTTTACACAGCTATTACACACAGCTATTACAATTGTTTCCCAAAACTCACAGCTGCTGGGAAATCAGAAGGGAAGGGCCCAGAGCAGCAGGAACACGGGGTGGCTGTTAGATTTGGGGCAAGAGGAGCTGCCTTGCACCTGACCCCGTGTGAAGATGAAACAGTCTGCTTGGTATGAACCTGCATGCCTTGCCCAGGTCCAATGTGCGGAGTGCCAACTGTAGTTCAGCTCTGGTGTTGCAATGAGCTCCCCCAGACCACGCTGGTCACCTTCAGCTACTTCTCTGCCAGACACCCCCAGGCTCTGCCCTCATCCGGGGCAGTCACCCTCTAGCCTCCATCAAAGCCACAGCCAACAAGCTGGATGCCTGCCAGTAATGCCCCCACAAGGCACAAGAGCTGCAGGGAGGGCCTGGAGTCACTTGTGATAATGTCTCTTCGCTTTGACCCCAGGGAAAAGGCTCTCCCCAGGGAGAGCCACCTGCGCTGGGGGTTTTGTGCAGAATTCCACTACCTTGCCCACTTTGCCTGAGATAGATTTTTTGTCAGCTCTTGTCACGCTAAGAGACAGTACACTAAGTTTCCTGTTTAAATAAACTTACTTAGGTAAATGAAAAAAAAAAAAAAAAGACGTAGTGACTTATACCGTAACACTGCAACACTGGTTTGGGTAGTGCAGAGTGGTGGCCGACATCACTACGTTCTGAGGAGATCCTGGGTCTCCTGAACTGTAGACCCAAACACCCCACAGCCCCCATGAAAGCTCCTAGCTGCCCAGGTACCAGACCACAGGGACACCTGAAACCCTCAGCAGCCCTTCCCCACCCCCGGCCCCACGCAACGGTTCCCTTCTGCCCCCATGTGCCTCAACCTGGTGTGCCTGACCACCCTTCAAACTGTGGCCAGATGATCCTGGGAGAACGGTTGACCCTGTCACTCCCTATGCAGACCCTCCAAAGGCTCTCAGTGGACACCTGAACCCTCTGGGACCCAGCCCGGCTCCAAGGCCCATCTGCACTGCGTCAATGCTCACCCTGCTCCCCCGCCAAGGTGGCACAGCGCCCGCCATCTCTGCCACTTCACTCCTGCATGGCAGTCCCTCCAGACGCCCTTCACTTTGTTCCGTGTCTAGCTCACTCTGGCTCACATGTAGTAGATGCGACTGGCCGCCTGCCCAGCATCCACACCTTCTTCTTTCTTCCTGAGTCCCTGATGGTGTCTAGAGCTGCAGAATCAACCAGCCCAGATGGCTGCTGCTGTAGCACTTTCGTTAAAAGCGCCATCGCATCTCCTCACTGACTGAATGGGGACCTGTGTTACTCGTGGCCAAAAGTGTCCTCATGGGTGCATCACCTCCACAACAGGTTCAGCGCCCACCTCACAAACCTCTGCCGGCCCCTGCTCTGCAGCAGTGACCACCCCTCCCACACCCCAACATCTGGCCCCCCCATCCGCCTTCCCCCACAAAGAGCTGGGGCTGAACCCACCCAATGAATGACAGAGCCAGGGGAGCACAGACCCAGCCTGAGGGAGTGGTGACTTTGTGGCTGGGGACAGCAGGGAGGCCAGGATGCTTGTCCCACCCACTCTGTGGAACCTACACACAGGCTGTGGGGTCCCCCACCCCAGAGCCTGAGGTATCACATTCCCTGCTTTCCTGCCATTTCCCTTGTCGTAAAGATGAGACCCTCAGGATGCAAACAGTGAACTACGCTTCTGTGAGTTTCTGCTCGAGAGCCTGGCCTATTCTGTTACAAGGGAGCAAGGCAAGTGCTAGAGACTTTCTCCATGAGGCACCTGGAAAACACAAGGCCCCAAAGGTCCCCACACACCTGCCTCAGAGATAATTCAGGGCACCGATGTGCACTTGGGGAATGCCTATGCGGTGGCACGCCTAAACTCTGTGGTCAGAAACTCCTGGACCTGAGTCCTGGCCCTGCCAACTTCTTGCCGTGGGACCCTAGCACGTCTCGATACCACACCAAGCCCATTTTCTCAGCGGGGGAGCTGTGACTAGAGTGAGAGGTTACCCCTCCAGTGGGCTCCCCCCCACCGCTTACCTGAATGCCTGGTTCTCGCGGTTGTTCTGGAGGGCAATGGTTTCCACCTCGGGACCCCCATCCGCTATGAACCTGGCCAACTTTTCTGCGAGGTTCTTGACCTCTTCATCCTCTGGGGGTGAAACTTTAAGCAGGCTGTCAGTACTGAGCTCAACTCACCACACCCAACAGCCTAATTTCTGCTAAGAACCCCGGGCAACAAGAGGGGTTTATTTTAGGAACAATACAAAGAAAAACAGGCAAATGGGAATCAGATTACTGCACTGGAACCAAACATCTGAATTAATATAATAATGTATCTTGAGCTTCTGCCCCCCACACCTGACCCCTTCCCACCCCATATGTCTGGGGGTTTTGGACCCACACTGGGACATGGGAACAGAATGTGAGGGATAGTCTGGGTCCAGGCTGGAGGAGAGATGGGAATCCCCACCTCAGTCTTTCTGCTGGCAGCTGTCCCCCCAGGTCACATGGGGGGATGGGCCTGGCCCACCTCTCCTGGGAAGAAGGGCAGGGCAAGGGACTAAAAGTGACAGACATGATGAACCATCTGTGGCCCACATTTGGCTTAAACATCAATCCCCCTGCTGCCCACCAGTGACTGTTTTCACTTCATTACAGCTGGAGACCAGGCAGCATCTCACCCTCCCCTGACACTCATCCCACCAGCTGACCGTTTTTGTCTCCTGGCCCCCCTCGACAAGTGTCAGTCACTGCATTTGTCTCTAGGTGTCCTCAGTGCCCAGCACGCAGCAGGTGCTCATTAGCACTTGTGAAAATGACCATGAACCAAGGGGCAAGTGTTCCTCCCCTGTGCCCCCTTTACATGCACAGGGCTGAGCTCCTGGACATGACCTTGACCTTTACCTTGACTCTCAGATTTCCCCACTCCTCAGAGCACTGGCAGGGAGGGCAGTGCTGGTCCCAGCATGACCCTAGCTCCCTGGGAGGGCACAGACCTGCACTGTCAATGCCACTCCACACCACGACGGGTTCCAGGAAAGGAACCCCGATTCCACCTGGGGTGTGGTTTGTCCACACGCCTCCCTAGAATCTCCCACCCCCTTCAGCCACCTACCTTTCTGAGAGGCTGCCTGCAACTTCTGTGCTTCCTTTCTTATCTCAGCCACCTTCTTTCTGTAGTAGAGGAATTCCCTGCTATTCTTATCATGCAAAAACCTGGAGAGGAATTTTGTAGAACAAAGAGTGGAAAATGAGCAACAGGGATGGGTGGACCCATGCAGCTTCTGAAGACATACTGTGCAAAAGCAAGCTGGTGAGCAGAGACACCTCGATGGGGCCCAAAAATAAGTCTCCACACCACACTGGGGCCCCTTGCTACCTCTGGTGTGAATTAGAAAGCTCTCAGAACAGTATATGGCCCACGCAAGTAAGCACCCAGCCCCGGCCAGCTTCAGTCACCGTCAGGGTTTTACAAGAACATTTGCATGTACTAACATGTGGCAAGAACATTAAGTAGCAGTGGCCTTCCCCTCCCAGAAGTACTTACGAAAATGCTGGGTTATCCTTGTAGTTCTCCATAGCTACTTTTTCTAACTCGGGGCCTCCTTCTGCCACAAAGCGGGCCAATTTCTCTATCACTTTCCGAGTCTCGGCTCCCTCTGGGGGTGAAACTTTAAGGAGGCTGTCAGTACTGGGGTTCAACTCACACACCCCACAGTCAACAGGCACACTCTCTCTACGGACCACAAGGACAGAGGGGTCGGGGGAGAAGAGGGTGAAATGCGGGAGGTTGTCAGGCGTCCCGGGTCCATATGCACAAAGCACCGTGATGAGGGGTGAGTCGGTCTAGACAGCCTTTGCGAGACATGCTGGAGGGAGAAAAGTGTGTGAGCCTCCCAAAGGCCAAGCCAGTCCCCAGGCTGGCAGGGAGATGTTGGAAAACATAGCCAGCCTCCCCCTCCTTTTGTGGAATGCTCAATCCCTTTCTTTACCAGTGTTCAGTACAATATATCAATTCCCTTTCATCCTTCAAAGACAAATTCTTTTTTTTTAAATATCATTACAAACTCTGATTTTAAGACATCAGTGGGTTTCAATCCAATACAATTAATATCATCACAGAAGCTCAATCACCCCCTCTGTGGCCAGTGGAGCCTCTTCAAGCTGGCTCCCGAGGCCTTTGGACATAACCCCAGTCTCTGACGGCCTCCTCGATACCTGCTGGGACAGGGTACTTCAGGATCATCTCAGACGCTTCCTGCCCAGACCTAGAGCCAGCCATTTCTCCAAGAAGTCCTGGTTTCCATGAGTGAGAACATGTGTTTCCAGACCAACATCTGGGAGCTAGGGACACTCATTGCAACGGGTTTAATTGTTACCTCAGAGCACTTTCAGTGAACACCACTAAAAAATATATTTTGGGGGCTTCCCTGGTGGCGCAGTGGTTGAGAGTCCGCCTGCCGATGCAGGGGACACGGGGTCGTGCCCCGGGCC
>NW_006788006.1:3898116-3921012 GCF_000442215.2 Lipotes vexillifer
ATATATATATATATATACACACACACACACATATACATATATATATATATATATATATATATATATACACACACACATATATATCTGTATTAGTCTCCACTTTGAGCCCCATGGAACTTGCTTTTGTATTTACTGCTGGCCTGTTTCTGAGACTGTCAGCCACCATACAGCTCACATCCCTCATATGAAAACTCCCAGAAGAAATTTCTTGATGTCAGTCAGTGCTTAGAAATGTTTGCTCCTCCTGGCAACGGGGCCAGACACTGAGCCTGTGGCCACTCTTATTCCCCCTGATGCTTGTACTGCCAGGAAGCTCGCGGGGTTGGGGTGGGGGGGTACAACATGTGGCCTAAGGAGGACCTATAAGAGGTCTCAGAGACATTCTGTGTCTACCTTTTCCCTAAGCCTCATCCTCCTCCCACATGCCTGGCAACGACCCTGACCTGGTCACTTTACAAGCACAGGTGCTTTTCTGAGGTTGTATCAACAGCAGGCCATAAAAGCCTCAAGGGCCTTGAGACACCCTCTGCCCCTCATAAAGTAGCAGTTCCCAGCAGGGTACCATTTAACTGCCAGGGCCCCTCTCTGAGGAAACACCACACTCACTGACTCCATTCTGACTAATGCTCCAAGCTTCGAGGTTGGCCCCTGATCTATTTAGATGCACGGCATGAAGCCGGCACCCTCATCCAGAACAAGAGGCCTAGAGGCTGTCATGGCATGATTATATGGTCGCTTCAGTCTGTCCTGTCAGGGAGACATGACTGTGCTAGCCATCCTGGAGCAGAGGTGGCCTAGGGCCAGGACTTCACACAGCTCATTCTCCACACAGCACCGAAGTTTCGTTCTGAATATGGTCACGGCTGGATGCACTAGGAAGGCCACCATCACCACCCTCCTCCGCCCTCCTCCACCATGGGGCTGGAACTGGCTCACCCAAGGCCAATGACTGTCCTTCCCTGGGCAGGAGAGCACGCCCTCCAACCGGCACGCTCATACCTCTGGCCCAAACTCGTGGAGACAAGTACCCACACTGAGGAGCTCCTCTTCTAGTACTGGATGAGGAGGGCACAAGTGAACGCTCCCCTGAGAACGCCCCCCCGGAGGCCAGCCCCCACACAAGTGGACAGTGGGTCCCACAGCTCCTAGGATGAAGCCCACACTCTGCAGTCCCTCCATGCTCCCCATGCTCTGCTCCCCACCCCTTCTTTCACCTTACTCATCCTGAAGGCTCAGCCTGGAGGCACCCCCTGACCACAGCCCCAAGCACCCCACAGCCCTGGCTGCGCTGTCCCTGGTGCCCGTGGACCCTGCCGGAGCAGCTGGAGGGGCAGCCGTGGAAGGGGGGCAGCAGCCCCGGCCCCTCACCTTTGATCTCCAGCCACTGTTCATAGTCCTCCTCCTCGTCCTCGTCAGGAGACTGGAAGATGCTTGGGCGGCTGGCCACGGGCAGCTGCTTGGCATGCACGTAGTTCTTCATCTGGCCCGGCGGGCTACTGATGAGGGGGGGCCTCTTCCCGGTGCGCGGGAGCACACGAGGTGGGGCAGCGGGCGCACTCGGGCGGGCATCTTGGGATACAAGGAAGGATACCCACACTCAAGGTCTGTGGTGCAGGTTTCCTATCTTCCTGCCTAACCTGCACACCCTGAGCCCCAAGTGGCTGGGTTCTTAACTTCTCGCACAGCACTGGTAGGCAGTGGGTAACCAGAAGCACTCAGGGAGGACACCACCCCCATTTTACAGATGAGGACCCCTGAGGCACAGAGAAGAACCTACTGTGGTCACCCAGCCCGGGACTCTGCAGGCGGCAACTCTGGCAGTAGGTGCCTCTGATGCCTATATCCACAGACTAGGGATGCTGCAGCTCTTCCGGATGAGACCTGAACCCCCACGTCCAGCTTACACTCACTCCCTCTGCTTGTCAGTAGCGGGCTGGAGCCAGTCTATTTGGGACTTTTCAAACACGACTCATGGCATGAGACCCTGCAGTGAAGAGCTCATATAGCCCTTTCTCCCTCTCTGTGGGCAAACTTGGCCTTGGGTTAACTGTCTTCACTGTTACCTGGGAAACCTGACAAAGGTTGAAGGTCAGCTGTTTCACCAGTAACTTTCTTACAGTACAAATGAGACTGGTAAACTGCACAACCACAGATACAGGTGGGCTTCCCACAGGTGGTGATTCTCACACCTGGCATGTCCCATGGGGCTCCTGTGGGCCAAGCGCACCCGCCCCCCGCACCCGCCCGAAGAGGGTCCTGTTCCTTGCACCTGGGCTGCCGCTCTAACTCAAGCCTCAGTCCCACAACCCTGGGGCATGCTTAGTCCTGGCCCCTACCCCCTGGATCGAAACCTGGCTTCTTTGTCTCCACTTCTTGGGGGTAAGCATCTAGAGGGCAAGGTCTGCACTCTCCCCTTGGGCGTTTAGTGTGAGAACGGGTAGAATGAGGGCGCTCAATGAACCAGGGGTGAGAGGAACAAGTCTAAGGTGGGACCTGCCATTTCTGAGGTGCTGAGGGACCCTTGGGAGAGAAAGCCAGCAGGGGGAGCTCTAGGAGGAGGTGAGATGGGACAGGGGGAACTGCACTCACCTGTGCTGGTCTGTGCCTTCTGCAACTTCAGAAACTGCTGCAAGAAGCTGCCGTCATTGGCAAACTTGTTGGAAACATTAGAGTTGTGTGCATTTGCAATTCTAGACCCAAGACAGAGGACAGACAGGGTAAGCCTTGAGAAGAGGGGAGGGAGCACGCCTTGCCGGCCTCAGTCCCACCCCCACCCCTGTGTTCTCACCTAAGGGGACCCAAAACAGGCCTCCAAAGATGCCAGGGAACAACTGAGTGCACAGAGCAGTCTTCAGAGTAGTAAGATGGAACAATCTTGTTCTAGTCAAAGCAATCCCACCTGTGCTGGTGTTCTCTCTACCTGCATGTTGACCTTCCAGGTCCAAAGGGCCTCCCCAAGAAGATGGCTCAGAACCACCTGCCGTACTTATTGTTAACAAATCATCTGGGCTATCACTGACTCTTATGTCTGTTTTCCCAGCTAGACTGCAGAGTTCTCAAAGGCAGGGCCTATGTCTGTACCTGCGTGTGACCGCAGTTCCATGCCTGGGTCAGCCAGCGCTTCTGTGGGTTTCACATGTGCAGAGGAAAATACCCAAAGCAATTTCTTGGTGGGAGAATTACAGAGGAATTTTATCTTTTTATTACTTTCTCTTTTTGATAAGAGTATGTTTTATTTTGAAATAAGAAAAATTTATTTTTAACGAACAGAAAAGCAAACCCGTTTAATTCAAATTCATCTTTCCTTATCAAAAAAGTGCTAGAGGCTCATTAGGAGCAAATGTGAACGTGGAAAAAAACAAATATAGAAAGCAAGGAGAAAACCCTAAAAGTCTCCTCACCTCACAAGAGCCACAATTAATACTCTGATATACTTCTTTGATTTGCCCCTTAGATTAGAAATAGAGGAAACAAGGCTGTGATCATAGCATATATTCTACTTCTTTCATCTTTTCCTACAGCATACTATCTTGCTCTAACCTCAGAAACTCCTCGTGTGTGCTGCTTTTAGGGGGCACATCCATCATACAGACACACCCAATAACTTGAAAAGCTCAGGGAGCCCACAGGTCTGAACTTTTTCCTTTAAAGTAAAGTTTTATCCTCCTAGAAATCCGTTCTAATGAAGTAAAAGTGGAAAAAAACCTAAGTAGTCAACAAGGGGCACTGGTTAAATAAATTATGAGACGTCCATAAGGCAGATGGAGTGGTCCTGAAAAGTTAAATTCTTATAAATAAAGCAACCAAGCACAACGTTAGATGAAAAACAAAAAGGCAGGATATAAAACAGTATCTACAGGGTGGTCCTACTTATGTAAAAATATATTTGACTGAAAAATTGTTACAAAAATCCATCAAAATGCAACCAGCACTTGCCTCTGGGTTGCAGGGTTACAACTGATTTTATTCCTTCCTCATTTTCTTCTCTTCTACTTGCCAGGTTTTCTACCACATATATGAATTATCTTTAAAGTTAAAAAACAAAAGAGAGAGAGAAGGCAGTAAAAGTTATTTTATATGAAAGAGAAAGTTCTGCTGCTAACCAGCCTTGGCATTAAACAAGCAGGGCCTTCTAGTGACCCTGGCCCTGTCCTCATGCTGTGTGCACCTCCCTCAGGAGGGACAGAAAGAAGGCAGGGACAATGAAGGACAAGAAAATACTTCGGGGGGAATTCTCTGGTGGTCCAGTGGTTAGGACTCCGCACTTTCACTGCCAAGGGCCCGGGTTCAATCCCTGGTCAGGGAACTAAGACCCCGCAAGCCACACGGTGCAGCCAAAAACAACCCCCCAAAAAACACTTCGGGTCAGCAGCATGTCAGCACACAAATCCCACTTTTAAACCACCCACAACAAATGGCAGAGGCTTCCCTGGTGGCACAGTGGTTAAGAAACCGCATGCCAACGCAGGGGACATGGGGCCCTGGTCCGGGAAGATCCCACATGCCGCGGAGCAATGAAGCCCATGCGCCACAACTATTAAGCCTGCGCCCTGGAGCCTGCGAGCCACAACTACTGAAGCCTGCGTGCCTGGAGCCTATGCTCTGCAACAAGAGAAGCCACCGCAATAAGAAGTCCTCGGCAACTAGAGAGAGCCCACGCACAGCCACGGAAGACCCAACACAGCCAATAAATAAATAAATAAATAAAATCTATTTTTAAAAAAATGGCAGGGTTATCACACAGCTGTTAAATGATGGCTTTTGATGAACAGATAAACAAAACATGGTCCATCCACACAATGGAATATTATTCAGCTACCAGAATAAGGAATGAAGTACTGACACATGCTACAAAGTGATGAACCTTGAAAACATCACGTCCAGTGAAAAGAGCCAGACACAAAAGGCCACGTATTACATGAAATATCTAGAATAGGTAAATCCACACAGAAAGTAGATTAGTCGTTGTCAGGGGCTGAGGGAAGAGGGAATGGGGAGTGATTGCTAATGGGCATGGGGTTTCTTTCTGGAGTGACAAAATGTTCTGGAATTAGTGATAATAGTTGCACAATGCTGTGAATATACTGAAAATCACTAGGTTGTATAGTTTAAAAAGTCAATTTTATGGCATGTAAGTCATATCTTAATATGAATAAATAAAACTTTAACACTGTGACGGTTCTAAAGAGTTGTAACGCGGGGTTGGGGGGAAGCTTTTCCTTTAAAAAGTGGGGGGCGTGGGAAGCGACATATGAAATTGACCAAAATTTAGTGAAACAAAGCAATGACATGGGAAGGGAATATATCAAAATGGTTCTCTTGAGGCAACCTGAATGTTTCTTATTTCTGCAGCACGAAATTCTAAGGTGTTCTAAGCTTTTACAATGGGGAAAACAACCTTATTTTCAAAGCTACCTGTACTCTGCACCCACCCACCTGATGTTCCATTTTGGCTGCCTGATCCTGGCGCTGAGATCCAGCAGCCTCCAGGGGGCCCTCTTGGAAGCAGTCCTACGGGCCTTTCCCATCTTTGTGCAAGTCCTTCCAAACCCCAGGGGTGACAGCCCACAAGCCCACCCACAGATCACTCAACATCCAGTCCCCATGTTCCTGAACACCCTGGAGGTTCCAACAAGAATAAAGTCTAAGTCCCGCCCTCAAGGAGAAGCCACGGACTCTTAGAAAAGGTGGGAGCTGGAACAGAGCCTTAGTGGAGGGCTAACATGCTCCACACTTCAGACCGCAGAGGAAGGGGCTTGTCTCTGTCAACCTCCAGCCTGAAATTCTTGGATCTTGTCACCCTGATCACACCACCCCTGCTCAAAACTCTTGGGTGCCCTCATGATCACACCACCCCTGCTCAAAACTCTTGGGTGCCCTCAGAGTCTCTCAGGACAGTCAGGAGGAAACCCTCTCCTGGCTCAGAAACAGCCCCTTTGGTGCAGCAGCTCGAGCTGCCTGACACACAGGGGCTCACCTCCCTTCTGCCCTTTGCAGTCCTTTCCTGCTTCCTCAAAGGGCTGGCTCTGCCTGGGGCCTTCAGAATGCAGAGCCTCTTCTGTATCCCTACGGAAGCTGCTGCATCTGGGAGCACACTGCCTCATGTTACCTACCAGAGCATCCCTTCACAAGTAGACTGTGAGCCCCATAAAGGCAGAGATGCAATCTCGGTTTTTGCTCCATGCTGTATTCTTGGCCCCTGGCCCACAACAGGTCAGCAGTAAGTAACCACTGAGTGAAAGAGTTGGCAGCCATCCTCTGGGCTCCCATACACCCCTTGTTTCTCTCCTGCCACAGAGCCTCCTGAAAGTGCACCTGCGTTCCTCCTTGCACCATCAGGCTGTGGCTAGATGCAGAAACACCTCGACTACTCTCGCAAGCAAAACCCTCTGCTGGTGACCCTCGAAGACCCTAATCCAGCCTCAGGGTAGACTTACTCGCCAGGATGCCGGGGCTGAGGGCTGGCCACCTGATTCTGCTTGGCTTTCTGCTCCATTTTGGCTTCAATTTCCCGTTTCTTCTGAGCAATGAGCTCCTCCTGGTGAAGGATGTTCATGTTCATTTTTCCAGACTTGGGAGGAGCAACCCCAAACCACCGGTTAGCCTTTCCTGGGGAGGGAAAAGAAGTACATCAGAAATCACCTTTGCTCCAAAAACATGCCCAGCAGCTGCTATGGGAGCAGCCCAGATGCTGCTGCCTGCAGCAACTGACATTCAGATTAACATTCACACATCTGTTCCTTCATTTATTTAGCAAACATTTACTGAGTTATGCACCAGATGCTGTACTTGGTGCTAATCAAGACAGAAGGGGCCTCTGCCCATGTGGGATTCACCTCTGGCTGAGGAGACAAAAGACTTGTAACAAAAAAGCAGTTGCAAAATCATGATAAGAGCTCTCTGCTGGAAACAAAAAAAAAAGATGAGAAAGCATAACAGAGGACCACCTATACAGCTAGGGCAGCCAGAAAATAACCATTAAAAAAGGGGACATTTAAGCTAAAACTAGAAAGATAAAGAGGTGGCTTCCTGAAAAGCCACATGGGGAGTGATCTGGGCAGAGTAAGAAGCAGAGGTCCAATGTGGTCAGAGCAGGCGGTTCCAGGGGTAGGGCTAGCGGGGGTAGGGCAAGATAGAGAGTCTGAATTTTACTTAAAGGGTTTTAGGAAGTGACTGGGGAGTATTAAGCTGATAAGATCCAACTGGTATTTTTATTTTTAAGATCATTCTGTCTACTGATTGGACAGAGTGCATAGGCAGCAAGGAGACCAACGAGGAGGCTTGCTGGCTCCAAGCAAAAGATGATGATGTCTTCAGACAAGGGTGGTAGCTGTGGAGATGGAGAAGACACCTCGAACGTTCCCCATGGGACTCAAAATAAAATCCAAATTCTGAAAGCCGATTTTCAAGACGCTGCCAGAGATGGCTCCCCTCCCCACTTCCACTTCATCCCTGACATTCTTCAAAATGACAAGCTCTCAAGGCCTTTGCACTTGCTGTCCCCCTCTGCACAGAAGGCTCTGCCTTCCAGGCCTTCCAATAGTTGGCATCTTCTCATCTCAAATATCTTCTGCTCAAAAAGGCTTTCCTTGACCACCCAATATCAGCAACCTGCACCTCCACTCTCTCATATCATTATAACTCACTCTCTGTAAATATTTCCTTTTTTGTGCATTGTGATGCCCCAGTAGAAAGTGGCCTTCAGGAAGGCATGGCCCCGTTTTGGTTACACTACATCCTCAGCAACTAGCACAGTGCCTAGCACACAATGAATATTTCTTCAATGTATCCCAGTCTGGCGGGGGGCTAGGGCTGGGGTGGGGGAAGAATAAGGCTTGTGGTAACGTAGGGGCTCTAAAGACCCAGGAAAATGTGTACAGGGAGGCCGAGTGCAGTTCGGAAAAACAGCTTTTCCAGAAAGCGGGATTCAGGCCAGTCAGAAGCCGCCACGAGAAGAGGCGCAGGACAGCCCAAGGTTGCCACTGGCTCGGGGAGCGGAGCTCAGAGCAGCCCTGAAGGCGGTTATTTCGGAAAGCAGGCGCAGGGCAGATCCCGGTGGCGGCCTTTAAGGAAAGCCTGGCGTCCTCAGCAAACCAGCGGTGTGGGGGCGGGGGCAGGGTAACTGGGTCTGGGGTCTCGGGAGACGGGGGTGGTGCAGAAGCCGCCTCTTCCAGCCACCGGTAGACTAAGGCTAAGGGCCGGCGGGGTGAGGTAGGCCCGACGGTAGGGCTAAGCAAAGACTCATAGCCCGAACACCCAGGCAGACGCTTGCGGGGAGGCGGGGGCTGTTACCTGCAACATCCCGGTTGTCCATCTTGAGACTCATCCAATCCCACAATGCTCCGGCGCCACCGGGGGCGGGGGAGTGGTGGTGGCGGGGGGGGGGGGGCTTGTTATAGTACGCATGGCCTGATGGGAGATGTAGTCCGCGTTGGCAAGCCACGCCCTGCCATTGCTTGGACACCTTGGGTCTTCAGCCTAGGAATGCAAACCTCAGCCCATCGGAAATCTCCGGTCACAGTCCCGCGGACCAGAGGGTGTCGCCTTTTCTCAGACCTTCCCGGAGCCGCGGCCACTCCAAATACAAACTACATGTTCCAGGATGCTTTGTACAGCAGCTCTCGCGAGAAACGCGAGGCGCTCCCGGCCCCGCCCCGCGCGCCTGCTTCCGCCTCCCTGTGGCGATAGCTTGTTGTTGGGGAGGCCAAAATGGCGGCTCAGGCGGCGGCGGCGGCTCAAGCTGCGGCGGCCCAGGCAGCGCAGGCCGAGGCGGCTGAGTCGTGGTACCTGGCGCTCCTGGGCTTTGCCGAACACTTCCGCACTTCCAGCCCGCCCAAGATCCGCCTGTGTGTGCACTGCTTGCAGGCCGTGTTCCCCTTCAAGCCGCCGCAGCGCATTGAGGCCCGAACACACCTGCAGCTCGGTTCCGTGCTCTACCACCACACCAAGAACAGCGAGCAGGCGCGCAGCCACCTGGAGAAGGCGGTGAGCGCGGGCCGGGCCGCAAGGGTGGAGGCGCAGGCTCTTTTCCGAGCTTGGGCTGAGGGGTCGCGACCCTGGCGGGCGGGGGCCGCCGGCGCCGCTCCTCCGGGACCTGGGGCGTGACTTCCGCACCAGCAGCAAGACCCCGAAGACGTGAGCCTCTCAGGGGACCCGAGGGAACTCGCCCCGTACCGTACTTAATGTTTCTGGTGACAGGCAGAGGCCTAGGACTCCGGTCCGGGTACTCCGAGAGTTGCCTCTTTCAGGAGCAACAGGGTTGTACCCCCATCAGTGATGAGGGAAGTCGTAGGTGAGAGGCAGAGGCCCAGAGCCTAGAGGCAGTCGTTTGAGGTCCTGTAAAAGGCAGAACTGGGCGGGGGTGGGGGGGTGTCTGGATTCCAGGGCTCAGGGCTCCTGCTTTCTCCGTATCTACCTGTGACTTCTCTTCCTCTCACCATCCACTCATCCATCCCCTTCAGAGGGCGGGCCTTATCTTCCCATGTTGACCTGTGGGATCTTGGTGCCTCAGAGAATGTGGGAAAGTGGCCATCATTCTGCCCTTTCTGGCTGTGCAGTTGTTTCTACTCAGAGCAAAACGGCGCTGCTGTCACACGGTGTCTCCATTTGCCGTTTACCCAGCTTTATTCTGCTTAGAGGAGGGACTTCTGTTTTTTCTTTCTTTTTTTTTTTTAATGGTTACTTTCCTCTTTTCCTGCCAGAGGTATGAGGTGAGTTTTTTTCTTGTTTTTTTTTTTTTGATGTTGGGGGTAGGAGTTAATTTGTTTATGTATTTTTGCTATGTTGGGTCTTCGTTTCTGTGCGAGGGCTTTCTCTAGTTGTGGCAAGCGGGGGCCACTCTTCATCGCGGTGCGTGGGCCTCTCACTATTGCGGCCTCTCGTTGCGGAGCACAGGCTCCAGATGCGCAGGCTCAGTAGTTGTGGCTCACGGGCCTAGTTGCTCCGCAGCATGTGGGATCCTCCCAGACCAGGGCTCGAACCCATGTCCCCTGCATTAGCAGGCAGGTTCTCAACCACTGCGCCACCAGGGAAGCCCAGGACTTCTTGAATACAATCAACTTCGATTTTAAAAATGTGTTGATCCTGAGGTAAATCTGAACCAACCGGTGGTTAGTAACAAATTGCCTTTGGTAGGATAATCAGATCTTTGTTTTGCAGACTGTAAAGAGTTGGAAGGGGACTTTAGTTCTTTCTTGATCCACTTCCTTGTTTCAGGAGTGAGGCAGTATGGGCCCAAAGAGGTAAAGCGATTTGCCCAAAGCCACACAGCAACGTATTAACAAAATTGAGCTCAAACCTAGGCTCAAGGGCTTCCCTGGTGGCGCTGTGGTTAAGAATCTGCCTGCCAGTGCAGGGGACACGGGTTCGAACCCTGGTCCGGGAAGATCCCACATACTGCGGAGCACCGAAGCTGGTGCGCCGCAACTACTGAGCCTGCGCTCTAGAGCTCCCGTGCCACAACTACTGAAGCCCATGCACCTAGAGCCCGTGCTCCGCAACGAGAAGCCACTGCAATGAGAAGCCCGCGCACCGCAACAAAGAGTAGCCCCCTCTCGCTGCAACCAGAGAAATCCTGTGCGCAGCAATGAAGACCCAATGCAACCAAAAATAAAAAAATAATAATACTAAATAAATTTACAACAACAACAAAATCTAAGGTCAAGATTACCCGGGTCCATGCTAAGACCATAAGTTATGGGTTTGTTTTTTTTTTTTAATTAATTTATTTTGGGCTGTGTTGGGCCTTCGTTGCTGCCGCAGGCTTTCTCTAGGGCAGTGTGCGGGGGCTACTCTTCGTCACGGTGCACGGGCTTCTCATTGCAGTGTATTCTTTTTTTTTTTTTTTTTTTTTTGGCAGACCGGGGCCCTCTCACTGTTGTGGCCTCTCCCGTTGCGGAGCACAGGCTCCGGACGCTCAGGCTCAGCGGCCATGGCTCACAGGCCCAGCTGCTCCGTGGCATGTGGGATCTTCCTGGACGGGGGCACGAACCCGTGTCCCCTGCATTGGCAGGCGGACTCTCAACCACTGCGCCACCAGGGAAGCCCTGCAGTGTCTTCTCTTGTTGCGGAGCACAGGCTCTAGGTGCGTGGGTTTCAGTACCTATAGCACACGGGCTTAGTAGTTGTGGCTCGCAGGCTCTAGAGCGCAGGCTCAGTAGTTGTGGCCCACAGGCTTAGTTGCTCTGCAGCATGTGGGATCTTTCTGGATCAGGGCTTGAACCCGCGTCCCCTGCACTGGCAGGCAGATTTGTAACCGTTGCACCACCAGGGAAGTCCAAGTCATTGTTTTTGTGAAGTTCTTTTCTTTCATTCATTCAGCAGATATTTAATCAGCTCACACTGGGTGCCAAGCCCTATTCTCGGTGCTGGGGATCAACAGTGACTAAAGCAGTCCCTGCCCACAGAAGCTTATGTTTTTGTGAGGGAGACAAACAGTGAATATATAGTAAAAGGTTAGGCAGCGATAGAAGAACCATGAAAACCAGGGTGAGGGTTGGAGTTGACAGGGAGCTATTTTTAGCAAAGGTAATGAGGGAGTCTCTGTTTGTGGGAGTGACATTTGAACAGAGGCCTGAATGAGGTGGGGGAGCAAGCCTTGAGAAGCGCTCAGAGTTTCAGGTCAATCCCTAGGAGTGCCTGAGCTGTTGGTGACTGGTTGATATCAGAGTCTCTCCTGAGCAGTGATGGGGCTGAGATCAAATGAAGTGTCAAGCTTCCTTGGGTGTGGGAAGGGTGGAGGCTGTGACTGCCCGCGCCTGACTCCCAGTGCCTTTAGTGGATGTGCTGGTTCTGTAGCTCTCCCTTCTCTCAGTTAACAACAAATCCTGCCACCTCCTTTCCCTTGTCTTCAGGCCATTCAGCCTGTTTCTTCTTTGTTTTCTTTTTTTTATTTGAAATATTGTAGGGTTTTTTAAAATTTTTTATTTAATTAATTAATTTATTTTTGGCTGCATTGGGTCTTTGTTGCTGTGCGCGGGCTTTCTCTAGTTGTGTCAAGCGGGGGCTGCTATCGTTGCGGTGCACGGGCTTCTCATTGCGGTGGCTTCTCGTGGAGCATGGGCTCTAGAGCACAGGCTCAGTAGTTGTCGTGCACGGGCTTAGTTGCTCCACAGCATGTGGGATCTTCTGGACCAGGGCTTGAACCCGTGTCCCCTGCATTAGCAGGCAGATTCTTAACCACTGCACCACCAGGGAAGCCTTACGGTAGTTCTATTTTTAATTTTTTGAGGAACCTCCGTACTGTTTTCCATAGTGGCTGCACCAATTTACAGTCCAACAGTGCACAAAGGGCCCCCTTTTCAGGGCTTCCCTGGTGGCACAGTGGTTAAGAATCCGCCTGCCAATGCAGGGGACACGGGTTCGAGCCCTGGTCTGGGAAGATCCCACATGCCACGGAGCAACTAAGGCTGTGCGCCACAACTACTGAGCCCGCAAGCCACAACTAGTGAAGCCCACGTGCCTAGAGTCCATGCACCACAATGAAGAGTAGCCCCCGCTCGCCACGACTAGAGAAAGCTCATGTGCAGCAACGAAGACCCAACACAGCCAAAAATAAAATAAATGAAATAAATAAAAAATTTTTTTTTTTTTTAAAAAGGACTTGGGAACTTCCCTGGTGGCGCAGCGGTTGAGAGTCCGCCTGCCGATGCAGGGGACACGGTTCGTGCCCCGGTCTGGGAGGATCCCACATGCCGCGGATGTGCTCCGCAACGGGAGAGGCCACAACAGTGAGAGGCCCGCGTACCGCAAAAAAAAAAAAAAAATTAAAAAAAAAAAAAAAGGGACTTGAACTTAAATAGACGTTTCTCCAAAGAAGATAGCCAATAGGCGCGTGAAAAGATGCTCAGCATTGCTAGTTATTAGAGAAATGCAAATCAAAACTACATTGAGGTATCACCTCACACCGGTCAGAATGGCCATCATCAAAAAGTCTACAAATAATTGCTAGAGAGTGTGTAAAGGAAAGGAAACTCTCCTGCACTGTTGGTGGGAATGTAAATTGGTGCAGCCACTATGGAGAACAGTATGGAGGTTCCTTAAAATAGAGTTGTTGGGCTTCCCTGGTGATGCAGTGGTTAAGAATTCACCCACCAATGCAGGGGACACAGGTTGGAGCCCTGGTCCGGGAGGATCCCACATGCCTCAGAGCAACTAAGCCCGTGCGCCACAACTGCTGAGCCTGTGCTCTAGAGCCCGCGAGCCACAACAGTTGATCCCACGCGCCACAACTACTGAAGCCTGTGTGCCTAGAGCCCATGCTCTGCAACAAGAGAAGACACCGCAATGAGAAGCCCGCACACTGCAACAAAGAGTAGCCCCCACCTGCTGCACCTAGAGAAGGCCCATGGGCAGCAACGGAGACCCAGTGCAGCCAAAAATAAAAAATAAAGTAAATTTAAAAATTGTTTTAATCTAAAAAAAAAAACCGAAAGATGCTGGCAGCAATGTATATACTAAACAACAAAAAAAAGGAGAGTTGTCATATGGTCCAGCAATCCCACTCCTGGACATATATTGGGAAAAGGTGAAAACTCATTCAAAAAGCTACATGCACTGAAATGTTCATAGCAGCACTGTTTATAATAGCCACAACATGGAAGCAACTTAAATGTCCATCAATGGATGAATGGATAAAGAAGATGTGGTATATGTATACATAATGGACTACTACTTATCCATAAAAAAAGAATGAAATAATGCCATTTGCAGCAACATGGATGGACCTAGAGATTATCATACTAAGTGAAGTAAGTCAGACAGAGAAAGACAAATAGCATATGAGATCACTTATATGTGGAATTTAAAATATGATACAAATGGGGCTTCCCTGGTGGCGCAGTGGTTGAGAGTCCGCCTGCCAATGCTAGGGGATACGGGTTCGTGCCCCAGTCTGGGAAGATCCCACATGCCGCGGAGCGGCTGGGCCCGTGAGCCATGGCCGCTGAGCCTGTGCGTCTGGAGACTGTGCTCCGCAACAGGAGAGGCCACAACAGTAAGAGGCCCGCAAAAAAAAAAAAAAAAAAAAAAAAAAAAAAAATGATACAAATGAACTTATTTCAAACAGAAAACAGACTCACAGACATAGAAGACAATCTTATAGTCGTTACCAGGGGGAAAAGCGGTAGGGGAAGGATTAATTAGGAGTTTGGGATTATCAGATACAAAGTACTATATATGAAACAGATAAACAACAAGGTATAGTACAAGGACTATATATAGAATAGATAAACAACAATGTATAGCACAGGGAATTATATTCAATATCTTGTAATAAAGCATAATGAAAAAGAATATGAAAAAGTATATGTGTGAATATATGTAACTTAATCACTTTGATGTACACCAGAAACTTACACAGCAGTGTAAATGAACTATACTTCAGTTAAAAAATAAAATAAAAATATATAAGCGCTTGAGCATCTGTGGATTTTGGCATCCTCAAGGGCTCCTGGAACCAATCCCCTGAGGATACTGAGAGACAATTATATCTTCTCCCATTCTCTCCATTCTGCCTTTTTGTTTTGTTAATAGTTTCCTTCCTGTGCAAAAGCTTTTTAGCTGTGTGTAGTCCCATTTGTTTTTAGTTTTTTTAAATTTATTTATTTAATTTTGGTTACATTGGGTCTTTGTTGCTGCGTGGGCTTTCTCTAGTTGCGGTGAGCGGGGGCTATTCTTCATTGCGGTGCGCGGGCTTCTCATTGCGGTTGCTTCTCTTGTGGAGCACAGGCTCTAGGTGCGCGGGCTTCAGTAGTTGTGGCTCGCAGGCTCAGTAGTGTGGCGCATGGGCTTAGTTGCTCTGCAGCATGTGCGATCTTCCTGGACCAGGGCTCGAACCCGTGTCCCCCGCATTGGCACGCGGATTCTTAACCACTGCGGCACCAGGGAAGCCCCCATTTGTTTATTTTTGTTTCCCTTGCCTGAGGAAGCAGATCCAGAAAAATATTGCTAAGGTTGATATCAAAGAGTATGCTGCTCATGTTTTTTTCTAGGAGCTTTATGGTTTCAGGTCTTTAAGTCTTTCATCCATTTTAAGTTTATTTTTTTATATAGCGTGAGAAAGTAATCCAGTTTGATTATTTTGCATGTGGCTGTCCAGTTTTCCCAGCACCATTTTTTTAAAATATTTATTTATTTATTTTTGGCTTAATTGGGACTTCGTTGCAGCATGCAGGATCTTTCATTGCAGTGCGTGGGCTTCTCTCTAGTTGTGGCGCTCAGGCTTCTCTCTAGTTGTGGTGCGTGGGCTCAGTAGTTGTGGCATGCGGGCTCTGTTGTGGTGGTGTGCGGGCTCTGTAGTTGTGGCGCACAGGCTCCAGAGCGCATGGGCTCTCTAGCTGTGGTGCACGGGCTCAGTTGCCCCGCAACATGTGGGATCTTAGTTCCCCAGCTAGGGATCAAACCCGCATACCCTGCATTGGAAGGCTGATTCTTAACCACTGGACCACCAGGGAAGTGCCCCAACACCATTTATTGAAGAGGTTGTCTTTTCCCCATTATGTATTCTTGCCTCTTTTGTCGTAGATTAATTGGCTGTATAAGTATGGGTTTATTTCTGGGCTGTCTATTCTCCATTGATCTATGTGTCTGTTTTTGTGCCATTACCATACTGTTTTTATTGCTGTAGGTTTGTAGCATAGTTTGAAATCAGGAAACACGATACCTCCAGCTTTGTTCTTTTTTCTCAAGATTGCTTTGGCTACTCAGGGTCCTTTGTGTTTTCATAAAATTTTTAGAATTATTTATTCTAGTTCTGTGAAAAATACTATTGGTATTTTGAGAGGGATTGCATTGGATCTGCAGATTGCCTTGTGTAGTATGGTCATTTTAACAATATTAATTCTCCCAGTCCATGAGCACATTATAGCTTCCATTCGTTTCTGTAGTCTTCATTTTCTTTCATTGATGTCTTAGAGTTTTCAGAGTATAAGACTTTTACTTCCTTGGTTAGATTTATTCTTAACTACTTTACTCTTTTTGATACAGTTGTAAATGGGATTGTTTTCTTAATTTTTTTTTCTGATAATTCGTTATTAGTGTATGGAAACACAACATATTTCTGTATATTAATTTTGTATCCTGCAACTTTACTGAATTCATTTATAAATTATATTTTTTGGTGACATCTCTAGGATTTTCTGTGTATGGTATCATGTCATGTGCAAACAGTGACAGTTTTACTTTTTCCTTTCTATTCAGCCTGTTTCTAGCAGTGGTTCATAGTCACTGTATATATATATATATATTTATAAACTTATTTATTTTTGGCTGCATTGGGTTTTCATTGCTGTACTCAGGCTTTCTCTAGTTGTGGTGAGTGGGGACTCCTCTTCATTGCAGTGCATGGGCTTCTCATTACAGTGGCTTCTCTTGTTGCAGAGCACAGGCTCTTGGTATGCGGGCTTCAATAGTTGTGGCTCACGGGTTCAGTAGTTGTGGCCTACGGGCTTAGTTGCTCTGCAGCATGTGGGATCTTCCCAGACCAGGGCTTGAACCTATGTCCCCTGCATTGGCAGGGGGGGTTTGTTGTGGTGAGTGGGGACTCCTCTTCATTGCAGTGCATGGGCTTCTCATTACAGTGGCTTCTCTTGTTGCAGAGCACAGGCTCTTGGTATGCGGGCTTCAATAGTTGTGGCTCACGGGTTCAGTAGTTGTGGCCTACGGGCTTAGTTGCTCTGCAGCATGTGGGATCTTCCCAGACCAGGGCTTGAACCTATGTCCCCTGCATTGGCAGGTGGATTCTTTTTTTTTTTTTTTTTCTTTTTTTTAGTGGTACGCGGGCCTCTCATTGCCATGGCCTCTCCCGCTGCGGAGCACAGACTTCAGACGCGCAGGCTCAGTGGCAGTGGCTCACGGGCCCAGCCCCTCCGCGGCATGTGAGATCCTCCCGGACCGGGGCACGAACCCGTGTCCCCTGCATCGGCAGGCGGACTCTCAACCACTGCACCACCAGGGAAGCCCGGCAGGTGGATTCTTAACCACTGTGCAACCAGGGAAGTCCAGTCACTGTGTATATTGTCCTTATCATATTTTGCCTACTCAGTGCTGTCAAGAAGAAGCAGCCATGCCTCAGATTGCTTCCTTGTAGCTGCTTGGCTTTTGGACCCATAATTTAAATCCTTATCATGGAGAGTTTTCCCTCGATTTTACAGAACCCTAAATCTTGTGGGGTCTTCCATAGAGCCACAGGGTACCCTCCGTAGGTCGCACTGTCGTTACGCCTGGAAATACCTTTCTTTCTGTCAGGTGCATCCCCACATGAAAGTTTGTCCAGATTTCAGTTAAAGTGCCATTCTTTGTAATGTTTTCCTTCTTTGGTTGTTTCTGATCTCCTTTTGTGTTGCAATGCAAGCATGCTTTTTTTAAACTTCATTCTTTATTAGTTGTGCATTTTTTCCAAATCACGGAGCTGTCAACTTTTATTCTTTCCTTTCCTTTCCTTTCATTCTTTACTAGATAAGGAATCATATAAGTGCTATAGGCAAAACTTCTAATTGACCTCTGAACTTAGTATTACATTCATCTTCCTTAACTATTATTTTCATCATCTTTTGCTTTCCCTATGAGAGACCCTAACTTCGTTTGTAATCACTTTTTTACATATATAAGGGTAGATTATTATTTCTGTTTCTTCAACTGTATTTGTAAGCTTTCCAGAAGGAATGTGTAATATACTCACCCATCTGCTTCATCAGTTCATTTGTTAAGGGTTCCCATCAGAGGGACGGAGGGTGTTTCTCCGTTTCCTCAGCAGCTTTATCCAAGTTGCAGCCATTGGTCTCTCAGTCGTACCTGCCTCTGCAGGCCTTCGGAGTACCTGCTGGCTGCCTCATTCCCTGGATCTGTTCAGCAGATCCTGTAACTATTACAGTGCATGACAAGACACTTCACCAGAGAGCCTTCTCTTTTTGCTTATGGTTTTGGCAGGGATGGGGATGTATCTACAGAATTCTTTTTTTTTTTTTAACTTATTTATTTTTGATTGTGTCAGGTCTTCATTGCTACACACGGGCTTTCTCTCGTTGCGGCAAGCAGGGGCTACTCTGTTGCGGTGCAGGGGCTTCTCACTGCGGTGACTTGTCTTGTGGAGCACAGGCTCTAGGCACGTGGGCTCAGTAGTTGTGGCTCACGGGCTTCGTTGCTCCACGGCATGTGGGATCTTCCCGGACCAAGACTCGAACCTGTGTCCCCTGCATTGGCAGGCAGATTCTTAATCACTGCACCACCAGGGAAGTCCCTTCAACAGAATTCTTGACTCCTTTGGGACTCTGACTAAATCATTCATGATTATAAGCAATGTCGCTTTACATCAAAATCTCTTGGCTAGATACTTTGTGAAGCTGTTTCTACAGGTTTCGTCAGATTGTGTTCTTTTTCATTTCATTTTTGCCTTGTTGTCTTTCCTCTTGCTATATACTATTCCTGTGTAAATTTTCAGTCTTCTCTTATATTTTACTGTTTTTCAAACAGTTCCATTTCACTCATTTGTGCTTCCACTGTGGAACTGAGAATCTTTATATCTGTACTTAGATGTGTATTTATTTCCCCCTTAACTTTCTTAATTTATCTGGAAAGTGCATCATTATCCTTAGATTTTGCTGATTTGAAAGCCACAGAGGAATAAATGCTACTTCTCTGGAATGGATTGTTCGTTATTTGCTATAATCCAGGCAGTCATTCTTTGGACAGTGGTCTTTAGTGACTGCAGCATCTGTGTTGATGCCATGTTTGCATTCTCTGTGTGTTTGCAATGGGGCTACTTTTTAGTGGTTGTTCGTCTGACTTAGAACAGCTCCAAACTGCCAGTCAGATACTCCTTAATTGTGCTTCCAGGTTTAGCCCGAGAGTCTATGGCTACCTTCCCAGCAAGCGATTAAAAGCTTCCCTTTCTTATTTTAAGACCTAAAAGGGCTCAATTCTGGGCCTTTCATCATCAGGCACAGATGGAGCATATCTTTCATCCTTTAGGATCACGGCTGTGTCCTGGTAAATTCCATGCCACATTAGCTGGGAGCAGAACCTGGTACAGAAGCTACATTTGCAGAACTTGCTGTTAAGCATTTTCATGGAAGAGTATCTGTGCTTCCTCCTGTTTGCATTTCCATTTTCTTCACTCATTCTCTGAGTCTCCTCTGACTTCAGGAAGTGAAATGTGTTTAGGAACCTTTACTTCATGATTCTACCAACTTGCCCCCTGTCTCCCCTGCAACCCCTAATTCTTCCGGTTCCTGCCTGGGAATTATTATAGTATTCTTGGTGCCTTCCACATGCCAGGCCCTGCGTTCATGGTTCTTGGAGCACTGTCTCTTTGGATCCTCACCAAACCCACAAGGCAGAGACCACTTCCGACTTGCCGATGACAGTACTGACCAGGCTGCTTGTAGCTGTGGTCACATGGCAGAGAGAGGCAAGGCTGGCTCCTTAATGTGTTGCTTCCATCCCAGAGGAGTTGCAGTTGATAACTATTTCTATACATTTTGGTGACTTAAAAAAACCTGATTTTTAAGAAAAACTTACCTTGGTTACGAGGTACAAGAAGCGTTGAAACACTCAGCCCTGAACTGAATGCCCTAGGAATGAGAAGTGTGCTAATCCCAGCCCTTCCACCCCTCAGGGTGCATGCTAGCCCTGTGGTGACCCTTGCTTTTCCTGAGAACCCCAAGGTGACCCCAGAGGCTTCTGGTAGGGTCATTCACATCTCTGCCTCACACCTGCAGGCTTCCTGGCAGTGATGGGACTCTCACTTTGGCTGCTTTCGCATGACAGGAAGAAGACATAAAAACTATATTTTAATGTTACAAAGTAAAACATAGGTTGAGGTAGCAACCTTGGGTAATTTGTGAGATGGACGTATTTTCTAATATCTAGATTTCTGATTATGAATTTATGTTGCAAGTTAAAGGTACAAAAGCAAAGTGATTTGATTGGCTTCTGACTGACAATCCTGGGGAAGTGACTGGCTCTCCATGACATGGAGCTAGTCCTACAGCTTCAGAAATGGGTCATCTCGGGGACGGCTCAGGTGTCACTGACACTGATGCCTGAGCAAGAAACAGTGACGTTTAAAGACAAGGAGATGTCTGATGCCACTTAGGAACTAGAATTTTGTGTTTAAAAGGCATAAGCCTGGGCTTCCCTGGTGGCGCAGTGGTTGAGAATCCGCCTGCCAATGCAGGGGACACGGGTTCTATCCCTGGTCCGGGAAGATCGCACGTGCCACAGAGCAACTAAGCCTGTGCGCCACAAGTACTGAGCCCACATGCTGCAACTGCTGAAGCCTGAGTGCCTAGAGTCCGTGCTCTGCAACAAGAGAAACCACCACAATGAGAAGCCCACACACCACAACGAAGAGTAGCCCCCACTTGCTGCAACTAGAGAAAGCCCTCGCGCAGCAACGAAGACCCAATGCAGCCAAATTTAAAATAGCTTTATAATAATAATGCCTACCTCATAAGATTATTTTGAGCATTCAATGAAATAAGGAGCACGAAGGCATCTAGCACAGTATCTGGCACTTGACAAATAAAAAAAAAAAAAAAAAAAATGGCATAAGCCTCAGTTCTGTGGCCATTTGTGCATGAGGAAGCCCTCATTTCCTTGTGATGATAGATAAAGTCATCATTCGTGCAACAAATGTTTCCTGAGAGCCTCCTGTGTGTCAGCCCATTCTAGGCACTGGGGACACAGAATCATGATGAGGCACATTATGGGGCTTTATCCAACATCCCCAATTTGTGTGTGTGTTGGGGGGTGGTGGCCCACAGTGCATGCATGAGAGAGTGGTGGCAGATCATAGCTCTGAGAAATGGATGCTAAGGACCACTAGGATCCAGCTCCTCCAGGAGTTGGAGTGTTGCTAACTCCCATGTGGGTCCACACCTCAAACTTTGTCCTCTGGCCCCTAGAGCAGCACTCCTGACAGCCTCTCACACTGACAGACAAGGCCTTCCAGAAGGTTTGAGTCTTCAGACTTTGTACATGTTACTTTCCAGCTCTCCCCGTGGTCACTAAAGGCCCCAGGGGGGTGTGATGCTCTTTCTTCAGCCCTCAGGTCAGAAAACAGAACTGTCAGAGACAGAAACTGATCATTAACAGACACATCTGACTTGTAGAAAAGAGATGTCAGTGGGGTCCAGCCCAAATGTCTACTGAATAGATGTTAACCATGTAAAATCCCCAAATGAGGGCCCAGCAGCACAGGCCAAGGCGCTGGAGAAGTCGGCATAGTGGGGCCCTCCCCAGGCAGTAGGCAAATGGCTGTGTCCCCTCACAGTCTGCCCACCGTGGACATACTTCTGTGGACTGTCCTCACTTGAATTTGGAGTATGTCCTGTGCAGTGGGGAGAGCATTCCTGGGCCACAGACTCATAAGGAAGGCGTCTTCACCCCACTGGAGGAGTTTCACCTCTTGTTGCCCTCTTCACCTCTGTTGGGGAACAGTGACACACAGGTGTAGTCAGCTTTACGCCAGGTCCTGAGGCATGGCCAAGCTTGACTTGGAAACTCAGCTGTAGGTGGTGGGTTTATTGAGCCCGCTCTGCCTTGGCTACCAGGCTGGGTTGTTGAGAGCAAGCCACACGGCGCTCCGAGTGGAAGGCAAATGCTTCTCATGTGTGTCTTTATCCACCCTGTACTCTCTCTAAAGGGCTCCCCTTGAGTATGGAGGCCTTGCCTGAGATATGTCTTGCATGTGGAGATTAAGTCATGGAACTACAGAATCTTGAGGTGGCACCAGGTCTTAGCATGTCCCTAACCCAGCTTTTTAGTCAATTTCCTACACGGTGTCTTGTCCCTCCTCCCAGTTGGTGGCCTTCAGGAGTGTCTCTAGCTCAACTGCCCTTCCCAGTGAGGAGGAGTGGCTTCTGTAGAAAGCAAGCCCCTACTTCTGTGTTTACCAGCTTCATGACGTCACACGAGTCTGGAGCTAGGCCTGTCCCCACCGTCCGTGTAGATGGTCTTCAGCCAAGGAGCCTCACTTGGGGCCACACTCTGGGCAGCAGGCACTGGCCGTGTCCCTCTTGGGACCCTGAGCTCCTCCTGACCCTGTTGCAGGGGGGCCTTGGGAGGGGACACCCGGGCTGGCTGCGGAGTGCCTTTTGCCTGGGCTCTATGTGCACGTGCACTTGTATGTGTGTGTGACAGACACAGGAGCCTGGCAGCTCTCCATGTTGCCTCTTTCTCTCTGTTCTGTCCCTCTCCTCTACTCCCATAGCTCCCCCTCCTGGCCCACCTGTGTCTCTGAGGCAGCTGGTCTCCAGACCAGCTCCAAGTCTTCCCCAGCCTCTTTGGTGACTTCCCTGGCCACCACTCAGCCCCAGAGACATCTCAAGCTTCAAGGCTGTCCTGCTGGCGTCACTGGCCTTTCTCCCTGGCGGCCAGCAGACCCATGGGCCTTCAGCCTCTTTCCTCTTTCTCCTCCTCCCTCTGCATCCTTTGCTGCATCTAAGATGCTCTTAAAACTTGAATCTGATTGGGTGCTTTTGTTTTATGCCTCTGACTGGGTCAGGCTCCAGGGGTGACATCAGGGCATTCTTACCCACAGTTACATGAGTGGCACAGAGACCAAATGGGCCTTCCAGCCTCACCTCCTTGGCCCTCTGCTCTTCTTTGCCTGGAGCACCTCCCCTTCCTTCTTTGCCTGGTAACACCCATACTTACATCCTCATCCTTCAAGGCCCAGCCCCAGACACCCCAACCCCCACCACCTTCCTCCACATGCGCGTGCACGTGCACACACACACACCACACACCATACACACACACCACACACACATACACACCATACACACTGTTCTCCCACAGAGCATGGCAAGTAAGAGTCTTCTATTGGGCTCTGGATCTGCCTTCCAGCAACTGCTGAGGCTCTGAGAATATTTGCAGGACGAGTGGGTCAGCAGG
>NW_006788006.1:3921411-3936853 GCF_000442215.2 Lipotes vexillifer
TATGCTTGAGTTCTTTTTTTTTTTGCGGTATGTGGGCCTCTCACTGTTGTGGCCTCTCCCATTGTGGAGCACAGGCTCCGGACGAGCAGGCTCAGCGGCCATGGCTCACGGGCCCAGCCGCTCCACGGCATGTGGGATCTTCCCAGACCGGGGCACGAACCCGTATCCCCTGCATCGGCAGGCGGACTCTCAACCACTGCGCCACCAGGGAAGCCCTATGCTTGAGTTCTTGATAGTCTGACAGACTGTGGTCAGTGTGGTGGTGTGGCGGACTGTCCTGGGACCTCACCGCCTCCTGTTGGAATGTGAAACTCCAGGGCACAGTTAATGGCCAAGTGGGAGCATGTCGTTATCTGAACCACGTCCCAGCCTGTGTACTAGCAGAGAGGGATGGTGAGCTCAGAATTCAGAATCATCCCTTCTACCCCTGGCCAGGTGCTGCCCACACCAGTCCTTCCTGGAGTACTCTTCCCTCCCCTCTGAGGCTAACTTTGCTCATTTCCAAACATCTTTTAAATGTCACTTCTCCAGGAAGGACTGACACCCACAGACCTACTCTCTAATTGTAATTAATTCCTCATGTCATGATTTGCTATTGGTGTACTACAGTGAGTGTCATGTGGTGGCCCCTCTGTGCTCCTTCCCCTTGTGAAGCATTGCTGCTGTAGTGGGAGAGGGCTCCAATTCTGACTCCGGAGCCTGGCAGGACGGGAAGCCCGTGAGTGGGGGAGCAAGTTCATGTTCCCTTTCCCCCAGACATGCCCTGGTTGATGGATTAGAGGAAAAGCAAGCCCACCCTCTTAGGCTGAGCAGTCCATCTTCCCACTTAACCGAACACCTGCAGCCTTTGGTGACAAGACAACCTGTGTAAACCCCAAAGTGGAGCCAGTTAAGCAGGTGCAAAGCGTATGGTTGAGGATTAATGCTTTTTTCTTTCTCTTTCAGTGGTTGATATCACAGCAAGTATCCTTTTCTTGGTACGGTTCCCTTTAAAGAAAACCCTTCCTAAATAAAAAAAAAATGTGTTATAAACTTGAATCCTACCTATAATGCACACCTTGGGTTTGGGCTTTGCCCCACAGATTACCTGGAGCATCCCTTCAGACCAGTAGCTTCTCCCTGGGTG
Organism: Lipotes vexillifer; assembly: GCF_000442215.2. Classification (NCBI taxonomy): domain Eukaryota; kingdom Metazoa; phylum Chordata; class Mammalia; order Artiodactyla; family Lipotidae; genus Lipotes; species Lipotes vexillifer. Next base: position 3,922,538 of record NW_006788006.1, read on the forward strand.
CTGTGCTCCTCTTCATGCCCCAGCGTCTAGCTCCACACCCAGCCAGCAGCAAGCTCAGGGATTACTGGGGGAATATGTGAACTAGGGGTTTTAGAGCTGGTGGGGATATGCCCGTCCGGCCAGCCTCTGCAGTGTAAGAATGCTGACCTGTGGCCCTTTTAAACTGACCATTTTGCAGTGTCTCTACTTCCTTAACTGGACGTCATTAGATCCCGCAGTTTGAAGATGTTAAATTTGAAGCAGCAAGTCTTTTGTCTGAATTATACTGTCAAGAGGTAAGAACATATGAAGGTTTCTGAAAGCAAACTCCCTCTCCTTGTAGCAAAGCAGAGTGGCAAACTGGGACTCTCAGGAGTGGATTCCCTTCCGGCTTTTAAGACTTCTCACAATTTTCTTATCTCCCACGCCTGGCATGGGGCAGCCATGGGTGATCACTTGCTAACAAAGGCTAGCAGAATCTTTTTCTACTGAGGACTGTTGGAAAACAGCCTTGTTCCTAGGCTAAAGATGATTAGTTCCTGAACAAGTTTATATAGTTTACCTTAAGCTGGTTCCTGATGTCAGGTGTAGCTGAAAATTGCCTTTCCCAGATTTGAGCAGTGACCCCTTTTCACGCCCCTGACCCCTCTCTCTGGTTGCAGAACAGGAAAGACAGCAATTGTTATCAATTTGTTCAGGATTTTGAACTAAAGCTAGTTTCCGTTTAGTTGAGTGGGGAGTTATTTTAAGGTCGATACAAAAACTTCCCAGCCAGTGAGTCTAATAAAATATCTTTTCTTCTTTAATCAAGCACATTGGCAACCCACAAATCCTTTGGTAAGTGTGAACAGGAATGGCCTTCTGGCTCCGCAGCTGCTACATAAGGAATCCAGCTTTTTTCCTCCCCAAACTTCACTGTTTCCTTTCAGAATTCCGTTGATGCAGCAAAACCACTGCTGCGGAAAGCAATCCAGATCTCACAGCAGACCCCGTACTGGCACTGCCGCCTGCTCTTCCAGCTTGCTGTGAGTACTGCGGGCCTGGCCGAGATGCGTGGGTGCCTGTTGGGGGCCGTGACCTTGGGGCACAGCTGCCTCAAGTACAAATAAGCAGACTCTGGGACACACGGGTCTTCCTCAGGCTGCTGTACTGAGCAGATGGGGACACAGGAACGTTTCTTTGACCTGCTCACAAGTCCCCTCCAGACTGTCGCCAGGAGGCGGTACTCCCAGGGTGGGCCTTTTGCTCAGGAGCACCTGGGGTGATTGGTGGGAGTGTCCTTCCCCTGGAGCTGACTTGGGGCCTAGTCTTCATGTTCCCCTCCCTCCTGTTGCTCCCTTTGGCCTGCATTCATCAAAATTTAGGGAGCATTTCTTGCCAGAGGTCCACTCTGTTTTCTGAGAGCTGTGCAGAGATTCCAAGGGACTGCCTATTGGGCAAGAAATGCTGGAGTCAAGCCTTTTCTCCTAGAGCCCACTTTTGGGGCCTGCTGGGGTATAGCCTCACCCTGGGCTCCACACAGCCCCTCTGCCCTCAGCCTCCCTTAAGCTCCTCAGATGTAGGTGGTGCCTGGTCCCTGCACTCTGAGATGCTCAGGTGGTGAGGGGCTCTCTAGGCTGGGCTTTCCTGGCTACAGTGGAGGAGTCTGCAGGCCGGGGGCTGGGTAGACTCCTTCATGAGTAGTGCCTCTTCATCCTGGGGTCTGCGCACACCTCCCCAGCACTGGCCATCCTCTATCCTCTCCTGACCCTGACACAGCCTACCCACCAGGCCACCTCTCACCCACCCTCCCTGATAAAGCCCCATCACCTGCCTGAACACACAGTGGGTACTGGGCTGCAAGTGTCCCCTACTCCCTGGGGGAGCCTTAATGCCAGGAGGATTTGGCTCAGAGGGTCCCCTGCTGAGAAGAGCTCACCTAGCCTGGGCCCCTGCCTTCCCTCCAGGCTTTTTTCTGCCCTACATGTGCACTGTCCTCCTTTTATCCTTCATGTGCTTTTGTGCCTGCTGGCAGAGGAGGAAGCAGGCCAGGCGGTGAGTCACCTGCCTCAGGTCACAGTATTGGTTTGTGCTGTGAGCACGGATCCCAAGGTCCGCAACCAGGGCCCCACAGGTGTCCCTGCCTTTCAGCCTGTCAAGGCTTCTGGGTTTGAAACTCCCATAGGTACTTACCCCTGAAAGAGTCCCTCCTTGTTTGAGGCTCCTCTGGCTGCTCCCCTAGTGACTACTCCCTGAAGGTGACCTGGGAAGCATTCAAACATACTCGCACAGCCTTGGAGGGGTCTGCACCTGTGAGTGTTAACTGCTGGCTGTATGCACCATTAAGCTTAGATGATGTACACTATAAACAAAGCGGAGTTCTGTACCCAAACACTGTTGACGAGATAATATGCTTAATTTAGCTGAAAACTGACACTGAGGCAATTTTGTTGATGTAGGGAGGTTCAGTTTAACTCGCCAGCAATAAGGTCAGGTACTGTAAAGCAAGTGGTTTGGAAATAAGGGTCATTGTTCTTTCTTCTTTTCAGCAACTGCACACACTTGAGAAGGACCTGGTGTCAGCCTGTGACCTCCTGGGTGTGGGGGCCGAGTACGCCCGGGTGGTGGGATCTGAGTACACACGGTAGGCATCCTCTCCCTGGGCCCCTCCTCCTCTTACTTGGAAAGAATTTGGCCATCTTGATCCTGGACAACAAATAGAAATGGCATTTCAGCATGAAACGATGGCCACCCTTATACATAGTAAGAGACATGCAAATTAAGGCAGCACCGAGATGCTGTTGCCCCATCGATTCATGAAGTAAGAAGTTGAGTTGACTGTGAGGGTGAGGGGCAGCTGGTGTTGTCGGCACCATCAGCACTTGCACGTTTCTAGTATCTCTTGAAATAAAAAGGGCTTGTATGATTTAATGGGTTGATCCCCTTCCTGGTGCAGTGCAAGAGTGGTGCTTGTAGAGAGTGTGGGCAGCATGCTTGGCAACCAGTGTCCCCACTCACAGGACACCCAGGAGTTTTTAGATACATAACAGGAGACAGAGTAAGTGGACATTTGTGTAAAAGAAGGGACGTAGGTTCATGTTATGCGTGAAACTGCTTAGACTACGTGGAGGCTAATGCCCTGGGGTTGGGGTCAGGGGTCAGAGGCCACCAGTGCTTCACTGTGTGCCCTCTAAGAGAGCCTCCAGTCTGTCTCTTTTTCCCCTAAAGAGAAGAATCCTCTGTAGTAGGATTCCAGACTCCAGGTAGCAGAGCTCTTATTCTGTTGTGTGAATTGGGATTCTGGAAACACAAAATCTAAGCTTGTCCCATGGGGTTTTTGGGACAGAACAGTCCCTAACTCCATTCTCTAAGCTCTGGACTTGCAAGTGCTCACAGGGGTCCACACAGTTCCCCCCACAGGCTGTCATCCCTCGGCCAACCTGCCCTGGGATGGACACTCACACAGTCTGGTCTGTGTTCCTGGCCCGTCTTATCCTCCTCGTGCTGTGGCCGTCACTGGATTCAGGGTGACACTCATGCCTTGCAGGGCATGGGGATGGCCACACACTGCACATGTTCAGTCACAAGTGTGCTCAAACAGGTCTCTGTACCACTGTGGGCGGGGGACCTGGATGGGCCTCATAGGGCATGGCGCCTACAGGTCACCTGACAGATCTTCTGATCTCGGGCGTATGGCCTAGTGATGTGACAATATGGGAACCTTGACGTGAAGTTCGAGGCCTTAGATTTCAACAGGCAGACAGTAGACCCTAGAGTGTCCACACCATGAGGTAACGACAAGGAATGGCGAGGTGGCTGGGAGTATAGACATCTCTCACTGTGTGACTGGGACCCCCCTCCACCTCAGTCTACTCACCTGGAACGATGCCCATTTGATGGAGTGTCAGCTGCAGCACATGGGGACTCTGCACAGACTGGCGGGACAAAGACTTAGATGTTGAACAAACTGTGACGACAGCCCAACAGCTGGTTCTAAAAGCCTGTCCCAATGCCCGTGCCGTGAGCAGCCCCTAGGCACTGGGGTGAGGCTGGGCTACCCTCCTCTGTCTTTTGGCAGTCTCGTAAACGTTTTAACGTGTTCATTTTATTATTTTTCTTGCTGATGACAGCAGTACGTGCTTGTTTGTTAGAAAGTGCAGAAAGATTTAAGAGAGACAGTAGAAATCTCCTGGCCACGCCACCCTTGAGGGTGGGGACAGTGGGCAATGAGGCTGCTGACATGCCTAGGCTTCCTGAGTTTCATCCCCTTAACCCTCAGGAGAGCCCAAGGGGGCTTGGCTGGTTATAGGCAAGGAAGTGGGGGCACAGAGGGGCCACGGTGAGGTGCACATTTCGGTTCGGACACCTGAGCCTGATTACTTACCCGCCTTCTCTCCTTGCCTCACCCTGTGCTGTCCACAGACGTGGAACCTGTGATCTGCTGTGTCAACGAGAGTAAGGTTATGGTGGATGTGCTGTCCTGTACTCTGCCCCTCTGTGCTTTCTGAGCACATGTTTCTGCTTTCTGAGCTTTTGAACCACATGAGTATCTAAACAGGAAAAAGCTAAAGACAAATAAAATAGAACAAAATAGAGCCCTCTTATAAATAAAACAGACCTAATTGGCCAGGGTCCATTGTCATCCATTTAACTGTCCCAGAGGTGGCTCTTTAGGTTCCTGTGAATGTTGAGATGGCACAGTCATCCCAGGGGTGCCTGAGTCTCCCAGACCTGACTACCCCTCTCTTTTCCAGGGCACTGTTCCTGCTCAGCAAAGGGATGGTAAGTGGAGGCTGGATGGGATGGGACTGGTATGGTGGACGTGAAGCCGGGTCCCCACGAGGTCTACCAAAGCCTCGCCTGCTTGCCATGTTGTGGCCCCTCAGGCGCCCAGACCCTCACGCGTGGCAGGCAGCCAAGAGGGGCAGGCCCATGTCCCCCAGCTGGATTCAGAGGTAAAACTCAGGTTCCAGGTTGTGGGATCTGTGCTGATGGAAGAGCAGCCTGGGTTGGAGCTGCCTAGACCTGGGTTCCAGCCCGGCTATGCACCCTCCCTTCGTGGTGCCAGCAGTCCCACAGCGCGTGGGCAGGTGGGCGGCAGTCCTTTGTACCAGGAGGGTCTCCCAGCACGTGCACCTCTCCCTCCCCAGCTATTGTTGATGGAGCGCAAGTTGCAGGAAGTCCACCCACTACTGACCCTCTGTGGACAGATAGTTGAGAACTGGCAAGGTAACCCCATCCAGAAAGAGTCTCTGCGTGTCTTCTTCCTGGTGCTCCAGGTGACCCACTACTTGGATGCTGGGCAGGTATGTAGTGCCTCTCACCTGAGGGCTGCTGGGGAGGAGGCAGGTGGTGGGTGGGCCTGTAAGCTAAGACATCAGCTCTGCTATTTCCTCCTGTCCCTCACCACTGGGCACGTCTGTCATTCGGGGCTCGATTCCCCCACAGCCCTGTCGTGCTCTGGCATGAGTACTGTGCCTCTGTGGACAGAGGGCACTCCAGGAATGGATCTGTCCCATTTCTGCCCTTATAGCGGGAATAGCTGTGGCCTCACACACATCTATTCAGTGTGTGAATGGTCAAATGACCTTGAGGGCAGTTTGGGAAATCCAAGAAAATACACTGGGGATTCTGGCATGGTGCCTGGCATACAGCAGGTGCTCAAGCAGTGTCCACCACCCCCCAGTTAATGACAGCTTTGTGGGAGTTGAGTAGCGACTAACAAAATCAGCTGTGTTTGAGGCACACACACAAAAAGCCCATAACCCTCATATGGTTGAGGAGCAGCTATACCTGTACGTGGGGGAACATCTCAGCCTTTCGGACAGGTGCTGCCCCACGCACCCTCCCCACCCTGTCACGCTTCCTCGGTTCCCCCACGTGCACCCACCTTTGCTCGTTGGGCCAAGCACTTCAGTCAACACATAGGAGCACAGTGCAAACTCTCACAGGGTGCTGACAGCTGTGGAGATGGCCTGTAGGGCCTCGGAATGGGGCTTCCTGGTGCAGAAAGGCCAGTCTGTATAAACCACGGCACCTGCAGGACTCCGAGTGGCCACTTCACACCCCCCAGGATAACCAGCCGTGTCCTCGTCTCTTGGGGTCACTGCAGGAAGGAGAAAATGTGGCTGGAGCAGGGTCTTTGAACAGGCCTTTCCCAGGCCTTGGTGTTGGGCCCTGCGCTAGGTGGTGGTGGAGCCTCAGTGCCACAGATGACCCTCCTGGCCCTGCCCTGTGCCTTGGGGATGGGCTTCCTGCAAGTGGTGGGTGTGGTAGGAGTTTCCGGGAAGGAAGGGCTGAGGGGCCGATGGGCAGGCAGGACCTGGCTAGCTGCCACCGTGGGGATCTGCCTCCTAAGGGTGGTTGGCACCTAATAGGAGCAGACGGGTGCTCAGGTGTGCATTGCTGTCTGCCTGCTGCAGGTAAAGAGCGTGAAGCCATGCCTGAAGCAGCTGCAGCAGTGCATCCAGACCATCTCCACACTGCACGATGATGAGATCCTGCCCAGCAACCCCGCTGACCTCTTCCACTGGCTGCCCAAGGAGCACATGTGCGTGCTTGTCTACCTGGTGAGTCCCTGGAGGGGCCGGGACCTGGTGGCCCAGGTGAGAGAGGAGAGGGCCCCAGTGACCACCACCATCTGATCTTGTCACCAGGTGACTGTGATGCACTCCATGCAAGCCGGCTACCTAGAGAAGGCACAGAAGTACACAGACAAGGCCCTCATGCAGCTGGAGAAGCTCAAGAGTAAGTCAGACTGTGGGGCTCAGTGGGTCAAGTAGCCCCCTGGTGGGCGGCATGATCACCACCTCCTATGCTGGGCCTGAAGGACCTTTAAAGACTGCAGCACGGGTCCCTGCCCCATGGGTCTTGTTACCCCAGTTGGCAGATGGGGACGATCCAGGTTCGGGCAGAGCAGGCCAGGCCTGGACTGGATCCTTGATCCCCAGGGGGTTGTGTTGTGAGGTGGTTGTGCCGTCTCTGTCCTGTCCCCCTCACTGCGCAAGATAGCCATGAGGGTTAGCGGGACTCCACTGGGGGCTGCTGGGGCGGCAGTGCTCAGTTGAAACAGGTGTTGGCTGCTTTTGCTGTCTATTAACAGTATCGTGATGTGGATTGTGTTCAGGGTGAGGTTGGGATTGGAACTGACTGACAGCAGGTCCTCTGGAGGCCCTGGGTTCTTCCTGGATGCTTGACTAATCCATCCTGTGAGATCAAGGACCTTTGACTAGTAGGAACCCAGGGCCCCACATATCCCTGGCTGGCTTGTGCGCCTGTTAACCTCATTCACTCCCTGTGCCCTTGTCAGTGCTGCTGGGGAAGAGCCTTAGAGCCAGAGAACCAACACCCGCGGGGGCTGCGGTTCTTTCCCTTCAGATGAGTTGGGAAAGTGCTGTCTGGTTCCAATGTGAGGACAGCTGCTTGGGGCAGCCAGAAGCTAGGGTCCCCCCACTGTTGCCTGAGGCCTATCATGTAGTCTCAGTCTCCCAGGCAACTTCAACATTTCTAGAATGTGTTGTGTCCAGAGTGCCCTTGAGCACTCAGCTGGGTTGGGGTGTGGTGAGGATGGAAGACAGATCCCTCCAGAATTTCTTGCTCTTACAATACTCTGGTCACCAAAGCCTGCTATGAGCATGTTTCCTCACCTAGACAGGGAGACCCTCACTTTGAGGGTACTGTGGGCACCGAGCAAGGTGACAGACTGGGTGCTGGGCCAGTGTCCAGCGGAGCAAGTGGGCTCAGACCCAGGTAGCTGAGGGGCCGGTGTGGCCGGAGGGCTCAAAGCCCCTAGGAGGCAGGGGTCAGTGTCTCCTCAGTTGTCTCCTCCGCCCACGCTTCGAATGCTCACCCCTGCCTCTCGCCCCCAGTGCTCGACTGCAGCCCCATTCTGTCCTCCTTCCAAGTAATCCTGCTCGAGCACATCATCATGTGCAGGCTCGTCACAGGACACAAGGCCACAGCGCTGCAGGAGGTGAGGCCACTGGGGGCTGCACACACACAGGGTGGGAAGGCTGAGGGGTAGAGTGGTTTGAGTTAGCTGGGTCTCGGAGAGTGTCATGTGGGAGAATGTAAATATGTCACCAGTGCGTGTCAGCAGGACGTCATCTGTCATATGACTATAACTTGGCAGTCCAGGACCCTGTGTGGACACAACTAATCAGAGGCTTTTACCTAAAAGTTGGCATGCCCAAGGAACATGGGGTCTGGGGTTTTAGGGTCCCCTGACGGCAGTTCTAGCACTACTCCTGCCCTGTGATCCGTAATCCCTTATGCCCACCTTCCTGAAAGGGCACGGGGGCCTTGATAAGGGTGAAGGTACTGTACAGCTGAGACACAAGTTGGAAAGGGAGAAGGTGGGTAATGGACAAGGGTCACCATCCTCAAAGAGGTCAAGGCTGTGCCTAATCCTCACAATGGGCACATCCGCTGGGACTTTGTGCCCAAGTTAGAGTGGGCACAACATGGGCACACCCACCGGCTTTGGGGTCTCCTCAGTGCTGCCAGGACACTGGGTCCCACATTACGGGCCAAGTGATGTCAGACATGCTCTCTCCCGGCAGATCTCCCAGGTCTGTCAGCTGTGCCAGCAATCCCCCCGGCTCTTCTCCAACCACGCAGCACAGCTGCATACACTGCTGGTGAGTGCATGAGGGCTGCCTGCCCCCAGCCCCATCCCTGCGAGTAACCCTCTGACCACTACCCCCGGCAGAATTCAGAACCTTCCCTGTGGACTTCACTCTGACAAGCATGTCATCAAGTCCAAGTTGACTTAGGTCCCGGGAGGCAGGAATAATTAAGCATGCCATCTTTCTCCCTGTTTGTCAGGGTAAAGCTCAGATATAGCTAGCTCAGTAGAGTCACTTGTCAGGCTCGCCTGGGTGCAGCTGTGCAACCCCGGGCAAGCTGCATGTGGCTCTGAGCCCTCAGCATCTTCTTCTTCCAGGGCCTGTATTGTGTCTCTGTCAACTGCATGGACAACGCTGAAGCCCAGTTCACCACAGCTTTGCGGGTAAGGTGCCGGCCCTCGCTTTATGGGGCAGGCAGTGCTTCTCAGTAAGGAGTCAGGCGTGGTCTGTGATGAGGACAACAGCCATACAAAACCATGGTCAGCGGGTGACTCCACAGCATTCAGCCTGATGCCAGCGGTGACAGTGATACACCATTTATCCAGGGCTTTCTATGTCACGTCTTGTGCTGCTCAGCTGCAGACAAGGCCAGCACTTGCAGCACAGCTTAATGAGGGATAGCTGTGGGCAAGGGGGCTCCTGGCTAGCCTGTAGTGGGGCTTCCCCAGCTAACTCAGGGCTGGTGCCATGGCCTGTTCAGCCACTTTTGCTCACGATTCCCAGTCTTCCCGATAGCCTGCCAGGTGGCGTTGACTTGTGTCACAGCTACTTTGGGTCCTGGTCAGCTGGTGCTGCTCACTACAGTGGTGCCAGGACCACCCCACCTTGCCCGCGGCCCTATGGAGGTCTCTTGGACCCTCCTTCCCCATCGCAGTTCCTACACAAGTGGCTGCTGCTTGTCTGGTTCAACATCAAAATTCCCGACAGATGGTGTGTTGTCCCAGGAAGTCCTCCCCACTGGCCAGGGGAGGGGGTGGTGGTGCAGCCAGGACTTGGCCCCAAACCCCGCATGACCCCCAACCGCACGCTGTTCATGCGGTCTCATGACAAACATATTGGAGCATCTTTGCTCAGATCAGATGACCCTCTGGACCTCCTTGGCACCTGCCAGGGGCCTCCAGGTGGAGTTTGTGCTTCCCAGGCACCCTTGGCCTCCTTCACAGCTGCGCTCCCTCAGCCCCATTGGGAATGCTCAGTCCACTCAGCTTGGTCCCTCTCGTGGCCGTTCTTGTCCCCCCAGAAGAACTGGGGATCAGGGTCTGTCCACCACCAGCCGTCAGAAGCATTTCTGGCCTCTAACAGCTTCGGCTTCTTCCAGGCAGGATCCCTGCCTCCCCGAGGATCAGCATACTCCTCTGCTGTGTCAGCACACGGGTCCTGGGGTTACCACCTGTGGCGTAGAGGGAGGGTCCAGCCAGGTCTCAGACCAAGAGACAGCAGAGAATAGACCAAGCTGCGGTGTGTTCTGAGGGCAGGATCAGGGTGGCTGGCTTTTCTTTTCTGTTTCCGGAATTTCCCATAACGTGGGTGATTGTTTTGTAATGAAAAGAACTAACAGTTTTGTTGTCCTTGGGTTTAGGAGGCAAGGGGTGTGTGTTTGGAATGAAAATAATGAGATTCCAAGGTAGCCACTGTGGAGCGTTTGGGTGGCTCTGATGCCGCCAAGCGGCCCCTATGTGACGTGACTGTGCCCAGCCCAGCCCCCTAATGCCCTGTGTCTCTCATTCCAGCTCACCAATCACCAGGAGCTGTGGGCCTTCATTGTGACCAATCTGGCGAGTGTGTATATACGGGAAGGAAATAGACACCAAGAGGTAGTAGGTGACATGCTTCATGTTTGGTATCCTTTGTTTCAACTCTTACTTGGAGGGGGGCGTTGCGGGGAGCGTTGTCCTGGGCACCAGCAAATCTCAGCAGCCCTGGGGTATTTGCCCTCCAACAAGGTGTCCCACGCAGCGGAGCGTAGGCATGGCTGGGGGAAGGCCAAGTCTAGGACAGAAACGTTCCCATAGCCAATTAGCGCTTTTCCCTACTGAACAAGCCAAGCTTTACTGAATCCCTCAGGAAAAAAAACCCAATTTCTACCCTGAGATGTCTGTTCTAGAACGTTGGTGAGGCCTCATGGCTCAGTTATGAGGAGCAACAGCTTGGGCAGCTGTCTGCACTAGGCCCCTAGGTTGTTCTGGTGCCCCAGCCTGCTGAGACGGGGAGGTGGGCCAGAGCTTGACCTCGCAGGATAAGTCCCTCCCACTAGGTTCCCCTTGCAACACCCCCTTATCCCTGCAATCCCCCCCCAAGCCCTGACCCCTCTAGAGTATCTCAGATTCGGCCACTTGTCTCCACCCCTGTGGCCTTCATTTCTTAGTTCAGGCCACTATCACCTCTTGGCTATAAAAAGCCTAGCTGACTTCCCAGGTGATTGGTTGGCTTGAATGCTTTGGGTAGAAAGCCCAGTGCAGGACTTCCCTGGTGGCACAGTGGTTGAGAATCCGCCTGCCGATGCAGGGGACATGGGTTCAATCCCTGGTCCAGGAAGATCCCACATGCCACGGAGCAGCTGAGCCTGTGTTCCACAACTACTGAGCCCACGCGCCTAGAGCCCGTGCTCCGCAACAAGAGAAGCCACAGCATTGAGAAGCCAACGCACCGCAACGAAGAGTAGGCCCCGCTCGACGCAACTAGAGAAAGCCTGCGTGCAGCACCAAAGATGCAACACAGCCAAAAAAATAATTATTTTTTTTAAAACAATTTATTTAAAAAAGAAAGAAAGTCCAGTGCAGCTGCTCCAGTAGTCAGGAAGCACAGTGGGCAGGGTCATAAGGGCCTGGTGTGGCCTTGGTGGTCTCAGAGGAGTTTGGTTCCCTTGTGTCTCCTCCCCACCTCCAGGCCAGTGTCTCCCTCCTGAAGGGACTGTGTGGGTACTGGGTGAAGGCTCAGCCCACTTCAGCCCTCATCCACCAGCACACCCTCCATATGACAGCCAAAGGGCACCTAAGATGTCAGTGATGTTGCAGGTCCTGCCCCTTCTCCCAGCAGGTTGCTTACAGGCATGGGATTTTGGGTACGGGCACATTCCTCAGGAAGTTGCAGGCAGCCCTAGTCAATTTGCTAGCATATCTGGGGCTGAGCTCTCTCATATTTAGAAATGTGGAATTATCCTAACTTGCAGACATTTCTTTCACAGCTGTACAGTTTGTTGGAGAGGATCAATCCAGACCACAGCTTCCCTGTCAGGTAGGCTGCTCCAGGCCCTGAGTTCTACTTTACTAGCTATCTTATGTTTTCTATGCTCTTTGGGGTGGTGTGAGCACCTGTGGGGCCTTAGACTGCTCCATGTACCCCAACACCTCATACACCCCCACCCACTCCCCTTTTGTAAATTTGCTGCTTTCACAAAATCCCCACCAAGGTGTGACGCTCCGCTCTCCCCTCAGCTCGCACTGCCTCCGAGCAGCAGCTTTCTACGTGCGTGGGCTCTTCTCCTTCTTCCAGGGACGCTATAACGAGGCCAAGTGAGTACTGGGAGAGGGCAGGTGGCCTCGTGCCTGGCACCTCCCAGTGTTTCTCTTCCCTCAACAGCATGTGCCCAGGTCCCCTGTCCCTGCCCTTCCCACCCATTGCCCGATGGGGTGGGTGGCCCTCTGCTCAGGGCCTCAAGGCCGCTGCTGCCTTTTCTTCCCCAAAGGCCTCCCGAAGGGGCCTCATCATCTGTTCTTCTCGTGAAGGCGATTTCTGCGGGAAACCCTGAAGATGTCCAATGCAGAGGACCTGAACCGGCTTACAGCCTGCTCCCTTGTGCTCCTGGGCCATATCTTCTATGTGCTGGGAAACCATAGGGTGAGTGTCAGGGGTCAGGCTGAGGGGCATGGGGCCAGGGTGGTGCTTAGTGGGGGGAACCTAGCAAGGAAGTGCCTCCCATTCTGTGCCCCACAATGATCACATCTCACCCCTCACCCACCATTGCTCCATGAGGCTCAGCCAGGACAGAGGCACTCTGGCTCAGACAGCCTGGGCAGGCAGGGCTAGGGGAGCTTTGGATCCCTGGAGGATGCATCTGTGGGGCAGACAGGGCCAGTGTTGGTCATGGGCAGTCATTAGGCAAAGCCCCAGGGCTCAGTGGAGCTAGAGCTGGTCAGGCTGCCCAAAGCTGGCAAGGCTGAGGGCAGGTTCCCTTTCCTGTGTTAATACTTGGGGAGAAGGAGTGTGTCCTCTCAGTCACAATCCCAAGGATTCCATCTCTGCCTATCACACATGGTGTCTTCAGTGCTCTCTGTTTTTACCCTCACCAACAGTGCCCCCCTAGGCCTGGTCCCCACCCATGCCAACTGGTCTCTGGTGGGATCAGTTGACTCCGAGTCTCCCCATCTGGGGGTGTATGTATATCTCACCTGCTCTAACCCATCGACCATACAGGGTCTTTAATTTTTTTTTTTTTAGGGTCTTTAATTTTTTAAAGAAAATATTTGTCAATATAAAATACGGCATGTATTTTATTTCTCATAGAAAGTCTGAGAAGCAAAGGAGAAAGTCATCGTGTGTCTTCTGTCTTCCAGCTCTTTCCATTGCCTGCCTCTGCCCATGCATAGGTTTTGTTTATCAGGCTGTTGTATAATTTTATGTCTGGTCTTTCTCTGCACCACTGTGTTGGAACTTTTTTCTAATGGCAGTGAGTATTTTTAGGTTGCATCAACTCCGTAGTTTAGCCAAATGCACTTCAGCTGTTTTTTTGGGACAGATAGATAGTGCAGGGTACTTGTCTTGGCCCATAAAGTTCTGTCTGATCAAGCCCCAGGGCTTCTGAAGAGTGAGTACTTTTAAGGAGCCTGGTGCGTCCCCTTCCCCACAGTCATGTGGTAAGCATTTGCCAGGCCAACATGCCCTGTAGCTGTGGCCTAAACCCTGTGGGGTATCATCACCCTGAAAGGAGGAGGACCAGTGCTAAGTTCCCCCTTCTGAGTGTAGCTCCACTCCTTCTACAACACCTATCACACTACTCACTGAGCCCAGTGAGGACAGTGGCCTCAGTGTGTATCTGGGGGTTAGGCAGGGACAAGGTGCTCAACGTGAGGCTCCACTGAGTGTAGGCCAACTGCCTTGTGTCTTGGTGGAGTGGCTGTGATTACCTCGTTGCCAGATGGGGAGACTGAAGGCACACAGCCCCAAATTTTAAAAAAATAATAAAAATTTTAAAAAAGGGACTTCCCTGGCAGTCCAGTGGTTAAGACTCCGCTCTTCTATTGCAGGGGGCATGAGTTCGATCCCTGGTCAGGGAACTAAGGTCCCGAATGCCCCACGGCACGGCCAAATACATAAATAAATTTTAAAAATTTTAAAAAGAAAAAGAAAATTGCAACGACCAGCATGCTTTTGTTCCTCACCCAAACTGCAAACCCAGGCTTAGAACCCAGACCTTGTTGGCTCTTTGTTTGTCCAGAAGCCACCTTTAGGATGGGCAGAGCAGCTCTTCAGCTGCAGCTTCTGGTTCATGTTTGGGGCAGTCCCGGAGGAAATTATAGAGCTTATTTGGGAAGCTCTGCTGCTCCCTTTGTGCCTGGGCCCACGTGGGGTAACATGGGGCCACCAAGAGTCCTCAAACCCAGGTCCGGCCTCAAGCAGCTCCAGGCCTCGGGGAGACACTGCCTGCCCCGGGCCTGCCAGGCCAGTGTGTCCTTGGGCTTTACAAGTTTGCGGGTGGTGTCATACAGGACCGCTCTCAGGATCACACCGCTCT
>NW_006788006.1:3937603-3942722 GCF_000442215.2 Lipotes vexillifer
TCTCAGGATCACCCCGCTCTTCAAACCCAGGTTTTGTGGGGCAGCCCCACGCTGTCATGGGGGAACCTGAGCCAAGGGGGGCTCTCCTGGAAGCTCCCTCCCAGCCCCAGGCCTAGAGGAGAAGAGTAGTTTTTCCTGTTCTGCTGCGCGTTCTGAGGTCTTGGAAGGGCTTGGTTCAATTTTGAAAAGTTTTGAGACCCACGTGGAGCTTATCTTCAAGGTGCTGGCCACAGGGCAGCATAAAGTCACTGGGCTTTTGTGTCTGTGTGGTGGCATGTCCTGCACAACTGTGGCCATGTTGAATCTGGGCCTCAGGAGTTGGTTTTGAGGATTTGTACGTCACTGGGCTACATGCCAAGTGTCCCCCAGGCTGCAAGATATTGCCGCATTGGGAGTTTTCCCAGTGTCACCCTGAACCCAACATTTAGGCCAGCAGGCTGTGGTCTCTGTACTGGGTGGAGTCACAGCAGTGCTGCTGGTCACTGCGGGGTCAAGGATGGGTGTTTAAAGCCCCCAGCGGCTCTCACTCAGCTCATCCTGGGGATTAAGGGCTGGGGGCGCTGTTGCAATCACGTGGTGGAGTCAGGGTTGGAGGGTTCAAACATCCTGCTGCCCCAACAGCCCTGTGTGTCCCAGGTGGCGTCGCACAAGAGCAGGCTCGTATGTAGAAGAGAAGCTTCTCTTCCTCTCTCTTTTGTCTGTTCAGCCCTTGTTGCTCCTGCCAGGACAGACTGCTGCTTTTGCCCAGCCCTGGGACCCCTGAATCTGTATTTCTAATCAGCTCCTGATATGGGTCCAGGGCTGACTGCCACCAGTGCCTTTTCCTCTGGCTAGAAAGACAAAGGCACATAGAGTTGCCCATGGCCATACCCCAGGGAGGAGGCACATGCAGAGCTGAGGCGTGAGGGCAGTTTATTTTTCTAAGGTGGTCGAGGAGTACTTCAGAGAGGGTCATTTGAGATAGGCTCTGAAGTAGGAGTGGGTATATTCCAAGCAGCAGGAGGTCACAGGTGGGGCCCACGCTGTCCCTGCCACCAGCCCTTTCTACCACCAACCCCCGCCCTTGACTCCTACTGCTCTCGATCGACAGGAGAGTAACAACATGGTGGTGCCAGCCATGCAGCTAGCCAGCAAGATCCCAGACATGTCAGTGCAGCTGTGGTCATCGGCCCTGCTAAGAGGTGAGTAAGAGATTGGGGCTTCTGGGTAGAGCCAAAGGCTAGAGGACCCTAGGTAAGCCTTGCTAAGCCTCTGCTTCAGACTGGGCCTCTGCAGGCCATAGCCCCAGTTCTAGCACATTCTCAAGCTTCTCAGGAGGCCCTGTTTGAGGGCAGTGGGCACGTTCACATAGTGAGATCTACGCAGAATCTGATTCTGTCTCTCTGGGACCCACAAGGCTAGTTCTTGGCATCTGAGTGAAGAATTGAGCTGTGAGCCCTGGCACTTGGCCTCAGTTTCTTTCCCATGAATGGGGGTGGCAGTCATTTCTGTCAGGCAGGACGAGCCAGGGTGCTCAGCAGGTGTCAGTGTTGTTACTGCTGCTCTCCCATTTACAGGTTGTGAAACTGAGGTCCATAGACTCACCCAGGGCCCTGGGGAGGAGGTAGAGGGCAAACTGTTCCTATCTGCAGTGGACTTCATGCACCCATTCAGTCCTCCTGCCTCAGAAGTGAGCACTGGGTGCCTTGCTCCCGGTGGGCTCCTGGGTGCCCAAGAGTTAGCTGGCCGGGAAATCCCTGGGAGTGCTGAGTGCTGCATCCACAGGGAGCCCCAGGGACTTTCAGTGCCCTACCAGCCCTTATATCTGCCCCTATGGGCCTTGTTGCTCATCCACCTCCAAGGACAGAGAACTCAGGAGCATAGGAGGGCACATGTGAGGGCTGCTGGCAAGTGGGCTTTGCTGACCTTGACACAGGGCTCAGGGCAGGGGATGTGCCAGGCACACAGCAACCCACTGGCAGAGCTGGGGTTTGACTTTAGGGCTCCACCCACACCCAAGGGGAGGGTGTGGGGGCAGTGGCAGGCCAAAGCAGGCCCATCCTTTGTGCGTATCCCACCCTCAGACCTGAACAAAGCCTGCGGGAATGCCATGGATGCCCATGAAGCCGCCCAGATGCACCAGAACTTCTCACAGCAGCTGCTCCAGGACCACATCGAGGCATGCAGCCTCCCTGAGCACAACCTCATCACGGTACGGGCACAGGGTGGGAGAGACAAAATGAGGGTGCTGGTTGGCTCCTTGGGGCCAGCTCACCTGGTCTGTAGCCCCGGGGGGGCACGCTTCCTGAGGAGGGAAGTACACACTTGGCTACCATTTCCTTCCATCTCTCCAACAATCCCTAACTCAGCCTGGCCTCAGGAGCCCCCTTGGATGGGCAAGATAGCACCAACCCAAGTGGGTGATGCAGGCTGCTTCCTGGGGGCCCATCTGACTCAAGTGTGGAAGACGCAGGGTCCCGGCTGGTGACCAGCCCCAGGAGGGCAGCATTCCAGGCACAGACATGTGGCCCAGCACATCCCTGCTCCTCTCTAAGAAGGACCTCACTTGTGTGTCCTCTTCCCCAACAGTGGACAGACGGCCCACCTCCTGTGCAGTTCCAAGCTCAGAATGGACCCAACACCAGCCTGGCCAGCCTCCTGTGAGACCCTGTGGACAGGGCCACTCAGCTTCTTTGGGCCTCTGTGGGGCCTGGTTTGTCCCCGACTTCCACCCAGATGGCACTTGAGCTTTCCTTAGAGACGTGCTGGTGTGGCTGTCCCCAGGCTTCTTTCCCGACTGTCTCCAGAGCTTCCAAGTCCCTGGGGAGTGTGGAGGGCCAATTCCTGTCGTCCCAGGAAGGGCCGGCTGGCCGTTCTTGCCGAGTACCAGGAGTCCAGGTGCTAAGGCTCGCAGGTGGGATTTTGGAGCCAACTTTCCAGAGCCATCCTTCAAAGTGGACTTGAGCTGCCAGTCCTGCTTCCACGTCTGAGTCACATCTTCAAGAGAGTGCGTCTGGGCAGGGAGTGGAGTGCCAGCCACCGGCCAGCTCCTGATCCTGCATGCAGGGGTGGTCCTTACCACCGAGGTGCCATATGACTTCCATCACCTGGGCCTCTATGCTGCGCTGGAGTGTTTCCTCTGCTCATGGCAGCTTCCAGTGCCCAGAGGAAAGACACCAGTTTCTGGCCCAAAATTAGAGGGAAGAAGTCATTGCTCATGTCAGGGACAAAAATGCACATCCTGCCAACAGTGCTTTTCCCAGCTTGCCTTTCTGTCCAGCATCCATCCTTTTGGCAGCTGGGGCCTCTAGCTAGGGGCCCTGGGGGACCCAGGAACTTGGCTTCCAAACATCTGCGCCTTGACTGGATTCACTGTCCAGCTGTGGGGGTGCACGTGTGTGCGTGCGTGCGTGTGCGTGTGTGTGTGTGGCTTCACAGAGCTGGCGCCCAGAGCAGAAACTCCTGTGTTTGCACCAGCCACCCTCCCCCTGTCAGCGTCCATAGTGCGGGGCAAGAAGCAGGGGAGAGGGACCTTCCTCAGCCCAACTTGGTGCCAGATCATAGGGGCTTGCTTTCTGGCAGCTCTGCAGCCTCCTTTGCGGAGAATGTTTGCAGACACCTGAAGCTCCACGAGCCTGCAGGCAGCCACTCCTTTGGCCCCCTGCCCTGTTTTCAGAGGGAAGGAGGAGGAAACCTACCTGCCTTGGGTCTCAGAACAGCATTGAAAACTTTTCCTGAGCTGGACCCCAGGAGGCTCTGCCAGGCCCAGACAGCCATTCTTGGTTCTGTGCTCCTCTTGGATAGTTGAGGAGGTGCCCCAGGTGATGGTGACGTTGGGGGCAGTCAAAGCAGCTGCCACCTTTAGCTTCCGGCACCTGGGATCATCTCCCTGATGAGGGGTGGTGAGTGGTTTTGCTAGTCACAACTGCTTGTTGGTTCAAGTCTAGTCACCCAGCACCGTGAAGGCTGTTTCTCAAAGCCTCGGTGTCCGTGAAGGAAGGAATGTTGGGATCGCTCAGGTCAGCTGCCTGGGCCCTGAGGCCTGGGTGTGCCTTAGCCATAAGCAGGCCTGTCAGCAGACCTCCCTGCTGTGGGCCACTGCCCGTATCAGGGCCCTGCTGCCCTCTTGGGGGCCCGCAACAGGCATGCAAGTGAGCTACTGGTTGAAGGGACAGGTTGGTTGAAGGGACGGGCTGACAGAGTTTTGTCTTAAGAGGACCCGCCCTCTCTGTGTCATCCTGGGTCACTCGAAAGAGTCTTGTCCTCTCCCATGCTCCCTGAGGCTGCCCCCTTGATGACACCACTGGGCCTGTGAGGTCTGCAAATGTGGTCTGACGTCTGGTCATGAGCTGTCCACATCCTGTCTTCCTCCCCCCTCAAGGGTGCCCCCCAGGTCCTCCCCTCCACCTGAGGGACAGAGCACCTGTCTTGCTACAAGCTGCGCCTGCAGGCCAGGACCCCACACTGTCGAACCTCTCCAGACCCACATTTCTTCAGTCACACTTTACATCATGCTTGTCTCTGTATTTAAACCTTTCTTTGCTTCTAGGACATTTTGTATGTAGAGCAGTTGAAATAAGAACCTCAAAACTTAACATCTGTCCTGATGTTAAAGTGCTTTTAGTGACCACTTTGTTATCTATGTATATGTAAAGTTAAGGTTAAGTTCTTAAGTTTACAATTAAGAATTCAGTACTCGATATTTAATATTCCACTCTAGCTTTATGGAAGCCAACCCACGTGTACTGCATGTGTGCGTGTGTGTGAGCTTTGAATGTCCCCTTCACTGCAGCACCTTTCAATTACATAAAGCTGTCATAAATACCTTCCTGTGAATCCAAATTCAGTGCCTCAGTTTCTCAATCATAAGAATTTAAGACAGAGCAAACAAGCCGCCAGGGAGACATTATAGCTAGTGTCATATAGCTAAGTTCAGGAAAAAACAGATAAAACTCCAGGGCTTCCCTGGTGGCGCAGTGGTTGAGAGTTAGCCTGTCGATGCAGGGGTCACGGGTTCGTGCCCTGGTCCAGGAAGATCCCACATGCCACGGAGCAGCTAGGCCCGTGAGCCATGGCCGCTGAGCCTGCGCATCCGGAGCCTGTGCTCCGCAACGGGAGAGGCCACAACAGTGAGAGGCAC
>NW_006788006.1:3942962-3955399 GCF_000442215.2 Lipotes vexillifer
AAAAAAAAAAAAAAAAAGCTGGTCAGACCCCTTGTGTGCGCCTCCCACTTCCTCCTATGAGCAGTGGTGGCCCTCAGGGCCTACGGTTCTGGGGACGTTGGTCCAGGAGGTGCCAGCTGCCTTCCCCTGTTGGATCCCCCCAGTCGCCCATAGGTGAGGCCCGGGTCCTCCCCCTTGGGTAAGCACTCCCCGTCCCATTTATTGGGAGCGCAGGCAGGGAAATCGGAAAGGGCTGCCTGGCACGGTTGGTAAATTTGTTGGTTGCATTGTCTTTGTTTCCTTAAAGGGTTTTCGGTAAGTGTGTTTGGCATACGGTCTTTTAATGGGTTTGCAGTGTCTTATGTTTTTAGCAGCCTGTATCTCCAGCTGGTGCTTTTAATCAGGAAAAAAAATTCTGTAAATACAAGAATTGTTTAAAAGACATAACCGTAGAACATAGCTTCTCGTTTGTAGATTTCTTTTCCTATATATTCAAAGTAAAATAACTTGCGGGAGCCATCACTCACTGTGTCTTTGTTGTGCTGTCTGCCCCTCACATGTGCCATCCCAAAGACTAACCTTCCCCGCCCAGCCAGTGGGGCCACAGAGATTTCTGCTGTAAACTACAGAGTGTGAGGATGCAGAACCCGATGCCCTGGACTGGAGGACCTGGTGGAAACCTGAATCTTTTCCCCTCTAATGATGATGTTCCTCAGTCCAGCCCTGTCTAGAGGGGAGGAAACCCCTGAGACATGGCATGCAAGGCCCACAGCACTGTCTGTCCTGGCCCTCGCCACAGACAGTCTTGCTTGCCTGGTGTTCTATTCCCTGTGTTCTTAGAAAACTCATGGGTCAGCCTTCGTGTGCCTAGGTTTTTTTTTTTTCTTCCTTTTTGAGGCGAAAGTCACATTACATAAAATTAACATTTAAACATCTACAATTCAGTGGCACTAAATACATTTACTGTGTACAACCAGCACCTCTGTCTAGTTCCAGAACATTTTCATCACCCCAAAAGGAGACCCCATCTCCATTAGCAGTCACTCCCCATTCCCATTACCCCAGCCCCAGAAAACCACTAATCTACTTTCTGTCACTATTGGATTTACCTCTTCTGGGTATTTCATATAAATGGAATCATGTATCATGTGTCCTTTTGTATCTGTTTTCTTTCACTCAGCCTGACGTCTTCAAGGTTTTTCCACGTTGTAGCGTGTATCAGTGCTTCATTTTTATGGCTAAATAATGTTCTGTTGGATAATGGATGGACCACATTTTATCTAGTCATCTATTGATGGGCTTTGGGTTGCTTTTCCCTTGTGGCTATCGTGAGTAGTGCTGTTATGGATGCGCCTGTGCGTTTTGTTTGAACGTGTTTTCAATTCTCTTGGGTTGTGCCGTGCTTTTAAGGTGCATGTATCGTGCCAGGCTGCCACTCATGCTGCATCAAGACCCTCATGTTGCTCTTGTCCCTGTGCCCCGAGATGATGCCCATGTGGCCTTGACTGCTCCCTTCCAGGGGCACTTCTGAAGGCTCCTTTGGACCGTCGTCCCAGGGCAGAACTGCTGGCCACTGGATGTGTGAGCGATTCCACACAATGACACAGTGCAGGGAACATACTTGGGAAGTAGATGACAGGAACTTAGCCGGGAGGCAGCCACAGGACTGAGGGGAAGACAGGAATGGGCCTCACAGAGGCTAGCAGGTGGCCAGGGCAGCTGGCCCGAGCATCAAATGCCTGGGGAAAGGGTTGTTACTAGCCTTGGACACCTACATCCCCAATCCTCAGAAATCCTGCCGGTCACTCTGCCTATTCCTGGCCATCTTCTCCGTCTGTCTGAGGCCCAGTCATGTCTCCCACTTGGCTGCTGCCCAGCCTCCTCCCTGAATGGTCTCAGAACATTCTGTGCTCACTCCCACCTGTCCCCCTGCCAGGGGCACTCTCCTTGTGGCTGCTGGGTTTCACTGGGGAAACATCCTGGCCCAAGCCTGACATAGGGTGTATAGGTCCATGGGGCATCCCAGAGGGAAGAGCGCATGGGCCAACTCCAGACAGGTCCAGCAGATGCCACTGTGGACACCTGCCCACAATGTGCATGTGTCAGAACACCCAGTCACTGTGGCCAGTCCCACCCCTCCGCCACCAAAATGCCAACAGCAGGTCCCTGCCGTCCTGCAGGGGAGCCTGGACCCTACACCCCCAGGCTGATGGGCTCCTGGGGGCCTGGGAATTTGAAGTATTCCCCATGTGTATTGGCTTCCCCCTTGGCTTCCTTGAGCTCTTTGGGTTACATTTCCCCACAAAGAAAGCTATTCAGGGAGATTCCTGCCATGTTTCGTCTGTACAGCACCTCGCATGGCTTCTTCCATTTGAACCACGGTGGCTTCTTCCCCTAATAAAATCCCAGTCAGCTCAGAGGTGTCCAGTGGAGGCTGACCCCAGGTCAGAGGAGGCCCCTCCCTCCCAACCCTCTCCACTCCCCACCGCCCTCTCTGCTGGTCCTCAGGGGGTCTGAGAGGGGAAGCGGGGATTGCTGACAATTTTAAAAGTATTTCACCACAAATTCATGCTCACTTGGTGAGGTTACAATGCAGTTGGTTGGGGAAAAAATGGAAAAGATTTGTTTCTATGTGAATTTGATTTTCTTAGCACTTTGATATTTTTTGATACTTTTTTCAAGGACTCGAAAATAAAGGGACTATTACAGTCCCTTTGTGAAAAATATGATACTCTCTGCATTGTAGCTGCTACAACAAATGTCTTTTTTTTTTTTATTGGGGGCTTGATGTTTTTAAATTAATTTATATATTTATTTTTGGCTGCGTTGAGTCTTCGTTGCTGCACACAGGCTTTCTCTAGTTGAAGCGAGCGGGGCACTACTCTTCGTTGTGGTGCGCAGGCTCTAGAGTGCAGGCTCAGTAGTTGTGGCTCATGGGCTTAGTTGCTCCGCGGCATGTGGGATCTTCCTGGGTCAGGGCCCGAACCCGTGTCCCCTGCATCGACAGGAGGATTCTTAACCACTACACCACCAGGGAAGTCCAACAAATGTCATTTTAAAAATCACAACATTCTTACACTAAATTAGGAGTTTATGGGAGAGATCAGCACTCGTTCGTCCTATCCCTGTTGTGTATGCAGAAAAGCTCTCTAAGACAGATCCTTAGAAGAGGACCACTTTGTCAACATGTGTTTGTTTTGCTTTGAGCGTTGTTTCTAACCACAATTCTGAGCATCATGTGTCTGTGCAGCTTGGAGTTCAGGCTCCATCTGCAGTTAGGCATGCTCCGCCCAGAGCGAGTGTCTCTGTGGCCCTTGGAGGATGTCCTGCTACTGCAGGGTTCTGAACACAAACGCTCCCCTAAAGGGTTAAGTACAAACTGCTCAGAAGTAACGTGAACCGGAAGTAAATCTCCCACTCTGTCATCTGTGTGTCACCAGCGGCTGCTGGTGGTCCAGCCTGCTCCTCAGCCGCCAGGGGGCGCGGACACCCCGGGCAGGGTTCCCATCAGGCAGGGCAAGCAGGCTGGGAGGGCTGGGCTGGATGTCACCAGACCCCAGTGTACCCTGGCTCTGTCCTTATCTGCAAGTATGTGGGCTGACCTTTACCTCAGGGCCTCTCAATTCCCCTCCCGTAACATGTAGGTCAGAGACGCTGATCCCCATGGTTCTCTAGGTGTCAGGGCTGCACCATTCATTCCCTCATTTACTTGCCAGACATTTATTTGGCACGTACTGGGTGCTGGGAACACAGCAGGAACCACACCAGATAAAGTCCCTGCCCTCAGGGAGTGGACATTGTACCAGGAGCTCTATGATGGACCTCAAATAGGAGTGAGTGCTGTCCTGCCTGCGAGAGAGGAGTAGTGCACTGTAGGATGGGACAACCAGGGGACCTGGGGGGTGGGGGAGCTCTGTGACAGGACAGAGGGGAGAACTCCCTCAGCCAAGCCAGTCAGAGCTGGGCAGCTAGACGGCGTTTCCAACTTCTGCTTACGTGGCCACCAAGACTGTGGGAAGGGAATGGACAGCCCTCATGTCTGGCCACCCCAGAGAGGATGCTGGGTGGGCATCTGGGCTGCCTGTGGCATTCTGGAGGGCAGGGGCTGCCACCTGTGCCCACCACCACCTCAAGCACAGCTGAGACCTGGGTCATGTCCAGGAGAACATTGATGGATGGGGAAAGTGACTGAGCCCCCTAGTCCAGGGGAAGGATCGAAGTCCCCCGGTCTCCTCAGTTTCTTCTCCCCCTACCACAGTTAGGCCTACATCCCAGAAGTGAACTCGGATGGTGGTGATGCAGACACGGCTGAATTGAGGCAAGGGCACGGGTCAGAAGGTGACAATGACAGAGATGGGGTCACTAATCCCCTTGGATAACATGGACTCCAACAGCAGGTGACCAAGGGCCAGATCCCTCCTGACACCACCACGAACTAACCAGAGTAGATCCCTCAGAGCTGGGTCCCCAGTCCGAGTACTGTACCCCTAACACCCTGCCCAGCAGCCACCACGATGTTTCCTGAGGCGCCCCCACCCCAGGAAAAGGGACTTCATCTCTCCAAGAAGTCCTTCCTGCCTCCAGAAAGTTCTGTCTTCTGGCGCCAACAGAAGGAAGTCCCCGCAGGACCAGGGCCACACCTGAAACCCTCATTCAGAGGATCTGTTTCTCTCACAGCATCTAGTTTTCCTGAGACCCAAAACCTTGACTTAGGGAGGTTGTTTTCCAGGGATTATTTGCCCCTGCCTGGCTGTGTTCTGGAAAGGCCAAAGGCCATGCCCAGGGTTACCCTGTGGAAACACCCACATGCCTTGTCTGCAGAGTACAGGGCCAGGTGGGCTTTGCACACCGACAGACCCCATGGCAGTGTCAACTCAGTCCCCATGATGGGACAAGGAGCCCATGGCCACATCATCTCTCTCTGGATCCTTCCAACATTCAAATTTTACCTCAGGTCTCTCACAGTCACACCCTCGGTGAGGATAACGGGTGAGTGCCGAACACACTACCCTCCCTTCTCATAATTCTCATGAAAAAGGCCAGAACCTATATCTGGCCACCCAAATAACCTCCCCACACAACACAATACATGTTTGTGATGCAGGGGACGTCGAAGGCATTTTAATCAATGCCATGTGGGCATCTAACAAGAGTTGGGGCACCCAAAGGAATTGCCAGTTCAAGGTCACAATTTGGGGCCAAGGTGGATTTTTGAAGCCGGTTAATCTCTCTCTCCCAAGTCACACCAGACTCTAGCCTTCATGTCTGACCAGTTCCTCCGAAGGCAGTAGGCTGTGGGGTTGTGTGAAGAAAATCGTTCAAAGCTGAGCTGACTCCTAGCGGGGCCGTGGCACATGGAAGATACTCTGACACTGTGGGATAAGCTTATACTACATGAGAATTGGTCATTAATCTGAAATGCACCCTAACTGGGCATCCTAGGTTTTCTTTTTCTTTTTTTTTTTAATAAATTTTATTTTATTTATTTTATTTTTGGCTGAGTTGTGTCTTCATTGCTGCGCATGGGCTTTCCCTAGTGCAGCGAGCGGGGGCTACTCTTTGTTGTGGTGCACAGGCTTCTCATTGCAGTGGCTTCTCGTTGTGGAGCAAGGACTCTAGGCACGTGGGCTTCAGTAGTTGTGGCACGCAGGCTCAGTAGTTGTGGCTCACGGGCTCTAGAGTGCAGGCTCAGTAGTTGTGGCACATGGGCTTAGTTGCTCCGCAGCATGTGGGATCTTCCCAGCCCAGGGCTCAAACCCGTTTCCCCTGCATTGGCAGGTGGATTCTTAACCACTGCGCCACCGGGGAAGCCCCATCCTATGTTTTCATTTGCTAAATCTGGCCACCCTGGAGGCTCAATAACATCTTTGAATAAAAGAACATAGGCATGAAACCAGAGAGCTGGAAGATTACCGAATCCAGACAAGGAATTTTACCAGTGGGAAACAGAGCTCACAGAGCTTTGCAGCATGCTTACTTCTTCCCATTAGAATAAAATCCAGCTTCCTCCCAGGCCTGCAACATCAGCTCTCCCACTTCATCCTTGCCCACCAGCTCTCCAGTTGCTCTCTGCCCCATGGTCGGTGCCCTCAGGGCTGTGGCATCCACTGCTCCCCTCTGCCCAGAATGCTCATCCCCAGGCTGAGTCCTTGTTAAGATTCAGTTCTCTCCTCAAATCCACCTGCTCACAAGCTGCCAACTCCTGCCCTGGCCGGAGTCCTTTCCAGTCACTGTGTCACATCCCTGGTTACTTTTCTTCATCAACATCACCAGAGGTTGAAATCATCTTGTTCACTTTGCTGTCAGTCTGTCCCTCCCCATTCGACTTGCTCACCACAGCATCCAGAACGGTTACTATGACCATTCTGGTCTCTGACGGCTCCAGTGGAGAACCTGGTCCCTTGCACTGAAATTCCCGCAATAGCCCCATCTCCCCCTAAGCTGCAGGCCCCTAGCTCTCAGCATCATTTGGAGCAGGAGTGAAGGTTTCCAGACCCAGGAGCACTAGTGACTCCTGCACTAGGAAGAAGATAAGTTAGTTTCCAGATCTAAGCAAAAGTAGTGATTCAGCCTTTCCTAACCCAAGACACGTAGAAATATGCCTACTCCAAGGATCCAAGGACATTTTCCCCTCGGGCCCCAATGCAGATGTTTCTAGGGCTTTCTATACCAAACAGCCATGTTGGGCTAAGGATGCTCCATTCTTAGGAACATTCTAGAACAGTTCCGGTCACTGATTGTGGGTGGCAACTTGCCTCCATGGTGAGAATTACCCACCAGAACACTTGCTTTCAGTTTAAAAGATCAGAGCACGTGCGCCATGACTCTGTGTGTGCACAAAATCAAAGTGGACCCCATGCATCTGCACATGGAATAGAACCTCTCTGGAGGGACATTTGAGAGTCTGGTGATAGTGGCTGCCTGTGGGGAAGGGAACAGCAGAACTGAGGGTCAAGGTGAGAGAGAGATGCCTCATCCCCGGCACCTTCGCCCACGGCGCTCTACCCCACAGTGCCCAGCCCTCCTTAGAGGCCCATTAAATATTTGTGGAATAAATGAATATATCAATGAATGAGGGAAGTTTTGAAAGGTTACTCGTACAAAAGAACAAAATAAGATGGAAGCACTAAGTATCCTCTTTCATTCCATCCTCACCACTCACCCTGCTACCCACCCAGTGCCAGCCCCATGCCCACCACAGGGGAGGAAGAAGGGAGAATGATGCTGATCAGACACATTTCTATAGTTTCTATATGTCTGGGCGGATGTCTTTCTCTCCTGGCTCACTTGTCTATGCTTTGGCAACAATCCAGGAGAAAATCCTCATAAAGAGGACCAGGGTCTTGGTGAGCAGATGCATGAGAGGTTGAACAGCAGCAGGAAGGACGAGCCTGGTCTGGTCTGGGTGGAAGGCAAAGGCAGAGAGCCCTGATGGCTGCTTCCCCACAGACTGGCCTGGAGGCCTTAACATGGAGGCAGGAAGCAGCTGGGCAGTGACAAGGAAACTGCCCTCACAAAGGCACATGAGTGACCCACGGGGTGCGGCCTGCGACTGCCCAGAGCTCCCTGGGGACTCCTGAATTCCACTCAAGACAGGAGACAGGATGCCGCCTGCTCTGCCACTGGGGTTTAACAACCACGAAAGTGCACGAATCTCTGTGGCCTTTGAGATTCGGGCTGGCTTTGCCAAGAGACCAGCTTGGCTCTCTCCTTGATGCTGGGCTTGCTCAGTCATACCCTCTCTGCATTTGGGAAATGTTGAAGATGGACTAGCTGATTGCTTAACTTCCTCTGGGTTCTGACAGTCCTTAACACACTATTATCTAAAAGAAGAGGGGATGTGAAGGGGAGAGATGAGCATGCATTCAGAAAAGGCGGATGACCCAGGCATTTATGGTTTAAATGTAGTCCGCTGTGTATATATTGAATGTGTGTGTGTATCTACTATGTGTATACTGAAGAATGTAGCTCTATCCTCTGGGAGTGTATTATCTAGTGGAGGGAGGGTGGAAGGAAGGAAGGAAGAAAGTAAGAAAGGAAGGAAGGAAGGGAAAGAAAGAAAGAAAAAGAAAGAAAGAAAGAAAGAAAGGAAGGAAGGAAGAAAGAAAGAAGGAAGGAAGGAAAGAAAAACAATCCAGCCTACCCACTTTGTGTGGTGACTTAATACAAAATGCACAAAAATGAGGATTATAAACAGAAAATGTTAGTTACCAACATGCTCGTGGCCCCAGCAGGTGGAAAGGCTGTACGGGAGTTGGATTTTGTTCAGAATTGGAATTGAAACCTAGGTTCTGGTTTTATTTATTTGTGACCCTAGCTGAATAAAACACCCTGAGCCTCGACTGTCTCCCCTCCAAAATGGGGCAATGTACCTTGATCTCATAGAACTCCCGAGAGAGGGAGATGCAATAAGGGAGGCAGAAGCTGGCTTAGACAAGGGCAACATGCCAAGGCAGCCCCAATCAAGCCATGAACCACATTCTACTGAATGTGAGTTCACCAGGATTTTTTCTTTTTAACTAATTTTTCTTGGAATACAATTGCTTTACAATGTTGTGTTAGTTTCCGCTGTACAGCAAAGTGAATCAGTTTTATGTATACATATATCCCCTCTTTTTTGGATTTCCTTCCCATTTAGGTCAACACAGAGAATTGAGTAGAGTTCCCTGTGCTATACAGTAGCGCCAGGATATTGATGGGTGTTCTTAGAAGAAAAGGAAACATCATGTGCTCGAGGGAGGGGGGTTGTAATATAACATAACAACATGTATTATCAATATTAAAGGTTTAGCGAAATCTTCTGGTTGAAAACTTTTTTTTTTGGCCATGCCATGTGGCATGTGGGATCTTAGTTTCCTGACCAGGGATCGAAACTGCACCCCCTGCACTGGAAGTACGGAGTCTTAACCACTGGACCACCAGGGAAGTCCTGAAAAAAATTTTTTTAAGCAGGGAAACTCATCACAGAATCTCTACTGATATCTTGAGTCATTCTGATGCCTTGTGGAATTCAGTGTAGGAAATTTTGCACTAATCAACATAAGGTATCATTCCTGAAGAAAGCATCCCAGGAAGAAACTGTAGCAAAGGGAGGGGCAAGGAGAAGGCTTCAAATGTTAAGCCAAGGTTCAGTCTTTACATTTTGGTGATGGAATTCTTTTTTTTTTTTCTTCCTGATTACAAAAGCAATACAATACAGCCTCCATAAAAATTGAAGTTTTTTGTGTAGGGGTGTCACATGGTCCATGATTTAAGAGAAATCAGTCTGATATTTGCACATAATAGTCCAGGCATGGGTGGTAGCAATGGAAATTGAAAAGAGTAGATAGAAAAGTGAGTGGGCGAATCACAACATTTAGCAACTAAGTTTGAGCTTGAAGAATGATGTTAAAACTTCCAAAGATTTAAGAGCTTTCATCCTGGAACACTGGGAAAGTGACATTTGTGCAAGAAAAAAAATAAAAGAAAGAAAGAAAATGACAAAGTGTAGCTAGTTTAAAGAATGGGAGATGGGTCAAAGAGAGAGCTACCAAATTTGGTCCGATATTTGGTCAGGTTTGAGTCACATCTTCGTGGAACCATCTGGAGGCAAAGGAGACCCTGGACAAGGAACTCCGGCAGACTGGAAATACAGATCTTAGAGTTCTTATACAGTCCCACTCCACAAAGGGATTTATTCTCTGATGACACATAGAGGGCAAAGAGTGGCAAGAGATGAGCAGCCTGGCAGAACTTCCAGGCAGAAGTTGCACAGAGACTGAACAGGAGACCAGAAAAGTCAAGTTCCCTGCAAGCCAGTGGAAGATATTTCAAGGAGGAGGGAGTGTCCTCTAGATGCTAGAGCTTAGAGAAAATACACACCAAGAAGAGTTCCTGGAATGGGAATCATTAAGTTCTCAGAGAGAACTTAAGTTGAGAGAGAGATTTTAGTGGCAGGATTAGACACCAGCCTGATGAGGAGAGAATGGTGAGGGAATGAAAGCACTGGGCTGTGACCACAGGCATGACACACATGCCACTTGGAGTCACTTAAGTCCCTGGGCACAGGGCCGTTGTCTCAAGGCAGAGAAAGATCGAGGGAAGGATACGAAATGCAGCAGGATGAAAGCCCTGACCTGGGTTTTAGGCTCAGGTGTAAATGCATGTCTGGGATGCTAAAGGCCTTCAGATCCAACAGAATCTCAAGGTGAATTCTCTGAACGCAGCAGTAAGTCTGCGTTCAGCTCCTCCTTTCTGCATACAGAGTGTCTAAGATGAACTCTCTCCTATTCAGAAATGCTTTCCTTCCTGGTTGGGGAAGTCACCGTTTTGATTTAGAAGTCTTCTAGGCTGTAGGCATGTAGGTGTAGATAACACTTTTTGTCTCAGAAAAGGGTTATCACTAATTTCACTTAATTGTGTCAGTACAAATTGGGTAAGATTTGTTACTAGAGTCCAGCTTTTTGACCCAGAGATCTATAAAAAAAAATCTGACTGAAAGGACTCCTGAACTCAATCTGGACTTGATTCTAGATTTTCTAGCCAACCAACACCAATAAAACTACACCCTGCTCCCCACTCCTGGATAATTCAGGTGCTATATGAGGACATATAGGCCAACCTCCTGATTTGGTGGTGTCTATTTCCCTCTGGAAACAGGCACAGACTTTTTTTTTTTAATTGAAATATAGTTGATTTACAATGTTGTGTTAGTTTCAGGTATACAGCAAAGTTATCAAAGTGATTCAGTTATACATAGATATATATCAGGGTTTTTTTCAGATTCTTTTCCCTTAAAGGTTATTACTATATACGTATATTTAAATATTTAAATATTTATTTATTTATTTGGCTGCACTGGGTCACTGCGGCATGTGGGATGTTTAGTTGTGGCATGTGGGATCTAGTTCCCTGACCAGGGATTGAACCCGGGCTCCGTGCATTGGGAATAGAGTCTTAGCCACTGGACTGCCAGGGAAGTCCCCACAAAATATTGAGTATAGTTCCCTGTGCTATACAGTAAGTCCTTGTTATTTATCTATTTTATATATAGTAGTGTTAAATTAGGAGTTTGGGATTAACATACTCCTAATTTATCCCAAACTCCTAATTTATCGCTCCCCCCAGGCACTGACTTTTTACCACTGACAAAGGATGCAAATTTCAGTAGATTAGCAATTCACATATGTGACCCTCACAGTGCTTGTCAAACCCAAATGAATTAGGCAGTCCAAGAATCTTAGGAGGCAATGATGGAGGGGCACTTTACTGTTTGTACCTGAACTTCAACTATCATTGAGTGACACTAGTAGGCTTTAATATTTGTGCTTAGTATCCTTTCCACTGGTATTAACAAGCTGTCATTCTTCATTGTCAGTGGGCACTCTTCCTTGTCCAAAGCCAAAACACCAAGAGAATGTCTCTGCAAGCTAGCACCCACCAGGTCATCATTTTTCTAACTACTGTTGAGGCCCTGCCTTCCTTGCTGCCTGTGCATTCACCTGGCTCAGTTCCCATTTCCCTATTTGGATGTGAATGTCACTTAGCCAGTTTGCCCACATGATTTCCCAGACCAGGAAGGGACATGCCTTGATGCAGAAAGATGCAATCGCTGCTACCACCATGGAAAGGAAAGCCCATCCTTGGAATGGGTCATGTGCTCTTCTTTCCTTTTGTTTCTTTCTCTCTCTCTCTCTCTTTTTTTTTTTAATGTCAGAAGCTGTGCTCCTGTCATCCATTTTGGTGGGGTATTTCACTCTCTCTGACAAATGCCCATTTGCCTTTGATTCTTCAAGGATACAATTTTCCAGCCAAATGGGACTTCTGTTTATGTTTAGGATTCCAGACTTCATGGACATTGCTTAATCCAACATCTCTGCCCCCAGGCAATGCTTTTTTCCAGAGAATCAGAGAAATTCTGTGCATTCTTAAAATAAAAAGTGAGATCTAATTATAGGTCCTGACATTTCCAGGGATCAGTCTGGAAATTACATAGAGTAGCTCTGAAATAACCTCACTTTATTTGCAATTACCCTTTGATAAAGTTAATTTAGGTGGCCTTGACCCTGGTCAGGGACCCCACTTGCCCTTTGCTCTTGAGTTTGGGGACTCTATTAGAGCTGTATCCAGAACCTTCTCCCAGCTTGCCTGAGAGAGACATAAGGCTCAGGGAATTTGGGGTTCTTACATGACTCTGCTCTGCATGACTCAAGGGCATAGGTCTCCTTCCTTTTTATCTTTCCTGCACAGAGGCCAAAAGTGAGATTAAGACAATACAAGTTTAGGATCCAGCCATAAAGTAGCAGTAGGATGTGAACAAGTCACAGCTGTCCTCTGGGCCCCTCAGTTTCTCACGTATAAAATGAAGGGGTTGGACAACAAGGTGCTCTTTGATCCCAGTTCAATTCAGAACTATAAAAGCACTGAGGGATTACTTAAATGAATAAGGCTGGATTCTTTTTTTTTTTTTTTTTTTTTGC
>NW_006788006.1:3955599-3969021 GCF_000442215.2 Lipotes vexillifer
TTTTTTTTTTTTTTTTTTTTTTTTGCGGTACGTGGGCCTCTCACTGTCTCGGCCTCTCCCGCTGTGGAGCACAGGCTCCGGACGCACAGGCTCAGCGGCCATGGCTCACGGGCCCAGCCACTCCGCGGCATGTGGGATCTTCCCGGACCGGGGCACGAACCCATGTCCCCTGCATCAGCAGGCAGACTCTCAACCACTGCGCCACCAGCAAAGCCCTAAGGCTGGATTCTTGCTCTCAGAAAGCAACCTAGTTAGTGACTGGAATGAAACAAAAAACTCCTGAGTCCTACTGTGTACCAGGTACCATGCAAGGCACTTTAAGCTCACAATCCTCAGTGCAACCTTTAGAGACTGGTGTTCTCACTCCTGATATGGCTAAGGAAAGTAACTGGCCTAGCTAGGGAGTGGCAGGCATGTGTTTGACCCCAGTTCTGCCAGTCACCAAAAGTCCAAGGGTTTACTGTCCACCCAGACTGCCTCAGACACTTGCAGAATGTGGTAAGTGTGACAAGAGAGATACAAACAAGGCACTCTGGGAACACAGTGTCTATGTTTCCAGTGGCTTCCTTCCCTATCCAAGGACTCTGTGAGCCTTGCCACTTGGGTCCGGGCTGAGCTCACTCAGGGAGTCAGGCCCCACAGGGCTCTCTGCCAACCTCCCATTACTCTGACTCTCAGAATTTATTTTTTACTTTTCTTCCAGGAATGTCAGCCCACTTGTAACAATAACAATAATCCTTTCTACACAGAAACACTGCTTCAAGGTTGTTCAAGGTGATGAAGCACCATCACATCCATTACCTCAATTTTTTAAAAAGATAAATTTATTTATTTATATTTTTGGCCGCGTCGGGTCTTTGTTGCTGCACACGGGTTTTCTCTAGTTGCGGCAAATGGGGGCTACTCTTCGTTGCAGTGCACAGGCTTCTCATCGCGGTGGCTTCTCTCATTGTGGAGCATGGGCTCTAGGCGCGTGGGCTTCAGTAGTTGTGGCACGCGGGCTCAGTAGTTTTGGCTCACGGGCTCCAGAGCGCAGGCTCAGTAGTTGTGGCACACGGGCTTGGTTGCTCCGTGGCATGGGGGATCTTCCTGGACCAGGGCTCGAACCTGTGTCCCCTGCATTGGCAGGCGGATTCTTAACCATCTGCGCCACCAGGGAAGCCCACATCCATTATTTCATTTAATCACTTCCTCCTCTACATTCCTACAACATATTCTGAGTATCACTTTAGTATAACAGTCTGCCTTGTCTAATAGGCCTATTTCCCTTTATTGTGTTCATCTTGGTTCACAAGTTCCATCCTATAATTCAGGTATCTCAGCATCTTGCACACTTCTGTGCACAAAGTCGGGGGAGATAAAGGTTTGCCATGTTGAATCCTCGGAGTGTTGTGGCTCTTTCTCATTGCTGCCTTCTTCACCCCTTCAGTTCAATGGATGTCTGGTTGCCTGTGAAGGGTATGACTGGGTTCTTCGGGGGTAAATCATGGGAGCAGTTCAGACCAGCTGGGGGAAGACAGAGGTGAAGGCCTCTGATGCCTGGTAGGCCATGGTGGATGCTACAGCAGAGTTTGGTGACCACTTAGTTTTGTCTCGGGACAGGTGGGAAGCAGGACTGCTTCTTGGAAGGGCCCCACTCAGAGAAGAAAAGTGGGACTGAAGAGCCTGACAGGGGACAGAATTAGGAAGGGCCACAGATTTGACCCTTGGGAAAAGAGCTAAATGGGTAACTTTTCTGGGGCACAGGAGTTAAATGGTTGCCGTTCTTAGAAAAGAGGAACTCTTCCTACAACACTCAAACACTGCTTAGAAAAAGCGCAGGGAGCGTAACTCCCTGGCAGTTCTTGACTAAGAAGGGTGAGGGGCCATCAGTTTCCTGCAATTCCTCTCTGGAGAGACGAGAGGTGCTTTAAGTCCCAAATTTCTCCTCTGGTTGGAGGAGTGACATGCAACTTAGAAATTTCCCAAGTTATCTTTAGAAATGAAGGCTAGGGCTTCCTTGGTGGCACAGTGGTTAAGAATCCGCCTGCGAATGCAGGGGACACGGGTTTGAGCCCTGGTGGGGGAAGATCCCACATGCCGCGGAGCAACTAAGCCCGTGCGCCGCCACGACTGAGCCTGTGCTCTAGAGCCCGCAAGCCACAACTACTGAGCCTGTGAAGCCCGTGCTCCTAGACCCCGTGCTCTGCAACAAGAGAAGCCACCGCAGTGAGAAGCCCGTGCACCCGCAAGGAAGAGTAGCCCCTGCTCGCTGCAACTAGCGAAAGCCCACGCAGCAAGGAAGACCCAACGCAAACAAAAATTAAATAAATAAATAATTAAAAAAAAATAAACATAGGCTGGGGACGTGCAGCCCCCACTGCTCCCCAGATCAGGGAGGAACAAGGCCAGTGGCTCCCACTAGTGCTCAGAAAACAGGCAGGGTATGTTCTCTAAACACTCTCCAGGAAAGGCAGTGGACCCTGAGCTCCCCAAATTCTCCTTAGTAAAGCGGACAGGGGCCCGAATCCCGTGAAGTCTTCTTTGAACAGAGAGCGGTGGTGGGGGGTGGTCCCGAACGTACAAAATCATTCTTTTCCTGGCAATTCTCAGAAAAGTGGACAGGGCAAGAATAGCTAAACCTCTTCTCAGAAGAGGGGTCAGGGGCAAGATTCCTCAAGGTTTTCCTTAGAACGGCGGCCGGAGGCAAGAAACCCAAGATTCTCCTCAGAAGAGAGTCGAACCCGTGACTCTAGTCAGAAGGGAGCCCAGGGCCAACGAAACCCCTCGAAAACAAGGCCGCGCCGCAGCTCGCCCAGTGTCCTTAGAGCGCGCCTCATGAGGCCCCGCCCACTGCCCGGCGTAACCGCCCCACGCCCGCCGGGCCCAGGCCACCTCCGATGCATTGTGGGTGGGGCGCCCCTGCTGAGCACTGAGGGGAACCCCCTGCCCATCCAGTTGTTGGCCGCCGGGCAGCCCGGCGTAACCCCCCGCCAGTGTCCGAGCCAGCCGGCCACGGATTAACGCGTCCTCATGCCCCACCCCTCGCGGTGTTCCTGCCCTGAAGCTAAAGCCCCGCCCCCGCAGCACCCTGACTGGACCTGAGGCCCGCTGCACTCTCCCATTGGCAGGCAGCCTGTCAGTCACCTCGTCCCGCCTCCTTGGGCCCGCCCAGGCCCCCAGCGCGATCCCGAAGGCCAGCCGGCCAACGTGCTCATTGGCTGCCGGCTGCTGTCCGTCATGAGTCTGGCCACGCCCTATTCGGGGCGCGGATCCCGGGAACCCTGGCTGGATCTCATTGGCCTGCGGCGCCGCCACTCAGTGAGACGCGCCTCAACCCGGAAGTGTGCGAGGCGAAATCTGCCTAGCAACCGGGGAAGCCGGGCTGCGAAGCGGGCAATTTCAGTGTGAGACGGAGCGGCGAGACCGAGCGGCGGCTTCGAGCGCTGTGCGGCGGCTCCTCCCGCCTGGGGTCAGCTCCCCAGCGCGCGCACGCGCACCCCCGCCGCCCGAACGCACTCCGCGCCACCCGCTCAGTTAGTCCGTCGATAGTCCGTCGTCCTGTCGCCGCGCCGCCGCCACCGCGGGCGCCACCTGAAGGAGCTGCCGCCGCGGAACCCGAGCGGACTGGATACGACCCTGCCACCCGAGGCCGCCCAGGGCCCAGCAGCCGCCCGCAGAGGCGCCGAGCAACTTCGGTGAGTGAGGGGCGGGCGCCGCTGGTGGCGGGTCCCCGGCTTCCGGTGTCCCGGGCTTCTCTAGGGCTTCCGCTTCTCTGAGGGGGCCGCTTCCATGCGTGGACCCCCTTGTCTGAGGAGATCTGCTTCCCTAAACCCCGCCTCTCTGATAGGAGCCTCCCTTCCCTGAGGGTGCCCCATCTCTTTGAGGGACCGCCTGCCTCCCTGAGGGGCGCCTTCTCCGAGGGCCCCCGCCTCTTTGAGACTACCCCTCCCAACTTCGCTAAGGGGATCCCTGCTTCTCCGAGGGATTGCTTTTTGAGGGATCCCCTGCGTTTCTGGGACCCCCATGTCTTCCCTGAGGGACCCCCACTTCTCTCAGGGAGATATCCCTGCTTCTAGGGCACACTTCCCCTCACTTCTCTGGGGGACCCCCACCTCTGCGAGGAGATCCCTGCTTCTCTGAGCTGTTGTCCCACTGTTCTGTGTTCCTTTTTGGCCCTTGCCTTTTTAAGGTGTCCCCCACTTTTCACAGGTCTCCCTTTCCCCCTGCCGTTCTGCGTTGCTCTCCCTGCTTTTCTGTCCCTACTTCTTTGGGTGACTTCCTCCTTTTCCCAAGTGTCCCCCAACTAATCTGAGGTGTTCCTGCTTCTGTCAGAATCCTTGTTGGAGGTGTTCCCCACTTTTCTGATTTGACCCCACTTTTGATGGGACCCGCTACTTTTTGATGAGTACCTCCATCTTACTGAGGGGGCCCACTACTCTGAAATGCCCATACGTCTGACTGGATCCTTATTTACTTGAGGAAATGTTCCCCACTTTTCCAAAGAAGTTTCCATTCTGGGGGGGTACTCCTGCTAATCTGTGGATGCTGCAGTGTTTGGAGGGGTCCCTGGCTTCTCCAGAGGTCCTCCCCGTAATACGAGATGTCCCACTTCTGTTAGGCTCCTCACATCTCTGAAATGTGCCTGCACTGTTTCAAGATACCTCCTCTCTGATGGAGGACACAGTGGATTTCTTCACTTCTCTAAAGGGTCCCCCTGAATTCCCAGGGGTTCCCCCTTCCACTTGCCTGAGGACATGCCCCCTTTCCTGAGATTTCCATCCTGATTTGCTAAGGGAGAAACTCTTCCCTCATTTTTCCTTCGAGCCCTCAACTTCAGGGTTCCCGTATTTCTGTTTGTGGTACCCGCTTCTCTCTATTCTGGAAGGAGAGATCAGAAATATACCCCTCCCATCTTCAGTCTTCTTTTTTGCCGGATTAGGGGTATTCTCTGAACTTTTACCTCAGCTTCCAGGGACCTGGAGGAATTTGTTATTGGAAGGGAAATTGGGAGACAGGCAAAAATAATGCTGTTTTCTTTCATCCTTTAAGACCTGCTAGATTTGGGGGAGCAGGAGCTGTTGTCAAAGAACCGTCTTGGTTGCTCCATTTTTGAGTCATGGGGCCACCACAGTGTTGTCAGGCCAGTGTAGAGGGAGGAGGGACAGGGCTGGAGCATTGTACCCCATTATCACACTTTCAAGTTGTGGGACTGACCCACTTCCTGTCCCATCTCGCAGTCCTCTCTCTGCATAGTATAACTCACCCCCCCAAAAAAAGAAAAAAAAGAGAAGAAAAACGCTCTTTCAGGTCTTCTAGCTGTGTTTTCTCTCCCTAGGCCCTCTGATTTACCCCTTGATCTCCAGTGGATCCTCAATTTGTGGGCCACTCGGGTTTGAAGGGCAGAGCAAGAAGCAGGAAATGGGTCACCTTAGATCTAGAAAGGGTGGAAGGGAGGCAAGGAACAGGGGATTTGAATTCATTTCTCTAAGTTTTAGGTGACTTCAGCTTGGCTCAAAGGAAGTATTTACGTGGCTTTTACAAATCTCATGTGTACCTTTTTTTTTTAATGGCCCACCCTGGATTCCAAGTTCACTCCAGTAGCTAATTTTATCTGTTTTGCCAAACGCAGAGCTCTCTGGAGCCCAAGTAGATGAATGCTGGCATTGAGAGATGGTCCAAAGGACAGGAATGAACTCAGTTTGAAACCTGAGTAACTTGTAACCACTTCGTGTCCATGCACACGTCTCAGGCTAAAAATGTGGGGAAAATGTTCCTGAAGTGGAGTTCTGAAATATAGGCTGAACTTGGTTGGTTTAGCATTTCAACCAGTTCTTCCCTCTGACTCTGCTAGAACTGCAGTTCACTTTACAAGTTTGACTTAAGACTGTCTCTCTCCTGTTCATTTCCAT
The DNA here is from genome assembly GCF_000442215.2 of Lipotes vexillifer. NCBI lineage: Eukaryota > Metazoa > Chordata > Mammalia > Artiodactyla > Lipotidae > Lipotes > Lipotes vexillifer. The sequence continues at coordinate 3,961,491 of NW_006788006.1, forward strand.
CTGGGTCTTGCTTAATTTGAGTCCTTTGTGAAGACTCCTGCCGAGGCTATAATTTGAGTTCTAAATCTGTCGGTGGACCATGTGGACACAAGTTTCAACTCGAGCTATTTTCTTCTGTGGAGAAGCGCTTGGAGAGTTTCCTGGGCCCTCTGCTCCTGGGGTAGTCAAGTCCAGGCAGGAAGCTGCTACAGACCTGGTTGCTCCTCTACTGCCTCTTCCTGGTCAGCTTGCCCTGAGGGGAAGAGGAAATTTGGTGGGGAGCTCGGGGCTTAAGGTGTCCTGAGACAGGGCAGAGAAGTGCTGGCACATGTTTATTATTTGAAAATGAAGCCCATAGGACCAGCAAGGTGAGGTGTTAGGGAAGAGGGAACTTTGAAGTCAGAAGGACCTGATTCAGATTCTGGGTCTGTCCTTCCTAGCTGTGTGGCCTTGGATAAGTTATGGCACAAGATCAGCACGTTACTAAATATTTGAGGGGGTCACATCTCTGTGAATGTGTGTAAAGGCGCCTACAAATGGGAAGTGCTTCCTAGATGTGTGAATGAATCTGAGATAACAAACAGGAGGCTGCCAGCACAGCGCCTAGCACATGGTTGGTGTGCAATAGGTTGGTTGTTGTGCTCAGGAGATTATGGTTCTGGTCTGGACTCCCAGACAAGAAGCACTTGACATTTTGCCAAGGCCAAATATGCCCACAGAGCAAAGAGAAAGAAACTTGGAGTGTCTCGTGCAAAACCCACTGCCCACCTGGGTCTAGTAGCGTTTTTCTGTGTTCAGATAGCAGACGTGAGATGGATTTGCTGTGTGACAGGGGTTTGTGTTTGCCTTCGCCTTGCTTTCTCCCTCTGTAAAATGGGGTAATTTGTGAGTTAAGGCCATGGAGATGTATTACTATAATTAGACCACAGGCGAGATAGAAGATTATTACTAGCTTGAATTGTGGGAAGAAAAAGAAGGTGAACCATAAAGGATCACGGCCATATTTTGGGACTGCTTGACTGAGTGATATGCAGCAGTTACCTGATGAGTGATCTCTTCTTACACGTTAGAACCTTGGAAGAAGAACCGTTCTTTTAGGGTAATGGATCAGATTTGGGGACAAAAGACTGGAAAAGTGATGTACAAAGGCATTTATTGGCACACAAGAATAGTACATTGAGTGTGTGGCTTAGTGCCCATGAGGAGATCAGGATTCACCTTGAGTTCCCAAGGATTCAGAGAGCTGTGAAGATGCTAACTCAAACTCTGGGGATGGAGCCTGGGGTGGGCAGGACACTTTTTTTTTTTTTTTTGAGAGGGTTTTGTCTTAGCAATTAGTGAAAGCCTTAAAATCATGGCTGGTGAGTTGGGTCCAGCCTTTTTCACTTATTCATGTGGGGACAGATGGCACTTGCCCTTGATAGCTAAAACCTGGGTTGCGGGTGAATAGTGGGTGAAAAATCTGAGCTAGGCCCCCACTGCACCGCTTCCAAGTTTGAAGAAAAGGGTTTTTCCCCCTCTCTTGAAATATCCCTTTTCCCTCCCTTTGCCCCCATCCCCCCACACACAGAGTGAATTTACTATTGAAGCCAGGAAATATCTGCCAATCTTAAATTTCTCTTAATTCTTTTAAGGACATTTATTCCATTATATGAGAAAGGAGCAAAGTTTATTATTTTTAAAATATAAAACATAGGGTAAACAACTTTAAGGGGATTATTATCCCTTTTGAAATTATGATGTCCCTTGTGTGCCACAGACTTCACTCTGGTGGATGGTGGCGCCACCACCAAGTCCCTTTTATCTAACGGGAAGTTTTTTAAACTTTTTTTTGAATTGAAAGATCCTTACAGCAATAAAAACCCTCGGATAGTTAGAAACGATATTGATCTAGGTACATTTATTAGATGTAATGTAACGTGGTTATCCGTTGGTGGGCAGCTCTAAAAGGTATGTGGGTCGCAACACTGACCAGCTTCTAACTGGACAATAAACTGTTGATTTATGTAACTGAAATAGCTGGGGAAGTCAGGGTTTCCTTCCTGTTGGAGACAGCACTGGGGGCATTAAATCCCTGTGGGATTTTGATGATAAGAAAGAAGCTGACCTCCTTCGGAATTGGGGAATAACTACTGTATGGAGTCGTTCCATCCAAATGAATGGATGTTGTTATTTTGAATTTCTAGTATTAATTTTGGCTTTATCCTCTCTGCAACCTGGCTGCCTTTGTTTACACTGGTGCATTGTTTGAATATAAATTTATCCCTCCAAACTGGCCTATAAGGGACATTTAAACACTCAAGTAAGGGCTTAACTTGGCACAAGTTTTCCTGTGTGGCCTTTTTGTTTTTTTGTTTTTTAATACAACTAAAATTGGATTGAAAAAGAGAAAGTGTTAGATTTTCTGTCTCATATAACTTCCTATGCCAGCAAATAATTCAGCAATAAATGTGTGCCAGTGATGTGCTAGGCATACCATGCTGGGTGCTGGGGGCCTAGCAGTGAGCTGGGCCCCCAGGGACAGATGCAGTCAGCCTTCAAGGATCTTACATCCCAGTCACAGACAAGTAAACAGATGAATGAAAGAATATCTCAGGGCTTCTTTGGGCATATTCCTGGATGTTGGGAGCTTGGGGTGGAGTTTCTTGGAGGTTTGGAAGTGAAACCTTACTACCCTTCTAATTTCCTCACTGGACTCCTTGCTTCTTTTTCCTCCTTCTGAAAGGAAGCAGAAATTATGGTGTTTTCCCGGTTGATTGTTGGCTTTTGGCACTAGTTGATCCAGGATGACTGTGGCTGTAGTCTTGGAGAAACAAAAGAGAGTCTGGAATGGTTATTGCCAGGAGCATTTTCAGCTTTACTTTTCTTGAAGTTGGTAGCAGTGTGTTTTTGGAATCCTGTGGCATTTCTTCATGGCAGTGCATATTATGCAAAGAGGTAAACAGCTATTAAAGCCCTTCTCGCCTTGTTTTAAATCTTAAAAAAAAAAAAAAATCAGACAAGGGTAGTGCTTGGCTGTTGTTTATGGCATAGGAAAAGTGAGATTTCAAATAGGTGGACTGCTTTGTTATGTATTAGTAGGTTCTTGGTGCACAGAGTTCTTTCTGCCCTAGGGTTCCCTCTTGTATTGGGACTGGGGAAGCACTATTTCTTTTTTTTTTTTTTGCTGTATGCGGGCCTCTCACTGCTGCGGCCCCTCCCGTCGCGGAGCACAGGCTCCAGACGCGCAGGCCCAGCGGCCACGGCTCACGGACCCAGACCGCTCCGCTGCATGCGGGATCCTCCCAGACCGGGGCACGAACCCGCGTCCCCTGCATCGGCAGGGGGGGGGGCGACCAACCAGACCGCTCCGCTGCATGCGGGATCCTCCCAGACCGGGGCACGAACCCGCGTCCCCTGCATCGGCAGGCGGACCCTCAACCACTGCGCCACCAGGGAAGCCCAGGAAGCACTATTTTGATCTTCCTGTGTTGTGGCCTGGATTTGATGTTAGTCCACATAGATCAATTATGTGACAGGTGCTTTTCTTAAGTAGGTTTATTTTTGAGGGGTGGAGCCAGAGAGCCAGGGTGGATACTCATTCAGGGCCCAGGGCCCAGCAGGGGAGAGAGAGCATATTACAAGGAGAGTTTCTGGTAGTCTGTCTTCTTTTCCTTTCCCTTCACCCAAGTACTGACTCATGAGGTGAAGAGGAAGGCCCAGGCCGGAAGTGGGCGTGGACAAGCAATGCAACTGTGCACGTGACCAGACTCCCACCTCTGGGCTCTGTTGGCCTTGGGAAGTGGATGCTTGCTCTCTCTTCATTTCCTGTTCCCCGCACTCCAGGCTGAGTTATTGGGCTCCAATTTGAGCGTAGAAAACATGTTCAGGTTATCACTTTTTGCTCAGTAAGCTGCTTTGTCAGAACTGAGAGCCACCAGTGGACCTGGACCTAGCAGTTCTAGGGGCTCAGCTAATGTACCCACAAACTCAGGACTATCTGGCAGGGTGGTTAACAGGATGGTTTCCTATTGCATTATCACAGTGTTCCCTGCAGGAGCTTGCCTGCAGAAGGCTGCTCTGGAGATGTGTATAGAACTAAAGGAAGCAGACAGTAGATAGATCCTTCTGCAAGAGTGTGCTCTTGAAGAATTGTTATTTTTCTTTGTTGCTTTGTAAAAGTGCCCTGTGTGCAGTAGAAACTTTGGAGCCAGAAAGCCAGATTCTGCCACTTGCTGGCTCTGTGACCTCAGGAAGGTGGCCTAACTGCAAGTGGCCTAACCTCTTTGAGGCCTCAGTTTCTTCATTTGTTGGGTGGGGGTGGTAAGCACGAAGCAAGCAGCTGGATTGTTGTAGGTGCCTAGTAAAGGTAGTTGTTAGCAGAATCATACCAAGGCTGACTATTCCTCTTGAGGTTGGCACCCAAGTTTGGATAGCTATCTATGGCAGTTAATACTGTCCACGAGCAAACCAGTCCACGTTGGGGCCACAGGCTACTGCGTATGACTGAGGGCTGATGATCTAGAGGTTCCTGGATTGGCTGATTTTTGACAGTGGGTTCCCTTACTTCATCATAGCCTTACACTGCTGCTGCTGCTGCCGCCGCCACCGCATCACCTTGGTGTACCATATGGACTTGCAGTGCCTCCTGAAGCATGACAGGGTAACTAGGAAAAAGGCTCAAACCTACACTCTATGTGGCTATAGTATGTTGTAGGAAAAGCCTTACTTTTGAGTGTGATGGAAATATTCATTTAACTTGCTAAGGGTCAGGCACCTGGCTGGACACAGGAGCTCATATGCTACTAGGAAAAAACAAGTTCATGAACTGATAACTGCAGCAAAATGCTGCAGTTGGATTGCGGAAGGAGAGCCTGCAAAGGAAGGGGTGATGGGGAGAGCTGCTTTTTAGGTGGCTACTCATTCCCAGGAGAGGAACAGCATGGGCACCGTCAGGGACCTGGAGGTAAAGAAACAATCTGGTGAGTTCCCTTGACCTGAGGAGGTTATGCTCATCTAAAAATCAGAGTTTGAACTGAGCACCTTTGGCAAGAAAAGCCCAAAGTTACCTTCAAAGGTAGAGAGTCTTATAAAATGTGCCATAGTAGGATTCAAGATTGAACTCTAAAATAATATTTAAATTGAGCTCTGAATAAGTATTTTCAATCAGAAACCAATGATGGCCAGTGAAATCAGACCATGCAGACTCTATTTATAATAGTATGCAGTCTACATGGAGTTTCAGGAGGACAGATAATGGGGGCTGCTTCTGAATTTTTTTCCTTTGAGAATTGTCATTTAAGCTGGTCTAAAACTCTTAATACAGCAGAACAGTTTTTTTTTTTGTTTTTTGTTTTTTTGGCTGCGTTGGGTCTTCGTTGCTACGCACAGGCTTTCTTTCTCATCGCTCTCTGTGGCAAGTGGGGGCTACTCTTCGTTGCAGTGCACGGGCTTCTTATTGCGGTGGCTTCTCTTGTTGCAGAGCATGGGCTCTAGGCGCGTGGGCTTCAGTAGTTGCAGCATGTGGGCTCAGTAGTTGTGGTGCATGGGCTTAGTTGCTCGGTGGCATATGGGATCTCCCCCAGCCAGGGATCGAACCCGTGTCCCCTGCATTGGCAGGAGGATTCTTAACCACTGCGCCACCAGGGAAGTCCCCAGAACAGTTTTTTAACTTGCATGACATTTTTAAGGTTTAGGCTTTATATTTATAAAGCTTTAAACTTTATACTTAACCTCTTAAAGTATCTCTATTGAAGGTTGATTTTTGACCCAAATTTGAAAAAAAGATTTTACTGCTCCCAAACCAGGAGTTGGTAAAATTATAGGCCTGACTAGGTCAACATGCAAGAGGACATGGTGTTTGTTATCAGGCTGTGAAGGAGAAAACTAGAAAGACCCGCCTCCTGAATTTCCTATAGTGAAATGCTGGGCACCAGTGGAGGAGGGGAGTATTCATCCTATTAGGAAAACTTTGGGGAGGAATGTTTTCCTCTTTCCTATGTTAGGTTGGAAGATCTGCCATTTAATAACTGGGGAGGGGGGTGTGAACTGCATACCAAGTTTTTAAAACATGTTTTTCTTCATGTCTAAACCAAGGATGTTTATTAGCAGGCCACTGATGTGATTAATACTCTTTCTTTGTTAAGCAGGTTTGAATAGGTTGATCTCTAGACTTAAGACTGTCATATAGAATTTTTTTTTTTCTGGTAGTTTTCTGATTTTTTTCCCTGTTAATTCTTTAATTCATAGAAAACATGGTTCACTTACTAACTTTTCAAAGACTTAAAATTGACCTAAATTAGATATGCATTTTTTTTTTTGTAAGCCATATATAGACACAAAAGAGATATTCCTTGCCAACTGGTGACACATGCAGATGAAGACAGAGTGGGAGATACACTTCCGGTTCACAGTGATACTTCTGAGCAGTTTGTATTTAACCCTTTAGGGAAGCATTTGTGCTCAGATCCCTGTAACAGTGGGATATCGTCAGGGCCACACAGAGACTAACTGCAGATGGAGCCTGAACTCCATGTTGCATCTACACTAAGTGTTCAGAATTGTGGTTAGAAACGATACTCAAAACAAACACATGTTGACAAAGTGGCTCATCTCTAGAGAGCTGTGCTTCAGAGAGCTTTTCTGCATACACGACAGGGATGGGGCAGATGGGTGCTTATCTGTCTCCCACAAACTCCTAATCTAGTCTAAAAGTGTTGTGATTTAAAAAATGACATTTGTTGTAGAAGCTGTAATGTGTTGGGAGTATTGTATTTTTCATAAAGCATAGTCCCTTTAACTATTTTCTGGTCTTTGAAAAAAGTACCAAAAATATCAAAGTACTAGGGAAATCAAATTCACATAGAAATGAATCTTTTCCTTTCCTTTCCCAACCAATTGCTTTGCAATCTCACCATCTGAGAGTGAATTTGGGGTGAAATAAGAAACTTTAAAACAATCCTCTTAGAGATTGTGGTTGTATTGTCCCTAAACTCAATGAAAATAGTTTTAGAGTTTAGAGTACTAAAAATGCAAAGTGTGGAAAGTAGTGCTCTTTTTCATAAAGGTACTTTTTTTTTAAACTTGGTACACTTTTGTAAATTAATTAATTAATTTATATTTTAAATTTTTGGCTGCACTGGGCCTTTGTTGCTGTGCGCGGGCTTTCTCTAGCTCCAGTGCGCGGGCTTCTCATTGTGGTGGCTTCTCTTGTTGAGGAGCATGGGCTCTAGGTGCACGGGCTTCAGCAGTTGTGGCTCGTGAGCTCTAGAGCACAGGCTCAGTAGTTGTGGCACACAGGCATAGTTGCTCTGCAGCACGTGGGATCTTCCCGGGCCAGCGCTCGAACCCGTGTCCCCTGCATTGGCATGCGGATTCTTAACCACTGTGCCACCAGGGAAGTCCGAAACTTGGTACACTTTTGAATGAACAACCTGTTTATTCTTTGGAAAGCTTCTCAGAAAACAAGAGGGAGCCTAGTGTCACTGTTTGATAGCAGTAATTAAAAATTGGTTAAGGGCTTCCCTGGTGGCGCAGTGGTTGAGAGTCCGCCTGCCGGTGCAGGGGACGCGGG
>NW_006788006.1:3969872-3973862 GCF_000442215.2 Lipotes vexillifer
AAAAAAAAAAAATTGGTTAAAGTCTACATAACTAGGTCTGCTTAGCTTGTGAATTGAAGCCACAGTTCATTCCGTGTTCTGAGAGAGAAAGCCACCTAGAAAGTTTAAAGGTTAATGAATCCATCCCTTTGCAGCCCTGTCTGCCCCAAAGCCCTCACACTCCAGGAGTAGCCAGCTCTGGCCCTTGCTTCTGCTGTTCTGGATGCCTGGGATGTTCATCCATTAAGAGCTAGCTCAAATGTCACATCCATAAAGATCTCCCAGACCCCTCTCCAGGGAGGGGAGCAGCCTCTTCCTTTGTGATTCCTGTCTTTTCTATGAATGCATTTTCTGCACTGAAAGCAGTCTTTCTGTGCCCCCAGCCTGTGAACTTCTGGAGCTGGTGCCTACAGGCTTCCCAGCCTACAAAACCCTTGTGATGAGAGGTCTCTTAGACGGTTCTTGTTGATCGGTGTTTATCATGTAAGACATCTTAAATTTTGTCCACCAGGAACTTTAAAGACATTTTCTGATTAAAACCCCAAAAGTACAGTACCTTAAACATTTAGTAGGTGATGCTACTCCTTTTCAGTCGGTTTCACACTATTGTTGAGCCTTTGACCAATTTCTACTTTATAAAAGAGGACACGAACATGGAATTTGGCCCAAATTTCTTTTCTTCGGTCCCTTTGTTGTACAGGAATTAGCTCAGTTGGTTTTTGGAAGTTTATCTAATAGTACATTAGAAAGATAATTAGAATATTTCTGCAGTGGTTAGGGTGGAAGGAGGCTTGGCTATTATTAGCAAGGATCTGGTCTGAAGTGAATTCGGCAGAAATTTTTGTTTAACTTAGTAACAGAAGTGATTTTAGAGTATCATGTTAACTGGTACCCATAACTATTAATTGACTGCCTTCTTCTTAGGGCAGAGGGGAAAAACTTCAGGAGAAACCTGGTTCTAGCCCTAATGGTCTCTTAAATTAGGGTTTCTTCAGTTTTAGAATGGCATCTGAAGGTGATTGTATCATATTTCATAATCACCCAGCTGAACTATCTGCTGTTTAGTCCAGTACTATAGGCACAAGGTCTTTAGGCCAAGCAGTCTCAGCATTCACCCGCCTGAGCATCTGGTACCCCACACAAGTCTGGATTCACTATCGCTTTTTCCATCTACACACTTGGCCCTCTCTTCCTATCACAGAAGTAAACTCCATTTCACCCTTTCCCAGCTGGAGAAGTTGGCACTGTCCCCTGGAGCAGCCCACCTGTCACCAGTGCACACCTCAGTCCATAGGGGTGTGTCATTAATATGTCACAGCTGATGCCTCCCTCTTTTTTTTTTAAATAAATAAATTTATTTATTTATTTATTTATTTTTCGCTGCATTGGGTCTTCATTGCTATGCGCGGGCTTTCTCTAGTTGAGAGGAGCGGGGGCTTCTTTTGTTGCGGAGTGCGGGCTTCTCACTGACTTCTCTTGTTGCAGAGCATGGGCTCTAGGGGAGCTGGCTTCAGTAGTTGTGGCGCGCGGGCTCAGTCAGGGCTGGCGGGCTCTAGAGCGCAGGCTCACTTGTGGCGCATGGGCTTAGTTGCTCTGCGGCATGAGGGATCTTCCCGGACCAGGGCTCGAACCCGTGTCCCCTGCATTGGCAGGCGGATTCTTAACCACTGCACCACCAGGGAAGTCCCATGCCTCCCTCTTTAAAACAGGATGGTTGTCACATTGATGACTCGTACGGGGTTTGCCAGCTCAGATTCTGGAATCCCTGTGTCAATCTCAAGTCTTGGGTCTCCCACTTGACCACACTTTGCTCTGTTTATAGTTAATTAAGTTGGCATTAATCAAGAGCCAGGTGAGGAGCAGTGAGGTAATATTTTGCTTATATTGCTTTAATATACATCATCTGATTAAATCGTCGAGTAAAGCAGTTCTCAAAATAAACAGCTGCCGAATTAGAGTGAAAATCATTTGCTTTAAACTATCTTTGCATATGGGATTAGGGAGTTTCCTGCATTCCTATACCAAGTTACCTGTTTGAGAATAAACTGTTTTTGTTTGGTTTTTGAATTTGAACATTTGAATTTCTTTGTAGCAAAGCAAATTGCTGACAAATCTGGGTCAGGGAAGGTGTTTGGGGGTCAACAACTTGTATTTTGTATCATTTTTAGTTTAAGGAATGCTTCTCTTTTGGCCCTGGGGAAGTTGTGCCAGACGTTGGCATTAAGCCCTTGGAAGATTTTGGGGGTAGGATTGATTGGGGGTGGAATCAACAACAAAAAGTTGCCAATTAGGTGTGGAACTCAACACAATTAAAATGGGCTTTTTTAAACTTCTTATTGTGGTGGGGGCACATAGCAGAAAATTTTACTTGTAAAACTTATTCTGCATTAAGTGTTTTTAAAGTTTGGGGTCAAGACTAACAGTGGGTTAGAATTACATTGATTCTTTTAAAAAAATGAAATAGAAAATATCAGTACATTGCAAGGTATGTTTGGTGAAACTTTTGTTTCACTTGTATTAGGATATGTTATCTAGGTGTCTCATCATGAATTATTTGTTTGTTTTTTTTTTTTTTTACTTGTTGACAGTTTGCTTTATTTATTTATTTATGGCTGTGTTAGGTCTTCGTTTCTGTGCGAGGGCTTTCTCTAGTTGTGGCAAGCGGGGGCCACTCACTCTCGCGGCCTCTCTTGTTGCGGAGCACAGGCTCCAGACGCGCAGGCTCAGTAGTTGTGGCTTACGGGCCTAGTTGCCCCGTGGCATGTGGGATCTTCCCAGACCAGGGCTCGAACCCGTGTTCCCTGCATTAGCAGGCAGATTCTCAACCACTGTGCCACCAGGGAAGCCCCTGTTTGTTTTTTTTTTTCTTGCGTTATGCGGGCCTCTCACTGTTGTGGCCTCTCCCATTTGCGGAGCACAGGCTCCGGACGCGCAGGCCCAGCAGCCATGGCTCATGGGCCCAGCCGCTCCGCGGCATGTGGGATCTTCCCGAAACGGGGCACGAACCCGCGTCTCCTGCATCGGCAGGCGGACTCTCAAGCACTGCGCCACCAGGGAAGCCCGAATTATTTGTTTTAACGCTGTAAAAAGAACATGGAAAGGGCCTTTTCTGGTGATTCTTCAGAACCTAATCTTGGTATTGAGAGCTTCTTGTGATACTAGATATTTTATTTTCCCTATTAAAACTGTGTTTTATGTAGTTGAACATCTCCAAAGCCCATCCTCTCTCAGGTTAGACTGTTTCCTGTGTTTCCTCCAAGTCACTGGAGAGGGAAGGGTGCAGATTTGCTTTCTTGGGGGGTTTCACCTTCTCCCAGAGGCACGGGGGCAGACTGGGAGGTAACTGGAGAGGAAGAGCAGTCATCCCTGAAGTGTCTTTGAAGTGGGTGGGTCTGGAGCTTACTTTGTAGAACTCTCTTTACTGCGCTGTAAGAATTACGGTTTCGCCGCTCCCCTGGAGGGGAACTTCTGTGTGACGACCCCGCGGGGGTGGCATTCTAACCTTGGTTTTCAGAAGCAGTTGCCTGAGGTCTCGCAGCTCAGTTGGAGCGAGGTCAGCAGTGAGCGCGTCGTGAGTCAGCCCTGGGCGTGGCCCGCCCGGCTCTGCCGCGGGTGAGCTGGCGACGACCCCACTAACCCTGCGGCAGGAGCCCGCCCGGGCCCTCGTGGGAAACCGGCGCGCGGGGCCGGGCGTCCAGTGGAGCGCGGTCAGGAGGGGCGGTGCTTCCGGGGCGGTGTCGGTCAACCTGACCCCGCCCGCCACCATCAGGCCCCGCCCCAACCGACTGGCCCCGCCCAGCCGGGCGCGGGCGGGCGGCGTCGCCTTTAAGAGCTCCCCGGTGTTTTGGGGGCCGCGGGCCGGGCGCGCTGACCTGGTGCGCATGTCCCGGGCGGTGACGCCGGCGCCGGGCTCCATGTGTGCGGCCGAGGGGCGCATTATCTGGCCGGCGGCGCGGGCGGGCGGGCGGACCGGCGGAGCGAGCGCCGCGGGCCCGGGCGGCCCCACAGGCG
>NW_006788006.1:3973960-3982687 GCF_000442215.2 Lipotes vexillifer
CTTGGCGGGGGGCGGGGGCTGGGGTCGGGGCTGAGGTCGTGCGAGGGAGACTGGAGCGGCAGGGGCGGTGTGGGTTGGGCAGGGTCGGAGGGTCGGGGGGCTGTGAGGGACCCCTGTGTGAGCATGGAAAAGTGAGAGCGAGCGAGTACTGCTTTTATTCTGGGAGCGTCTTTCTTGCGCTGCCCTGGAAAGTTCCGCGCTCCGACGCCGCCCGGGCACGTGGGGGCCGGGCCGGGCGGGGGTCCTGGAAAGTCGCGTCGTCGCCCCTCTTCCTCCTGCGCTTCCTGAGGGGACGGGCCGAGAGGCGCAGCTTCCCAGAGGCCGGGACGGGCTGGGGGGCGGTGGCACGTGGGCGCGCAGGGCGAGGGTCCCGGGCGGGGGTCGCGGGCTGGCCGGGCCGCGGCGCTGAACCCCGCGGCGACGGCGACGGCGGCTGCGGATCCCGTGTCAGAATAAGAGTCCCTGCGCGCCCACGCCTGCAGGGCTGGCCCCCCCCCCCCCCCCCCCCCGCCGCTCGCGCCCTTCCTGCCTGACCCCCGGGAGCCGCGGGACCCTTCCCCCTCTGTGGGTTCCGTCCTTTCACAGGGTTTTACACTTTAAATTTGCCTCCCCATCTAGGCGTTGGCTGTATTGATTTCTTTTTTCCCACCTGGAAAGGGTCGGCATCAGTGACTAGACAGCAGCAGCTGGCCTTTTAAAGGGATTATTGCCAAGAATCGGAATTGATCACTTCAACAAGGAAGGGCTTATGGGCAGGGCCCTAGCCTAGAGCGTGATTGACACTTGGTGTGTGCGCAAACACTGGGACCCAGAAATGAATGGGGATCCCTCCCTTAGGAACTCAAGTGACACATTGGGTGCACGTTTCTGCCCTGCCCTGGGAATTTTGCAGGGACTGCTTAATTTTGTGTATCTGATCCTATGCCTTTAGGTGTGTAGTTCATCCTTATCCTTAGAGCTTTGGGTTCTTTAGATCAAAGTCCGAGTGAGTCACTTGCGACTTTAATTTCCTCTTCCTTACCCTTTTACTTCTTTCAGTTTTCTTGGAGTGCACAGTACTGGTTAAGTCTCTGGTTCCGTTTGTCCATTTCACACAGTGACACCTTCTGGCTGTGGTAGCGCAGAGAAACGGAGGGACAGACAGCCTTCTGTGCACTTGCTTTAGTCTTTGGACCCACTGTCCTGTTGATGTTTTTATTTCTTCTGGTAGTGGTTACAAGTTTTCTCTTAAGTTAGATTATGTGCAATGTTTGCTGGCACCAGATCAGTATGCTGAGTAGCGTGTTAGACCTGACAGCAAGCTGTGGAGGAAGGCTAAAAGATCACACCGGGCCCGATTTGAATGCCCACTGTGTGCTAAGCTCAGTGCACAGACATATTTCAGTGCCCTTAACAATCCGATGGAGGAAGAGAGAGTATAGTCCCCACTTTACAGGTGAGGAAACTGGGGCTTCTGGAGATCAGGCTGCTTACCCAAGACTGCTTAGTAGAGAGGCAGAGCTGGGCTTGCGCCTGCCCTGTGGGGCACCAGAGCCTAGGAATGCACCTGTTTGCAAGCCCAGTATGTGAGTATTTTCTGGGAGCTCCTAAAACACAAGGCCATTTATTTGTCCAGGCTCCAGTACACCTCTGCTTGGAGTTGGGGGATGACCTGGTGACACCATTTCTAGCCCTGCTTTGTCCTCTGAGAGCAGAGTTACCAGCTGGCTTTTAAGAACCAAGCCACAGAGTCATCCCTTTGCCTTGCTTCCATAGCCTGTAACTCAGAAAAGTTGGTCCTTTTCTAGAGGAAGCAGTTTAGGTTGGGGATTTTGAGAGTAATTTGCTAGACCCTTTCCTCAGTTACTCCCCCACCCTTCATCTGTCATCCCCTATTTCTCCCCTAAAATTCTGAAGCGGGGTTTTGCAGAGGATTGCCTCTCATCTTGGATGTGGTATAGAGAATGGGATTAATGTATTAATGTTTTGGATGCATTGTTATTTCCATTCAGATGACATCATTTTTTTTAAATGTCAAGTCATCTCTATTAATGCAGTATCATTTGGCGGATCCTACAATTTTATATTTTAATAGAAAGGAAAGAAATAATGCTGCTCTTGGTAAAAAAAAAAAAAAGTCCTGGAAGGATTTGTACCAAGATTAGGGTTAGCAGTAGTTTGTTTGTTTGTTTTCTTAACTTTTTGATACCTGTGTTTTATGTTTTTTTATTTAAAGAAGGAACATTTTATTTATTTATTTATTTATTTATTTTTGCGGTATGCGGGCCTCTCACTGTTGCGGCCTCTCCCGTTGCGGAGCACAGGCTCCAGACACGCAGGCTCAGCGGCCATGGCTCACGGGCCCAGCCGCTCCGCGGCATGTGGGATCTTCCCAGACCGGGGCATGAACCCGTGTCCCCTGCATCGGCAGGCGGACTCTCAACCACTGCACCACCAGGGAAGCCCAAAAGAAGGAACATTTTAAATTTAAGTAATAAAACATTTTAAAGACTCCAATTCTCAATTGTTTAGGAGTTCTTCTCACTTGTTTTGTATCACTTATTTTGTGACTTTGTGGCATTGCGAGTAGTGATTTCTGTATTGATTTATTCAATAAATATCAATGTGCTTACTGTGCCTCCGGCACCATGCTAGAAATCCCTGCTCAGTGGAGTTTACTGTGAGATTAATGGGAGAGAAATCGTAACTAATCTCATAAACTTGGGGAAACTTACAAGGGCCAAGGAGAGAAGGATGCTGTGACATGGTGAGCAAGACTTGAGAGGGTCTTTTTTCAGCTGGGATCAGACGACATGTAGGAGCTAAATAGGTAAAGTGAAAAAGGGAGAGCATTTCTGGCAGAGAGAGTGCTTGGGACTGAAGGAAGATCAGTATGGTTGGAGCAGAGAGAGGCAAATGCGCAGGCTCCGGGGCTGAGGCATCTGGAATTTACCTTGAGAACAGTAGGACCTCATTGAAGAGGATAATACAGGGACCCATGTGATGAGGGTGCATTGGGCCTTAGATAGCAGAAGACTGGAAGATGGCACCTGAAGGACATGAGGGGGAGAGTAGCGAAGCCATTCTGAAATGTTGGCATTTTCTTGTGTTCTGTTGGGAGAAAATCAAGAATGACCTTCAGAGTCTTGAATGTGTCTGTTTCCAAGAGACAGAAATGTAATGCCCTTACCACTGAATCCAGTTAAGGACTCTTGGTGTGGGTGTGTTAACCTCTGAAAGTATAGGCAACTCAGATGCTTACCTGGAGAACTACCTGTTTGGACTTGGTAGTCCAAACTACCAAGTTTGGACTTTGGGTGTTTCTGTGCCATCAAATGGAATGGAAAAGATTATTTTCCCTAGGCTTATTTTTTTTCCCCTGATGACTGAGTTAATTTATGCTCATTGTAGAAAACTAGGAGGATTATGAAACAGGTGAGTAGGTCTTTATGAGCAGTCATCCTGGGGTAATAGAGTATCATTGGGATTTCCTTGTAATATTTGTCGGGTTAGGAAGTGCAGCAGAACCAGAAGAACGAGTTGGCAGTGTCATAGATTGAGGCTTACAGAACTGTGCAGCCTGCCAAGTGTGGTTGTTTGTTAGAATGGATGCTCTTGAGTTATTTGAACTGTTTTAGGAGGTGAGTTGGACAGCCTGGCCTCAGATTGCTTTTCTTTCAGGTAATGAAACTTACTTTATGTGCTAACTGTGCAAAGCTACATCTTTGCCTTGAATTAGGAAGGCAACGTGTTAAGAAGGTTGACGTAAAAAAATACAGGGGACCTGAAGTGGTGGCAGTGAGATGGAAGTAGGGAGACTGGTGTTATGAGAAACAAAAGTACCAGCTGGGGACAGATCTTACATACTTGTGGATTCCGGCAAACAGGATCCAGGACTTCTTGGTCAAGAGGAATGTTAGACCACGGGCTTCTTGCCCCTCCTCTTGCTTTCTAGGCTGTATTTATGACCTCTTTTTGTGTGTGATGAGAATGTAGGTTAGTCTTTTAGAAGACAGAAACTTACTCTAATTGAATACCTGAAGGTAGCAGTAGGAAGTGACTTGAAATCCTCTGGAACCCTCCAGGGTATGTGGGAAAGGGTCTTTGCGGCTTCAGTGCACTGCACTCACTTTCTCTCTCTTGATTTTCACAGAGGTACTTGACTCCTTCAGCCATTCCTTCTGCATCTCCATCTCTAGCCTTGAAACCACTTGACCTGCCTTGCTAGTCAGGTCTTTTGGTTTGAACCTTCAAACCTAATTCATCCTAAATGAGGTAATGCCTTTGAGTACACTTTTAATAAATAGTGCTGCATTATAGTGGCCAACCAGATCCTCCTGGTGCCAGGGAGGTTGTTCCACATCCAGTACTGCCTGCTCTTTGCCATGTGAGGCTGTGGGCCTGTTCCCAGGTAGCAGGTCCCTGTGATGGTGTCATGGGTCAGCCCTGGCTTTGCCTTAGGTTGGGTGTGAGCTCCACCCGGCCACTTCCCTGTGACTTGACCTTGGTGAACCTTGTCCTCTCCCATTTCTAAAAAGAGGGTAGTAATGTCTGCCTTAAATGGCTGAGTTGGGAGTGAGATAATAAATGCAAGTGGCATAGCACAGCACCTAGTATATGTACCTTGCTCAATAAATTGGAGTTCAGTGAGTGTACCATCATGACTAGAGCAGATGAGGCAGAGCCCCAAAGCATTAATGAGTGTTCTGCTTCTCATGTGTGGAGCACCTCTATGTTTGTGGGACAAACCATCACTGTCTCTGCCCCTTGGAACCACAACCTTGTTCCCACATTTCAGATGGAAGAAGGTGAAGTCCCTACAGAGGGTGATACTTGCCAGAGTCACCTTGCTGATTTTTCTACAGCTGGGACTGGGCCCCAACCTTTCCAATTTCAGACTATAAATGTTTTTCCCACCAGCCTTAGTGCCTCCCTGGTGATATAGAATGGCTAGGTTGGTGGTGCCTCATCAGGGCAAAGGGGAGACAGCCCCTTTTCCTGATCCCGAGCTTGCTGAACCCCACATTCTGATTTTCAGGGTCAGCCCTTCCATTTGTAAGATGTTTGCCAGGCAGATTCTTATGGGGTCCTGCCTTTGAGAACCCAGAGGCGCCCCTGTACCTCTGGCTTTATCACTGAGTGGACTCTGCTCAGGGATGAGAAGTAGGTTGCTTGATGGTGCTTGCAGTGGCAAACAGGAGAGTTTGTTCCCGAATCCTGTCCTCCTTCCGCACTTACAGCTCCCTAGCCAGTTTGGGAATTTGACAGATCTGACTACAGCTTACCACTCTTCAGCATTGGGCAGGTTTTCTGGCCACCTGGCCTCAGCTTTCCCATCCATAGACAGGGACTGTATCTTAATCTCATGGGGTGGCTGTGAGGGCAATTGGGAAATGTTTAAAAGTAGTCAGGGATATCCTAGCCCTTGATCCTCCATTTACCTCTGAGACAGAAATCCTTCTCTGGGGAAATTCCCTGGCAGTCTAGTGGTTAGGACTCCTAGCTTCCACTGCAGGGGGCACAGTTCGATCCCTGGTCGAGGAACTAAGATCCCGCGTGTCTCTAGGTGGGGCCAAAAAAAGAAAAGTAACCAAAAAACAAAATGCTTCTCTGCCCAGAGGACAGCTACGTGATGATCTCCCTGGGTCTTACATCTCAGTTATCATGCACAATGAAACACTCAGATTGAGGAGCTAGATTTTCTTTATAACAAAATTCCACCACAGCCTAACAGTTTGGAGGTCTTCAGAACTTATTGTAAGGAGATCTCACCTAAAAGGTCAGTCAGGTTATCCGGAAGGGAAGTGAAAAAACCTTGTGGTCTTAAATCTGCATATAATCCCAATATAACATTTCCTACAATCACAGTTGTTCTGTGCAATTAGCCTTTGAGTCAGTAGCTGTTAAACTTGACTCAACACATTCTTACCTTAGAGGCAGCTGCTCACCATGACCTTGGAGGTGAGCAGGTTTCAGGCCAGTATCCTCGTCACTTGAGTTTCCATTTGGTGGACTTTGTGGCAGTGACAGCATATTTTTAGCTTTCTTGTGTGTTTTGGGCAGGCTCACTCTGCCAGCCAGTTCTGAAAACTTTGCTGCTACAATCTTCATTCATCCACGGAGGAAACACATTTTTTTCTCAGTTGCTCAGTGGTGTGGGGAAAGTAGGAGCATGGCAAACTGAATCCTTGGTTTGAAGGTGTTGATTGAATTGGTTGAGTCACTCCAGACCTGTGATATTCTCAGGACTTGCATATCATCGACAACACCTGAACCTCATTTTGTCTTTTCTCCTGCATGTAAAGGGTTAATGCCCACCCCCTTCAATGGCAGGCAGTTCTTTCAGAGGATTCTGGAGTCAGATCCCTCCTTGGGACTCTCTTACACCCACCGGAACGTGGGGAGATTTCGAGGGTTTGATTGGTATTTTCTTTAACACTTTTGTTTGATTAGCTGACCTTCTCAGCAGTTTGTATGTTGGTCATCTGTCTCTTGCCTCTCTCCGCAAACCTTTAAAGTTTTTATTGTTGAGGCTTTTTGTTTGTTTCAACCTTACAAGTGACATTTCCCAATGCCAAAGACTGGGGAGGTGGTGGGAGCCTCAGGTGTCAGTAGTAGGCATTTGAAGTTTTTGAAGTTTGCTTTTGAAGTTTTCTTGGTTAAGGATATTAAGGACTGAGTCTGGATTAAAATGTAATTGTAGCCTTACTGTCAATTTATATTTGTCAGGCAGAGCATTAGAAATGTAACTATTTTTGGTCCTTGGGCAGCAGACAAATGTAACATTCACCTGGGACTAGCTTGCTTCTGTGTGCTGTTTTGCTGAACCCAGCAGGCAGCATACAGACTTCCAGATGAACAGGACAGCCCTTGATGTTGCAAACTGGAAACTGAGGGCTGAGAGGAGGAGTGACCTGCCCTGGGTTGACTTGCAGAAGAGAGAACATAGATCTCTATTCCCTTCTAGTGCTTCCTGGTCTGATCTCTGTTATCCTTATTTCTTTATGGCCTGGTTAGTTTAGAATTTTTTGTTTTGTTTTAGGTTTCTCTTTTATTTATGTAGTGTAGGTCCATTGGCAGGTTTCCTTCCTCAGGGCTTTGTTTTTTGAGGTCATCATGGTATCTCTGGTGTGAGGATGGGGCAGGACACAGGGAAGAAGAACTCAGGGCTGCTTCTGGAGTCTCAGGGCTGCCTTCAAAACAAAACAAAAACTCTAGCTGTGTTTCCTGTTCTGGAATTGAGTGGTTGATGGCTTTCAATTTTAAGAGCATTAAACTGCTTTTCCCCATCTATTAATGAAAAGTAATGACACTTATTATTTAGTCATCCTTTGGGTGATCCATTTTGGGTGTCCATTGCAAGATTCAAAAAAGCTAGCCATCAGATCCTGTACGAGGCTCTGATGGTCAGCTGTGCTAGTCTGGGGCAAGAGTGAAGGACCTTAACACTCAGATAAGGATGAGTCTAGGACAGCACAAGCTGGCTGCTAAAAAGCTTCGAGGGAGGTTATTTTTTGCATATCCTTTATATGTGGGGAAGTCCATTCTGCCTGCTGAAGTAGTCTTTAAACCATTTCATAGGAGAACTGGTCAGAGGGATTGCTCATGTTCTTGGAATAGAGAAGATTGGGTGGGGGGGTGGCGAGGGGTTCCAGGAGACCCATTGGTGAGTTGGGATCTCAGCTCAGCATTGGACAGTTGGCCTTTCCTGCTGTTGGTGCCATCAGGTACCCACTCACCCCCCTCAGGGAGGATGGAAGGGGTTCCTCTTACTTTCCAGAGATAAGATCAGGTGACCCTGACACAAAAGGCAGCAAAAGTGGACAGGTTGCCACCTGGGGAAGGTACTTAGCATTGGGTGAGCAGATGAGAAACATGCACCTTCTGTGAAGTTTAAGATGGTGGGAGCATGCCCACTTTGTTACCTTGGTTTATTGCAGAAGGGAGAAAGTAACTTAAATTGCTTAGAAAAATTAGGGTCACTTTGAATCAGTTTAACCAGTCTTCTAAGTCTGTGAACTAGGGTTGGCTCATTTTTCTCTCAAGTTATTTAAAAAAGTTAACCCATTGACATAGAAGAGCCTAAGCTACTCCAGTAGGTGGCCTATGGAGTGAAATGCAGTACAGGTGTCTCAGGCCCTGAGATAGTGGGTCTTCGGTTTTAGGGATGCTGAATATGAGCAAAGGTGAGGTGAGCTGGGCCCTAGGTGGTCTGAGATTGTGTTTACTGCCTGGGAGAAGGTGGGCATTGGTGAGACCCAGGGCGCAGCCTGTGGCCCTGGATGGCCACTTTCTGCTTCACTAGGAGAACGTAGTGTGTTGAGATGTGGCGGTCCTGTGTGACCATCAGGGCTTAGGACCCTCATGAACAGGAGGCACGTGTCTTTGACCCTGCCAGATCTCGGCTGGCTCTGGGGGCTGGGTGCGGAACTTGATTTGTCCTTGTGTCTCTTCCTCCCCAAAGAAATAGTGCTTTGTGTTAGATGAAAGTGTGATAAATAACAGGTAAAAGAATAAAATATCTGAGGGACTATCTTGTATATACGAGTTTGTTCTGCTCTGTTCCCAAGAGTGAAGTAGTGATGGATAGGTGGAAATTAGAAGGATGTGGCCCTTAACTTAGCCTGAAAAAGAGCTTTGTAGCAATTAGAGGGACCAGGAAGAGGCTCTATGTGATTCCTGTGCCCCAGGAGCTGGCTGGTAATCAGCATTTTCTTCCTTTCTTTCTTTTTTTTTTTTTTTTTTTTT